>NC_051850.1:62899490-63259174 GCF_905115235.1 Hermetia illucens | reverse complement strand
GTTGATTGTTGATGGTT
The DNA here is from genome assembly GCF_905115235.1 of Hermetia illucens. Taxonomy (NCBI): domain Eukaryota; kingdom Metazoa; phylum Arthropoda; class Insecta; order Diptera; family Stratiomyidae; genus Hermetia; species Hermetia illucens. Next base: position 63,259,157 of record NC_051850.1, on the reverse strand, counting down.
GCCGTCCGATATCCAGAGAGCCAGCGAGTGATAGTGTAACATCAAGGCAGTATACGTAAATTCTTCTTCTGATCATTAGTAGCAAATAGTACACACATTTACAAATAAAAATTAACTTTATATAGTCTTTTACAAGGTAACTAGGAAATGTTCCATGTTGATAAGAACGCAACAATGGTTGCAGTTCAGTGTTAACTTTTAGCTGAAATGTTAATATCGTTAGAATTAAATTTTGCGTTAAAATAATATCTTACTGCCAACTTAACAGTAAAACTTATTACATATACTTATAAATAAACTTGTAAATTATTGTTTAATTTTTGCTTTTTTTTTCTTTTCCTAACCAAACAGTTGCCGAACATTGACGGCAACATTCTAAATGTTATTATTTGGATAAGGTACATCCACAAAACACGAATTGACCAGCAGGAATCACTTTTTCTAAGAAAACGAATTTTTATTTGCCGATCATCATTCAACGTTAACCAAAGAAGCTATCGAACACTCATCGACAACAGCTAAATTATTTTGATTCCAAAATTATTACAAAAACACATTCCCCAAATTCTTCGAAAAAAACTTCAATCAGTCAATATGTACATTATTTTGTAAGAGATTTTTATCGCCCTAATAGGATTTGGCTATTAAATTCAAAGGCTAACTCGCAACCAAATAAACGACGCGATATATTCAGTTACTCATCCACAAAAATTTGATGTTTTTTAGCCGCTAATCTAAACAGAGCATCAAAGCGGGACTTGGAAAAAAAGGAGATGCAGTTCATTATTTGGGGCAGTAAGTTTGAGTAGAAAGCATTCTCTTCACTCTAGATTAGTGTTTCCTGTTAAATCCTTAATGGAATCTACGGCACAGTCAGACTGCCGATTTCATTATCATTACACTAAACGATGTGCAAATGATAAACTCACAACAGAGATGCAAATACAACACAAACACAGATACTTATGACGACTGGGACTAGAATTCAGAGCGAGGTACGATTCTCATGTTGAAAACTGCACTACTAATCACAGTAAAAGCCTTTGAAAGATGGAGGTGAATAGAATCCTCGAAATGTTTTCGGTCTGTGTGAAAATTTAATGTCAGGTATAGGGTACCGTGACTCCAAAACTTTCCAAAGGAATTAGGTTTGAACCCCTACGGTGACGAGCACATTGTGAAGAAAAGCAAGTGCGTTGGCCACGTCTAGAAGGGAATGGGCACTCGGCTTCGGAATGAAAAAAAAAACAAACAACACAAACATCAGACCTAAAGGTACTGGAACGTTGACTGAAAATCTCATCGGACAACTAACTCGATATTACAAGCTTGCTAGTAGACTCGAACGAGGAGATGAAAAAAAATATAGGCCATGTTTTGTCACAGTTTGTGAGATCAAAGACCATTGGCGCGCGTAGCGCAGGACATGAAATGAAATCTCCAAAAAACCTCATCGCCTGGGAGCACCCTTTTAGTGGAGCTCTTGGCTGTTTACCTTTACTTACAATTCCTAAATCTACTGCTGATTCGATGAAATGTACATTACCTTGCTTGAACAATGTATTGCCGATGACGGAGCGGATAAGTAAATGTTACCGTCAACAAGACCATGCTCACTCACCATATTTTCAAAAAAGGTATTCTCACAGCCTATCTTGATGTTGAACCGGAGTCTTGAAGTCAAGGCACACAGGTAAAGAGATCACCTTGCGGTAGTTGTCAGCAACAACAGCAAGTGCGCGGCACTATCTTATGACAATTGTAAGAAGTACCTTACACGGTCAGGCTCCCATATTATTATTATTCTGTTAAGGGAAAGTCGCACCGCGTCCTTGAAGAACTATTGTGCCCCTTTTACTGATTATAGTGTACCTATTGGTCATAGTATCTCAAGCAGGCCTGTAACCATTAGGAACTTTAGTATGTTCCCCACTTCCAGATGTTTCAGCTTTGCATCTGGTATTAAGTGTTCTCCCAGATGTCTCGACCAACTTTTCACAAGTGCCGGATATGCTAATCTTCTCTGTATCGTTCCAATTTTAGTATATGTTCTGCCGAAGCAAGAACCAGGCTCCCATAAGTCTGACGTTAGTCACAACGGCAAAATGATGGCAATGACCGAGGGACTGATGAACTTGATCTATGAACATTTAAATTTATAAATTAAATCTATCAGTCTGGCGCGATTAATGACTGACTGAGGCAGCGCAGTTTGCATTGTGTTGTTAATCGAAATATGCTTTCCGGATTGTTTGGAGATTTAACTGTATGCAAGACATTCCATTTCTATCACCATTTATACTCGTCATTATACACGTCGGTAAATTAGTTCTTCATCGGCGTATAAAGAATACGATAACGCTAATATGATCAAAAGGTATTTGATATGAAAAAACTTTGTAGTGATGAAAGTGTAAACTTCAACGAGGAAGTACACACATGAGATTTATTTTCATTTTCGAAATATCTTCTTAATTAAAACTGGACGAACTTAACGCTGCCGAAGTGTTTCCCTACCAGGCATAAGCAACATTTTTCATATTTTTACTTATAACTTCGTCTCTAAGTTATAGATTAGTATTTTTTATTTTGTTCCGATGTCCTGGGGTTCACAAAAACCCAATTTAGCAAATCGCACTGTCCGCTCAAACCTAACTAAGGAGTGCGTCAGTGCACAGCAAAAAATCGATCTATTCTAAAATTTGTATTGGTTGTAGCACTAATCTATATGCTATAAATGTAATGGGCATATAATCATCGCAGAGGTACAATAGTTGTTCAAGATTATTGCTATTATATAAACTGCAATGATCAAATTTGTTGCGTCCAAAATATAAATCGAATGCTGTTACCAACACCAGGAAAACAGCTTCAAACTAGACAGATTCAACGACCAATGGAATCAACGGTAAAAGATTTATTCTTTGGAACCTTTTCTCACTGAGTAAAACCCTAGCGAGAGCTTCTGAATAAATTTTCATTGGAACGAAATTGGTCGAATGTAGTGACATATTCGTGCAAGCGGAAAAGAATCAGGCAGCAGAGGATTTAGAATAATGCTATTGATTAATAATATTGTAGAGGAAAACGGTTACAATATTCTAGAAGGAACTTACGTTCTTAAGACCAATATTTTGAGAAGTGGACACGTTCTAATTAATTTTCCTGACAGCAAAAATATGACCGTGAACTCTAAACATACTACTCCAGCACGTGGAGTCAGCTGTGATTCCGACCAACTGTTAGTAAGGGAAAAGTTTTGAAGTCACCTGAAGAAAAATTACCAAACGAATAACGGCCGAATATTTTACAGTGAAATATTTTAAACGAAACAAAAGCGAAAATTCTAAGCAACACCGATGCTTAGTCCAGCAAGCGCACCAGCAAGAAATACAGCTTTGAGGAGTCCGGAAGTATGACACGCTGACTTAACCTCCTTGGATTGGAGATTTTCGCCAAAAACTTTATAAGAACTAAAAAATCGACTGACCTATTGCAGAGAAGGGGTCTGGACAAATGAAAAGCAGCTTGACGATTGGTGCAAGAACGTAATCCATCCTATACATTAGAAAAATCCTTCACAACTACAGTGGCATTGACGAACGCCTTACAAGGCTCTAAGGAAAATCACCCAAGCTAGATTAAAGCCATACTACCAAATGTGGCTTTCAAAAATGATTGATCCACAATTATACAACGAGTTCAATATTGATACATATCCGCTTGGATTTACTTCGAAGTTCTTAACTTGACATCGAAATTAACTTTCGTAAACATCCCATCTTATTACACTCTATTATGAAATCTGCATTGCATGATTTTTCAGCAGTTATCAATTGGCAACTGCTAAACTTATAACTCAGAAAATCAAATGTCTTTTCATCTTTAAATACTTTATATGATCTATGCCCTGGAATTTGATAGCCAAATCGTACAAAAACTAGATAGAAACCAGGAAACTATGTATATGCGACCAATTCTTAGTTTTCAAAAGAAATTGAAACCTTCTTATTTCCGAAACTTAAACTATTACTATTCCACTACTACTATTTATAAACATCTTCACATTTTATGCGTTATAATCTTCCAAGCATATGCAGACAAGACAAACACTGCATGGCTAGTGGGGATATATAGTTCATAATTCATGGATAAATAAGACAGATTTTCGTATATTCACCATGAAAATATGCTGCCAACATTTACAGTGAAATTTATATATTTTGGCAGTTTAATGGAACTTTCAAATATAAGGTTTAGACTCACCTCGCTCTGAACACGCGTAATATTTTCATCGTCCTGTGTGAGATTTATAATATCGCATGGCTTTCCGTCCAATCTCTCAATCAACGAAACTCTTTGGGTTGATTCTGGCAGTTTGAAGGCGTTGTCAAGATTGATATACCGTTCATACTGCTTCAAATACTTAACTATACTTTCGTCCAGATCCATGGACACGTTTTCCAATAATATACTGTTCATTTTACATAAAACAATTAGGAAATTCTAATCCAAACCAAATAATGTAATCTTACCTAGTTCCTTTGTTACCGTTTTGAATAGCAAACTCGACTAGATCACTTATTCTTGTAAAAGACTGGTTAATCTTATCTACAGGTGGTACTTTGCAAGGAAGGACTGCCTTCATCATATTGAGATTTATTTCTTCTGAATTATCTGACTCTACGTCTCTTATGCGATCCTTTTCTAACTTTCGCCACTTTCTAAAGCATAAAATTAATGGAATGTAACGCACTATGTCGTTTCTGTCATGCAGCCTACGATCAAATAGGTATTTTCTAAGGAAGAATTTGTTATTGTAAAACTGCTTGAGGAAAATATCTCAAAATTACTTATAGATTGGAGACAACATTATATTGGAATTAACTTTCAGTAGAGTCAGAATTGTGAAGTGACTTTTACCACTGAAAATAATGTGTAGGACGGTCAATAAGTTATTAACTACAGCTTCTACATCAACCGCATGCTCGTACTGTTTACACTTGAAGTTTGTATATAAAGTCATGAATTCCACCAGGAGAAAGTTGAACTTTTCGTCTTCACCAATCTGCAAATTGCGCATTTTCAAATCCGTCCTATCAAATTAATATTCCAATTATTCTACTTACATTCCTGAAGGCAAACTTAAAAGCTTGAAACAAATGCAGAAGTTTTCTAAATATAAAGTCCTTGAGCTTCATGTCATAAATTTTCGGGGTTCTGGTTCTTATAACAAATAAAAGTTTCCTTAAACTACGGTAGGGGTATATGTCATCGTTAGTAGATGCGTGTTTTGTAGGTATTATGCGTGTTGCCAGTCTCCAAATTTCTCGAAACCGTTTATCCCGTTCTGTAAATAGAAAAGAAAATAATATTTTACAAAATATTTAATACCAATAAAAGGAAAATAATCGCAAGATATGAAATTTAAAGATATATTTCTGGCCATAGAGTTTCCATAGTAAAAAAAATCCCAAAGCTCAACTGAACATAGTGTAGATACTGCAAACTCATTGCAAATGTACTCAACACCCTAATGGCCTTCAAAAATCCCCGATCTATATTGGGGCAAATACCGATTGCATCCGGTACTCATCAGATACAAAAAATTCTATGAATGACGCTAGAGGAATCAGAATATTCTAAAACCCAAACCCAGCTTTTCGAGCTTGGCAGGTACAGAAACATGCAAGCCCGTTTGTTCGGGATACTTCAATTGAGCTGTGTTTATATGTTGGCGGTCCGTCAGGGTTGAGTTAGTTGAGATAGTATTGTGTTCGTGACTAGTTGCAGTCAATCCGGAAGGTTATTTCGCAAACCAGGGAAATATTACAATCTTTTGGTGATTAGTACCACATTTCGTTGTGTATGGTTTATAATTGGATTGTATAATATGCGAACGCTTCTCGGTGACGGTACGGAGGGTCCCGATAATGCCCGATTAATCCAGCTTCAGCGAGAATTTCAGCGTTACCTACTGGATATTCTGGAGTTGAGCGAAGTAAGATAGTGAAAGTTTAGGAAGCATATGTTTTGCTCTTGCAATACTGTCATTGTGCTCTGGGAAGAAATGAGTGTGAATTCCGAGTTGGATTAACGCTCACTGGATCCGGAAGGCGCGCCATCCGTCTGCTAATCTAGCATCAAAAAATTGCCCTGTTGCAACCATACTTTGCTCTTACAGCTCTTTTCTGGTTGCTGTAACTTTGCGTCGAGTCTCTTTGCCATATTGAAAAGTGTTTTATAGCTTTAGTTTTATTATTGTTTATTCACTTAGTTATCTTAGTTCTATTTCAATAGGCCTACCTGACTTTCTATGTAAATTTACTTTACCGTGTATTTCATATATATACATCAATCTTGACATTTTTTTAGTTACCAAATATTGACTTTATTTCAAAAGCTTAAAATAGTTAAAACTACTATTAACAATCGCACATTACAGTAACTTTTACAATGCCCTTACCGGATTAGGAATGTCAAAGAGGAAATAAGAGGGAAGATTTGCAATATTTTAGTATTTGGCGTTCAAATGTTTCGCATTTAATCTCGGCTGGGTTGGTGCAGGTTGCCCACGTAAGTATGGTACACCATATATATGTCCTATCAGGTTCTTGTGGATAGTCAATTTGTGGTTGGCACTAAGACCTATCTTCTTGCGAAGAAAAGAGTAAATCTTACTAACTACCCTGCGAACCTTACTGATATCGAGCACCAGGTACGGATTAACCTTGAGGAATTCGTGAAGCTTAACCCCAAATATTTGATCGTCTGTGAATTGCTCGCTGTTGTTTCCGATTTGAATTTTCAAGCGTTTAGCCTTCTTATGGATATATTATTTCCAGAATCTAAGTATCGAGATCTAATCTTATACCTCGATAGTATTTGCAGAGAAGTACCAAGTATTTCTCTATTGATTTGACGACCTTGTCGTGGCGGGTGTTGACGCAAAGATAAGGGTAGCATCGGCATATTGGATAATGTCAGTGCGGGTCTCAGGAATGAGAACGTCTGCTGTGAAAACGTCATTTAAGATAGGGCCTGAAATATCTTCCTTACAGCACTCCTGATGTTACAAACAAGAGATCAGGAAGTTTCCCATAAAACACTGTCTTCGAAAAATCTGATAGCAATTCCGATAAAATTGGGAGATTGTTTTTGGTTAGTTTGTATAGAGTTCGTTTACCTATTCGGTTTCAAACGCCTTTTCTAAATCCAATGCGAATGCTACGGGTAGTTTATTGTTGACGTTAAGTCTAGAAACGACAGTGTCGTGAAGATAACTCAGCGACCCTTTTCAGCCAAAATGGTAGTTCCGTTCTGAGCATCTTCACTGGCATTTGTTCCCATTTGTCTGATGATGTTAATGCACGTGCATTTTTTATAGAAGTTTTTCAGCTTGATGCCAATATCAATCGAAGAAAGCGGCAATCCGAATAATATCGTTACGTCCTTTTATCAATTTCTTATTGGTTGTTTGTAACTGGTTGCTTGGTTACATACATAGCCAATGATTTATTTTTTTGTTCGGCTTTTTCTTTCAAGTTTTACCTCCAGTGTACAGTCTTCTTGCCCGAACCTAATTAAAATAAGTAAATAAAGACGGAAATGGAGATTTATAATGAAGAAGCAATATGTAGGCTTTTCAATGAAGTGGACTAAACTGTCTCCCAAATCTTGTTGGGTCTCCAAACATCCTCACGATGAAAACATAATACCTTGGAAATAACAAACCCTGAAAAAGGATTCGATTAGGATCAGGCAAACGATGCTCTTTAAGTCCACCCAACTACTGGCCTATGCTGACGATATCGATATCATGGGAAGAACCACCAGAGACGTACAAACTGCCTTCATCCAGATCGAGCAGGCGGCAATTGGCGCGAGATCTTGGGCTGCACATCAATGAAGGCAAGACAAAATATATGGTGGCAACGTCAGCACCGAAGACGAACCAACCAACAACATCAAACGGCACTGGTCAAACAGGAAGAATAAGGATAGGAGAATACAACTTAGAAACCGTTGACGATTTCTCCTATCTAGGGTCGAAAATAACAGCTATGATGATGAAATCCGCGCACGGTTGTTGTCAGCCAACAGAGCCTATTTCAGCTTACAAAAACTGTTCCGCTCGAAACGTCTCACCATAGGGTCAAAACTCTTACTGTACAAGACTATGATCTTGCCAGTCCTCATGTGTTCGTCGGAAACTTGGGTTCTTAGCAAGAAAAATTGCGAACTCTTGGCCGAGAGAGAAGAATCCTCCGAAGAATTTTTGGCTCCCTACATGAGGATGGAGGATTCCTGACGACGATGACGATATCATGACGGTTCGGTTGTGGATAAAATCCGACTCAATAGGTTATGGTGGGCGGGTCACTTAATCCGTATGGATGAGGATGATCCCACCCGGAAAGTCTATAAGGGCAATATCTATGGTAGAAAAAGAAGACGAGGCAGACCCTGCCTAAGATGGAACGATGGCGTAGGTCAGGACGCCAGACAGCTTTTGGGGATATCGAATTGGTGGACCTCGGCGCAAAACCGGGATGTCTGGAGTTCCTTATTAAGGCAGGCTTAGACCGGATACCGGTTGTTGCGCCGTTGATGATGAAACAAGATGAAAATTATTACATAAATTTTATTCGAACAATAGGCTGCAGGCGAGCAATTTAACCTAATCTCACACAGATCACCATAATTGCGGTGTAAGGACACAGAATCTACTGTCTTTGCAAACTTGACGGTTTCTCTACTAGTTATTCTGTTGTCTTAGGAAAGATTTTCTGAAATTCGGTTAGGCGAAAGTAGTTCAAATCTTAAAAATAAAAATGTTCTTCAAATTATTGAAGCAACGTTGAAAAATTTTAGAAAAAGGCTCGATATTGCCTCAACTTAAAAAAGATGTCAGGGAAAATATTCAGAAGGAACATTCAAAAAGAAAAGAATTAAGAAAATATTTTAGAACAATTTTATACAAATATCATATTTTCAATTTAACCTCCGTAATATCGAAAAAGTTCATATCTCTTTTCCACAGGGATAATAAATTTTTAAGTTAAACACTTCATTACTCTTACGTTATGGCATACAAGTTACCCTAAGTATTTAGTTGCAATTCATTATATCATTCAGTGTTCAAACTAAACTGTTTCCAAGAAGGGAATCCTTTCATAGTCTTACCAATCCTGTAGAATATTCAGACATTCTTTGATAGAAGCTACTTTAATTATAATATAAATCCAAATTATGAATTTCATAATCAAATATTAGCCCTAATCTTATAAAATCTGTTTTTTACAGCAATAACTCCCGACATCATAAGTTAATTGCGAATATAACCTATAAATCGACCTACTTCAAAATTGGATTAATAAGCTAGACAAACAGGAATGTGGGACCACGGTGCACTCGATCTTGCATAGAATGTTGTCGGATTTTGATGATTCAACAAACCGGTTCGAACTCATCAGAATGACAATGAGTGAATCAAGTAATCACATAAAGATATGATTCAACTGAAAGCGTGCTTCAATGCAGACTTCGGACACGATGCGCTGCGTCCAGAATTACTTAATATCTATCTAAAGCACACTGCTATACCCCAGATACTGGCGAGTAAATATAATCAAACAGCAGCGAAAAACGGAAATAGTGATTATTTTCTTAAATTAAAGGGCAGAGAGTTTCATTTATTGTGCATATATCGACATTTCGAAAGTCAGATGATCCTTTCTTCATTGAACACCAACAATTCTAAATAGTCGCATATAAAGATGGTTGATAGGTAATCAAAAACAGGAATAAAAAAAAACTAGACTTATGTGTGCGAGTCCATCCTGTAACGGAGAAACGGAACCCACAGAAAACTTACTATATAACTGCGGACGCATTATATTTTTAGAAGTGATGTACTCGTACTGTACAACACTACCGGAAACCTTGCGACTCGTAAACGAATTTAGGATATTCCGTGTTTACATAAAAAACGGATATCCCAAATAATCACAAGGAACGAAAAAGTTGACTGACGGTTTCGTCCAGGGCAGAGGCAACTCATTAACCGCTACCTCACCTCTGCCCAGGGAGCAGCGTGGCCGAAAGTAACGACAGGTGGTAATCGCTACATTTAAATATAATCGCAAACACGTAATGGGGAGTCCTTAATCTTAGGAATTCCAGCATCCTCAACAAAAAATTTACTTCGGCCTGGTTCAGGTCTGATCTTATGACTTTCACTCGAATATAATTCGTACCCGAATGGTCTCGAGAGTGATCCTGCTGCTTTTATCTGGCCTCGCACATTAGTCAGCTTCAGCCTAGTCAGTCTTATTAATTTCGTCGGGATACCGAATTATCTCATGACCGTGTACAGTTTTACCCTGGCTATGCAATCATAGGCGGCTTCAAAGTCCACGAAAAGATGGTGTAAATGATGCCCATATTCCAACAGGTTTTCCATCGCTTGCCGCGCAGGGAAAATATGATCTGTTGCTGATTTGGCTGTAGTGAAGCCTCTTTGGTACGGGCCAATGATGTAATGGGCATATAGGGCTATCCGGCCTAGCAAGATAGCGGAGAATATCTTATAGATGGTACTCAGCAACGTGATACCTCTATAATTACTGCACTGCGTGATATTTCCCTTTTTATGTATGAGATAGATAATGCCTTTTTGCCAATGGTCAGGCATTGATTCGCTGTCCCACACCTTGAGCACAAGTTGATGAACCACTTGGTGTAATTGGTCGCCTCCATATTTAACCAATTCGGCCGTAATTCCATCGGCTCCTGACGACTTATGATTTTTAAGCCGATGAATTACACGGACTGTTTCTTCTATACTTGGTGGTGGCAGTATTTGCCCGTCGTCTTCAGTTGGCGGGACCTCCAACTCGCCGATGTTCTGGTTGTTCAGTAATTCATCAAAGTACTCAACCTATTGCTCCAATATGCCCATTCTGTCGGAAATCAGATTTCCCTCGTTGTCTCGGCATGATGAACATCGAGGTGTGTAAGGCTTCATCCTGCTGACTTGTTGGTAAAACTTGCGGGCCTGGTGCGGTTGCTCCCTGTACTTTTCGAGTTCACAAACTTGTTGGTTCTCCCAGGTTTCCTATTTCCGTCTGTGAAGTCGCTTCTTCGCCCGCCGGAGTTCGTGATAAGTCACTGCGAGTGCCAGCGTTCTTTGAGAATGCAACATTACTCGGTATGCGACATTCTTCCGTCCCGTTGCTAGCTTACATTCATCGTCAAACCAGCCGTTCCGACTCCTTTTGCGGCTGGGGCCAAGTATGTTTGTGGCCGTATCAACGATAACGTTCTTCGGGTGGTTGTGAAGATCATTTGTTGATGCTTCATCTCCAGGTCCTCTTTTGACTGCGGTTATTGCGGCATCCATCTCCCTCTTATAGGTGTCGCGGAGGGCTGTGTTATGGATGCCTTCAGTGTTAAGTCCAATCTGATTGTCAGAGGAGATTCTAGGTGGTGTTGTTATTCGAGTTCGGAGCACCATGCCAACGAGATAGTAATCCGAGTCTATATCAATTTGGTTGAAAGTGGTCCCGTCTGGAGAGGCCCATGTATATTTGTGGACCGCTTTCCGCGTAAACCAGGTACTTCCAACAACCATTTCGTGTGACACTGCTAATTGAATAATCCCCAGTCCGTTATCATTTGTTCTTTCGTGTAAGCTATGGGAGCCAACGTATCGCCAGAATAAGGGCTCCTTCCCTACTTGGCTGTTAAAATCCCCAAGTATGATTTTAATATCATATCTGGGACAGGCTTCGAGGGTTCGTTCTACTGCCTCGTAGAAGGTATCCTTCTCCGACTCTGCAGTCTCCTTTGTAGGGGCGTGAAAGTTAATGAGGCTTATATTTCTAATTTTGTCTCGCAAACGCAGAGGGCATAGCCGTTCGCTTATATTTTCAAAGCATGGTTTACTGGATGACCACTATAATATATGATGTAGCGGCTCTTATCCACGAATCCGGCCCCTGTCCAACGCATCTCCTGTAACGCTGTTACATCAGCCCTATATTGGGACAGGGTATCGGCTAGCTGCTTATCAGCTTCATTTCTGTACAGGGAGCGCACGTTCCATGAGAAAATGCGCAAATCGTTATTCCGTTGTCGTTGCCGGGTTCGTCGTTGTCCGTCCAATCCGAGGCTCCTGTTGTGGCTTCGTAACTTCGGTTTTCGGTTTTTCGGTGTAGGGTTGTCAGCCCTACCCAACCCCCCAACCTGGAGGACCAGTTGGTACAATTTGTCCCGTTTTTAGGCGCGGGAGACTCGCCTTCATCCTTCTCCGTCTGCAACTTTTCGTTAAAAAAGAGCTCCCAGCGATCACCACGTGGAGGTGGAGATAGGGTTTGGTAGTAGTAGAGCTGTTGGTGTTGGTTCAGCAGGCATTTCCCAGGTTTTATGCTTCATTGTGGGTACCAATCCACGTTTCGCCCTGGAACCTATACTACCCTTTGACCAATACACTTATGCAAACGTTTTTTCCAGTCCTTCCAATTCTGATTCTGACTTTTTTCCAGCGATTCAGTCTTTATTATCTCGCCAATCGTTGGAAATATCTATCCTTTCTAAGGTCTCTTCAGTTTTTGGAACAGGAAAATGTCGCAGGATACCAAATCCGCATATATGGATCGCCTGGACGTCATTCAGCAGCTTCTAAGCAATGCTCATGCGACGGTTCTTTTGCTCAAAATTTTGCGCAAAATCCACCTTGCTTTTGAATACACCTAATACTTTATAAGCAATTAAAAATGAATACAATCTATCATCATTTGTTTATCTAATATCTATTTACAATTTTTTGCCTAGAAACACATTTATGATATAATACAAAAAAAATGAATTGAATGAGGAGGAGGAGTAGGAGTACGGAATCATGCGAAGAATTGGCCCTCACGGAAGTAGCCGAAAAATGCTGAATGCATTTGGAAGAATTACAGGAGCAAAGTCACATCCAACACATGGACAATACCCAAATAATTAAAAATGTATCAAACGGAAACCCCGATGGACGGAGATCAGTAGGAAAACCAAAGGACCACTTGGCGAATTCAACAGGCGTATAACGAGAACGTGAAGATGTATCGCTTTTGTTTCCTGGAACAAAGAAAGGTGATTTCACAAAATGTTAAGTTTCTGGACGATAGCCTTCCGAAGGTCAAGCTTGATGCTGGGGAATTTCGGGAAGATACGTCAAATAACAACAAAGAAGAAAAAGGCGACGGGAGCGATGTCAATGACGAGGTCAATGATTCGTCAGCGGAAACTGCGACATCATCATTCGTTTTCAAGGAAGGTTGCCGGGAGCCTATCAGGCAATGGAGAATTGCGTTATGAAATGGATTCACGCAGTGAAATGGCGTTCCACAACTGGTATTCTTTATGATCGAACGAACGTCTCAAATTTAAAATTTACCGCAATGCGCTGTCACCCTCTACGGCTCTCAGTGTTATTGGTAAAAGACAATGAACGGTGTCTTGCGAGACCACAACGCGTAACACACCCTGATCACATCCGAACTGAGGGTATCCACGATCGACATGGGGTTGTACTGATCGTGGAAAAATTCCGAGAGAGGCGTATTCGATGGTATGGTCATGTAATCCGCCAAGATTGGTCTAAACTTCGAAATCGACGGTAAGCCACTAAAGGGTCGGCCGAAACAATGGTGGCTTTATGCCCTATACGATGATTTGAAGACCTCGCGACTACATCCAGACCAGGCCCAACCGATCACGATAAGCCGACCCCGCATGTGAACGGGATAAAGGCTAAAGTAAAAGAAACCTGGTAGTGGTAGTGACAGACTATGCAGAGTTTAAAATGGTACCTCCGGACTGAAAAATGCAGCGGGAACTTTGGAGATGAAGCCAGAACCAGAAAAGATCTTCTGATTGATGAACAAATAATTCAGGGAATGGTTTTATGCACAATTAAAGAACACTCAAGTCTTTTGACAAGTTATTAAAGAGAATTTTCGTCGGATGGAGACTGGAAGCGGAAGTCACTTACTGAAGATGAAGTAAGGAGAAAAAAATGTACTTGCGAAATCACAGGAGACAGACACTGATGACGTCAACCCATTCATTATCACTAAATTGACATCGATTCACAAAGATGTAGTCCCTTTTTCTATGCCCTAGAAGTTAAGAGGTTTGAAAATGGTAAAACGAGACAAGAGAAACGAGAGACTAATAGAACCGTTCAAAAACTCGGTTACCCCTTCCCTGTCGCAAGCCGCAAAAATGATCAAAATACGATACGACATAAAATTTTCAGCACCGGTTCCGTCGTCAGTGTATGTCGTATTAACATGGTTGCCTCTCCTCCTTTATGGTGTATAGCGCGTCAACTACGTGCCATCGCTCGCGATTACCTGAAATGCCCTTCAACTAGCCCCCACGAGTTCCCGGGACGCTCGCACTCGTCCTGTACTGCTCTGCCAAGTGCCCTTGGGGCGACCCACTTGTCTGCCATCTTGAGAAAGTGGATTCAGCTGCATGGCATAGCCCGCGATGCAATTGTCTCTCCTTAATGTATGACCTATCCACTCCCACTCTCTCCTTCCGATCACAGTGCGTACGAATACCAGGCCTGTTCACCGACCAGACCGATACTAAACAACTATATAGTGTGAAGCACCAAATTTCCCATCTTCGACTTGTTTTTTTTTTTATTTTGCACCAATATTCCAGGAACAGCGTATTTTCTTCTTCAGTGCAAGATGTACGATGTGTCACACACAGTGCTCATTAGCTTCGGTCGTCTTCAATTCCCACATCAGCCTAAATTTATGTAACCCAATTCGCACCGCTATATAAGCCTAGTTGGCCATGACCAATTCATCTGATCCGCGCCGAATCGCTACTTATGGGTCTGCTGCGATACTGGATGCTGCAGCCATTATGTTTTCTTCTGTCTGTCTGGTTCATGGCCTAAAATTCAAAACCGTGTACCCACACTCAAACTTTTGCCGAATAGGACGAATTACTGCCCACTGAAACCATAATCAGAACTGCTCCCGAAGAAATTCAGGTTGCGCATCTACACCGGGCAGCCGAATATCATTGGTAACTTTGACAGTCGCTGAAACATAATTGGAAAAACTATCATTGCTGTCTGATTACCCTGTATATCAAAGTAAAAGATCCAATTCAATCGGGCAAACTGACCAAGAAAAACACTTCTGATCCCAATGCAAGTCGCCCTCCGTCTGTCTGGTGAAGAAAATGCAAAATATGTACTGAATGAAATTTAGCAACAGACAATTGGTACATGAATAAAAATTATTTCCGAAGAAAATCACAATGACCTTTCTGATGTTTTAAAGATTTTTCGCATTTTTTATTTGCTTTTCTGAATGGAGAACTAGTTAAGAATATTATGAGAAATTTGAAAAAAAATCGAAGCAAAACTAAGGAAGATGCAGTGGTTTAAGCACCCACGTCTCATGCATAACTCAACGTGGATTTGTGGTTCGAATGCCAAAAAGCTGCAAATGCTAATGCATTCGATTCGTTCAAAGACGCGTATAGTGCTCTTCCCGAGAATGTTTTTTCACGATGTCAACAAGTTTATCTATGAAGACCTGAGCAAAGATGCAACAATGAGATTTCGAACCAACTTATATGGAAAATGTCACCAAAGCATCATCATTCAGATTGCAGCCTATGTGGCAGCATGTGTCTTCAATGAAGGCTCTTTGCTTTACTAACCTTTATGCAAGGCGAATCTGTAGTGTATCAAGCAACCCTGAATGGGCAATAAGCTGATCCGAGCCATCATCTAATGAAAGAACTTTGTTTTTTTATTTCGGATGATCCAGCACCGAGTTATGAGAGAATTGGTGTCATTGTCTTATTTTTTGATATTTCTTCATAAAAATTTAACACAATATTCTTCGAATACCATACCTTAACGTGCCATTAATTTCAACATTTTAACTGTCCTAAAAAAAACAAAGTTGTGGCATTTTTGCACGAATTAACGTTACTTGGAAACCGTTTCAGTTCAGTTCAGTTCGTCGTGGTCGGTTTCGCCATTTTGCTCTGGCAAAGGCATGATCTGGATGCAATCGCGAGGTTTGCAAATCGCCATCCAGTGTGCCAAGCCACTATTGTTTCACCGATATTCAAAACAAATTTTTGCAAGTGAACATTCACACAAAACGCTTCTTTTACCATTTTTTCACAATCAGTACTATCCCATATCGATCGCAGATATTCTCATTTGCGATATGATCAAGGCGTGTTACACCACTAGTTCAAAACATCTTCGCCTCCATTACCGAAAAACATCGTTCATTGTCCATTACAGTCGGCCAATACTCAGAAACATAGAGGGCGACAGGGCAGGCGAGACTGCGGTAAATTTTATATTTGAGACTTTCATTGAAACGACGATCACGAACAACACCAGATGCGCTAAGGCGTGAAGCAATTTTATAACGCCATTCTACTTTGGCTGGTGGTCAAAGGGTAGTATAGGTCCCAGGGCGAAACGTGTATTGGTACCCACAATGGAGCATACAACCTGATCCTGGGAAACGCCTGCTGAACCAACACGAAGAGCTCTACTACCAAACCCTATCTCCACCTCCACGTGGTGACCGCTGGAAGCTCTTTCTTAACGAAAAGCAGCTGACGGAGAAGGCTGAAGGCGAGTCCCCGGCGCCGATAAATTGTACCAATTGGTACTCCAGGTGGGGTGTTGGGTAGGGCTGACAACCCTACACGGAAAACCGAAGTTACGAAGCCACAACAGGAGCCTCGGACTGGACGGATAACACAACGACGAATCCGGCAACGACAAAGGAATAACAATTTGAGCATTTTCTCATGAAACGTGCGCTCCCTGTACAGAGATGAAGCTGCCAAGGAGCTAGCCGATACCCTGTTCTAATACAGGGCTGATGTAACAGCGTTACAGGAGATGCGTTTCACAGGGACCGGTTACCTGGAGAACAGTCGCTACACGATATATTATAGCGGCCATCCAATAAACCATGTGCTAGGTGTAGGTTTCTTAGTCAGCCAAAAAATGAAACCTGCTGTAATCGGCTTTGAAAACATAAGCATAAGCATTAAAGTTCACGCCCCTACAGAGAAGAATGCAGAGTCGGAGAAGTATACCTTCTACGAGGGAGTAGAACGAACCCTCGAAGCCTGCCCCAGATATGATATCAAAATCATACTTGGGGATTTTAACAGCCAAGTAGGAAAGGAGCCCGTATTCTGGCGATACGTTGGCTCCCATAGCTTACACCAAAATACAGATGATAACGGACTGCGAATTATTCAATTAGCAGTGTCACACGAAATGGTTGTTGGATGTACCTGGTTTACGCGGAAAGCGGTCCACAAATATACATGGGCCTCTCCAGACGGGACCACTTTCAACCAAATTGATCACGTGCTGATCGAACCCCGCCGCCTCTCAGCCTTGATGAATGTCAGAACATATAGGGGGGCCAATATAGACTCGGATCACTATCTTGTTGGCATGGTGCTCCGAGCTCGAATAACCACCAACCCCTCTGGCAATCAGGTGAGAGTTAACACTGAAGCAATTCACAATACAGCCCTCCGCGACACTTATAAGGGGGAAATGGATGCCGCAATAACCGCATTCAACAAAGGTTCTGGAGATGAAGCGTCAACAAATGATCTTCACAATTACCTGAAGAACGTTATCATAAATACGGCCAAAAACATACTTGGCACCAGCCGCAAAAGGAGACGGAACGGCTGGTTTGACAATCAATGTAAGCTAGTAACGGAACGGAAGAGTGCTGCGAACCGAGTAATATTGCATTCTCAAAGGACGCGGGCACTCGCAGAGACTTATCACGAACTCCGGCGGGCGAAAAAGCGACTTCACAGACGGAAAAAGGAAGCCTGGGAGAACCAAAACGTCTGTAAACTCAAAAAGTACAGCGAACAACCGCACCAGGCCCGCAAGTTTTACCAACAAGTCAGCAGGATCAAGCCTTACACACCTCGATGTTCATCCTGCCGAAACAAAGAGGGAAATCTGATTTCCGACAGAATGGGCATATTGGAGCAATGGGTTGAGTACTTTGATGAATTACTGAACAACCAGAACATCGGCGAGTTGGAGGTCCCGCCAACTGAAGACGACGGGCAAATACTGCCACCACCAAGTATAGAAGAAACAGTCCGTGTAATTCATCGGCTTAAAAATCATAAGTCGCCAGGAGCCGATGGAATTACAGCCGAATTGGTTAAATATGGAGGCGACCAATTACACCAAGTGGTTCATCAACTTGTGCTCAAGGTGTGGGACAGCGAATCAATGCCTGACGATTGGCATAAAGGCATTATCTATCTCATACATAAAAAGGGAAATATCACGCAGTGCAGTAATTATAGAGGTATCACGTTGCTGAGTACCATCTATAAGATATTCTCCGCTATCTTGCTAGGCCGGATAGCCCCATACGCCCATTACATCCTTGGCCCATACCAAAGAGGCTTCACTACAGCTAAATCAGCAACAGATCATATTTTCCCTGCGCGGCAAGCGAACCTGTTGGAATATGGACATCATTTACACCATCTTTTCGTCGACTTTGAAGCCGCCTATGATTGCATAGCCAGGGTAAAACTCTACACGACCATGAGAGAATTCGATACCTCGACGAAACTGATAAAGACTGTCTAGGCTAACCCTGATCAATGTGCGAGGCCAGATAAAAGCAGCAGGATCACTCTCAAGACCATTCGACATCAACAGCGGTCTACGACAAGGGGATGCCCTATCATGTGTCCTCTTTAACCTGGCCCTCGAGAAAGTGATCCGTACTGCTGAGGTAAATGCAAGAGTTACGATCCTCTTTGGGTCCACCCAACTACAGGACTATGCTGACGATATCGACATCATGCGAAAAATGACCCGAGACATGTAAACTGGCTTCATCCAGATCGAGCAGGCGGCGCGAGATCTTAGGTTGCACATAAATAGAGGCAAGACAAAGTATGTGGTGGCAACGTCAACAGCAAAAACCAAGCAATCAACGACATCAGACCGCATTGGTCAAACGGGAAGAATAAAGATAGGACAATACAATTTTAAAACCGTTAATGACAACCAAATGAACCCATTTCAGCTTACAAAAACACTTTCGCTCGAAACGTCTCATCATAGGGTCAAAGCTCTTACTTTACAAGACAATGACCTTGCCAGTCCTCATGTATTCCTCGGAGACTTGGGTTCTTAGCAAGAAGAATTGCGAACTCTTGACCGCGTTCGAGAGAAGAATCCTTCGAAGAATTTTTGGCCCCCTACATGAGGATGGACGATTTCGTAGCCTACACAATGACGAAATCTATGAGCGATACCATGACCGTCCGGTTGTGGATAAAACCCGGCTCAATACATTACGGTGAGCGGGTCACTTCATCCGTAGGGATGAGGATGA
Source organism: Hermetia illucens (assembly GCF_905115235.1). Lineage (NCBI taxonomy): Eukaryota > Metazoa > Arthropoda > Insecta > Diptera > Stratiomyidae > Hermetia > Hermetia illucens. The sequence goes on along the minus strand of NC_051850.1, from coordinate 63,239,688 downwards.
TCCCACCCGGAAAGTCTATAAGGGCAATATCTATGGTAGAAAAAGAAGACGAGGCAGACCCTGCCTGAGATGGAGCGATGGCATAGGCCAGGACGCCAGACAGCTTTTAGGGATATGGAATTGGTAGACCTTGGTGCAAAACCGGGATGTCTGGAGTTCTTTATTAAGGCGTGCCTAGACTGGATACCGATTGTTGCGCCGTTGATGGTGATGAATTCTCTTTTGGCTGATGGCATTGACCCGAGGTATTTAAATCGCTCAGTTCTGGACGCAACAGGTCTTCTATCAAACTCTACTCCTTACATACCAAACCTTGTGGTGATCGCCGGGAGTTCTTTCTTAACGAACAGCTACAGACGGAAAAATTACGTAGCCACGAAAGGAAGCACACAATTTGCACATTTCCTTATGTAACGTGCACTCCTAGTAAAGAAAAAGTACTGCCAGCAGCTAGTGAAACTGAAGTACCATCTGACTGTGTGTATGCCCTATACTCCACTAAGGAGTGAACAGAAAACACTTAACAGCTAACCGATACTCTGTCTTATGGAACTGATTTGATAGGGTTACAAAAGATACAAAAGATGGCATGGGCAGGATCCGGTTTTCTAAAGAAAAGCCACTACACCATATACATATTATAACACCCATCCAGTAAACCATGTGCCCGGAGTAGGTTTCCTAATCAACGAAAGAAAAAAAATCTGTTGTTATCAGCTTTGAAAACAGAAACTTGCGAGGTGAAATTCGAAATATAAGCCTCATTAACGTTCACACCCCTACAGAGGAGATTGCCCAGTCGGAAAAGGATGCCTTCTACGAGGCCGTAGAACGAATCCTCGAAGTTTGCCCCAGGTATATCAAACGACGGAGCCCGTATTTAGGTAATACGTCAGCTTCCATAGCTTTTATAAAACTACCAACGGATGCTCGAAATATCTGGTTTTCGGGGCAAGCGGTCCACAAACAAACACAACCCTCTCTAGACGGGGCCAGTTTCAGCCAAATTGACCACGTGATTACCGAAACCTTGATGAATGTCAGAACACATCAATGTAGACTTGGACCACTGTCTGGTTGGTAGGGTCCTCCGAGCTCGAATAAAAACATAACCTAGAAACCCCTCTTCCAATTAGGTGAGAGTGAACACTGAAAACATTTCCAAAAAAGCACTCCGCAACATCTATAAGAGACTATTAGATGCCAGAATGGCCGAAGTCAACTGAGGTCATGGAAGTGAAGCATTGACACAAGATTACAATTAATATGCCCAAAAATATTTGGCCTGCCGTTAAAAAAAGTGTAAACCGCTGGTTCGACGATTAATGTAAGCTAGCCACGGAACGGAAGAATATTGCATACCGGCCAAAGTTGTACTCTGAAAGAACGTTGGCATGCGCAGAGACTTATCACGAACTTCGTCGAGTGGAGAAGCGACTTTACAGACAGAAAAAAGAAGCCTGGAAGAACTAAAAGGTCTGTGAACTCGAAAAGTACTGCGAGCAGCCACACCAGGCGCAGAAGTTTTATAAACAAATTAGCAGGATAGAGCAATACACACCACTCATCCTATCGAGACAAAGAACGAAATCTGATTTTCAATCGGGCCATATTGGAGCGATGGGTTATTTTGATAAACTGCTCCATAACCAGAATGTCGGCGTGTTGGAGATCTCGCTTATCACGGATAATTCTTGCCACCACTGAACATGGTAGAAATATCCGCGCAATTCATCGCAAGCTTAAGAATCATAAGTGTCCAGTAGCCGTAATTGGAATTACAGCTGAACTGCTCTAATATGAAGGCGATCAATTATAACAAGCGATTCATCAACTTATGCTCAAGGTGTGGGACAGCACCTGACTGACAAAGAAGCATTATCTGTTCCATACTTAAAAGGGAGATATCACGCATTGCAGCAATTAAAGACGTATCACGTTGGTGAGTACCATCTATAAGATACTCTCCGTTATCTTGCTAGGCCGGATAGCTCTATACGCCCACAACATCATCGCCCGTATCAAAATTCACTCTAAGCAAATCAGTAGAAGATCAGATTCTCTCTTGCAACAAACCATGGAAAAACTGTCTATGATAGCATAGCCAGGGTAAAAATTTACACGGCCATGAGAGAATTCGGTATCCCGACTAGATTGATAAAACTAAGCCGACCAATGTGCGAGACTAGCCAAAACCCAGAGGATCACTCTCAAGACCATTCAACTGTCTGACAAGACCATATACTATCATGCATCTTTTTCAACCTAGTCCTGGAAAACGTGATCCGCGATCTTGAGATAAATGCGATGCTTGTGAAGATTATTTGATGGACTGGATTAGGCCTGTGGAAGTTTCAAAAGTTTTGAATGGATGATGCTGTTGGAAGGGAATGAAAAATCTGAAATATAAAAATTGAGCATCAAAGGGGTAGAGATTGATGATGTTAAACTACATGATTAGTTTTGCAACCTTATTTCGTTTCGTAAAGCGAAATTGCTGACAAATATTTTGAAGTTGCACGAGCAGTGGACTATTTACTTTAAAAGTGCTGAAAAGATTGAATGTTTCTCAGAACCGCTGAAGATTTGCGAGCTCTGTTTTCCTAAGGATGGATATAATGTGAATATCGAAAGACTGAACTCGCTGGTTAAAACTCAATAAGAAAACAGAGGCAGTCAGTGCCGAGTCAGTGAAATGTTTGATTTTAGCTCAATATAACTTTGGGCGTAGGCAATGTGAAGATGTTCTTAACTTCTTATTAAAAAATCAAGAACCTGTTTTAAAAATTAGCAATTCAGCAAAGTATGATTGAAATAAAGTAAATTATACATAAAAAACTCGTTTTGTGAAAGTTTCCCTTTATCAAAATATTATTCGGAAACCCTAGACTCAGGGCAGCAGGGGAACTGGGAAAATACGCGGTGTTTCTGCGAGGAAGTGGAAGCAGGGAGGGTAAAACAAACGGGGACTTCAGTGGGTGGGACCTGAATGGCTACTCATGGAAATTTTTGTATATTTCTATGCTGCACGCTACTCTGAATAAAGTAGGAAGTATATCGCAATCTGTAAAATAATTTTAATAAATTGAGAAGCAATTTCCCCATAAACTACATCACATTCTCATTTGGGTGACGAGCATTCATGAAAAAAACTCCATCCACCGAAGACATTCAAAAGTAACGCGTAAAGGGAAAACGCATGGCGCCGCAAGCTATTTCGTCGCCCGGGCGACCTTAGCACAATTTCGGGACTCCCGCTGCCAAATGCATTACTGTCATGAAGCAATCATTATCGCAAAATACGCTGCAAAGCGTTCCCACTCTGGAACGAAGGCAGCTCCGACAAATCCGGTGCGTATACACCTCCCAAAATGTAAACATAACTCCGAGCCATTTACTTACGAACCCAGCCGAACACTGGAATTTTTTCACCGAAGGCCATTGCGAACGTTCGATTGAGGGCACCCTGGCTGCAGCGACGGGAAGCTCTGTCCATTCATTTGTTTTTGTCGAACGACCGATCGCCCGCCAAACCAATGTCAGCAAATGTAGCCAAGACGAGGCTCTGCTGTCACCAAACAACCTCTTTGTCGTCGCAGATAATCCGCTTAGTGAAAGCATATTCCCCGCAGCGCTGGCCCATCGTCATGCGATGAAAGTGCAAAACGTGTTGCACTCGATGCTACCCTTGAAGTAGTATTTACGTAAGAGGAATTCGCATATTTGTAACTTACCATATTTGCTGGAAAGTGATTCCTCATTGTCCGAATCCGAACTGAGTTCAATAACATCCGCCATTTCTCCGCTCCCTAATTCAAGATTTTCAGAAGACACCTCGGGACCAAATCACTTCGTTCGCCAAACTGATATGTCTGTGATTGCCACTTCGAGTGTTTTCACACGCTACGCATTTGCTCAATGAATTTACACTAATGCACGTAACCAAATTCCACACATTTCTGCCAATCGAAATTCACTTGCAAGGGGCGACCTACCGAGCTACGTTCCGCAGCAATGACATAAAATCAAACTCCAAACGGCGAATTAGCCTGAACTTCACTCTGAAAACTATGGCGTGATTCACGAGAAACCGGCGTCTATATTCCATAGAGTATTCAAACGGGATTTTAAACACTTCAACCGAATTTTTCTCTATCCTTCCACGACCGTGTTGATAATTGCAATTGTGGGTATTAAAGATGGTTGACGAATTGGCACGTTCTTTCAGCTGCCGCTCCTAGGGTGCGTTCAGGGAAAGCGGTTCTATTTGCAGTTGATAGAAGTATTCAAACGGAGAAGCTTTTTTGGTCTTTAATCTCATATTACACTTAATAAATCACCGTTAGAAGACTATATGTTGTCTCAAATTTTCCTAGATTTTAAATAAAATACACTCCGGTTTGAAATTTAACAGAAAATTCAGAGAATCGTAATTATGGCGCATATTTTTCCAACTTTCGATTGCCTCTAAGAAACTTGGAATGTTTAAAACCTATCTGCTGCCTTGAATGAAGATTCAAAAGTAGTTCAATATTGAGTCCCTCTTCCTGCAACTTTATAAAAATAATCTTCTTGACAAGATAGCGTACAGAATTTAAAAGAACGATAATAATATTAACATGTGTTGAATTTCTGGTTAGTATTGGTTGAAGTCCTTACTTTTGTATTTATCCGCAATAAGTCGAAATCGAACCGTTTTCTATTCATTCATAGAAGAATCGGTTCGCTATCATATGTTTTGAGGAACGTTTCGTTCCACTACTCTACTCGGTTTGTTTTGACAGCGGAAAGAGTTTGGTTATTATTTTGGTTATTCAATTGAACCGTCAACAACTGGTGTTTGATTGGAAAAATGAATCTTGAATTGCTCGGTATGTTTGTAGATTAATTAGTATGAAATCATATTAAATTCTGTTACTTCCAGAGTCATTTGGGCAGAACTACCCGGAAGAGTTTGACGGATCGCTGGATTGTATTTCGCTGGCGGTGACTTCGGCTTTCAACAAATATGGGACGCTGCTGGCGGTGGGATGTAATGACGGACGTATTGTGATTTGGGACTTCTTGACGCGAGGAATTGCGAAAATCATATCGGCGCACGTTCACCCGGTGTGCAGTATAAGTTGGACACGCAATGGTCGAAAGGTGAGTACGGCAATTAGGATTCTGTTTAGTGACTCCAAAAGATTTCCAGCGTGTTAGGTATACAATTCACCTCCGCAAATATATGTGCTTAGATTGATTGGAATTGATTGGATGCAAATTTAATCCTGAGGATCTACATCCCCTCTTGTCCGCAACACAAGTAGCTAGATCTGGGCAATCATAACGAAAGTGCTGGGGGTTTGTAACTTCCTATGTAAATTGTAGGGTATTGTCGGCCTGGTCCTTTTTAGGCCTATGCTTCGCGCATACCGCCGTAATCCCACAGGCATTTACATTAGTCTGGTCTAAAGGCTTTCACAACCTTGTTATAGGATGGCATTGATTTGGCGCTGGTAGTGAGCCTTCTTCATTTGGAATTAACAGCGATACAGTAATGCGAGTAGATTTCACGCTTCACGGTTGCCAGTGGTACGCCAACTGTGTACACCGTGTGAATATCAACAGCGGACCACCAACTAGCCAGTTCTTCGGCTCATTTCCCTCTATGTACCTATGCCCGGGAACTGCGAGAACGGCAATTTTCAGTGTGCCACCCAGACTGTTTGTCCTGCACTCTCCCACCATCAGCCGAGAAGATATCGCCACTGAATACAGCGGTGACCATTAACCTGGCAGTCGATCAGAATGTCTATGATATGCTCCATATCGCCAGTACCTCTGCTTGGAATACACTGACGAATCCCATACAATTCGACTACACTATGTGCATCCAAGAAAACTCCTGCACCAACCCACAAAACATCTTTGATCCGTCGGTAAAAAACACTATATTATAATCTTGGAACACGTCGCCTGTCTTCCATTCTGCTTTGGTTGGAAAGCCCACAGCAAAATTCTTCTTGAAGCTCGGCTTGCGTCCGTATGTTTGAGGTGGGGGAGAAGCACTGAGACTATAGTGGCCCATTGCATTTGCTTTTATATTTCGCAGGGTTTCCGTTTGGGAATGTGATGCTACCCACTTCAACTGGAGCACGTCAGCACTAAACATCTGATATCTGAAGCGTCCGTAGGCGGCACGTTCACATAGAAAACAATCCGCAGATTCCGCTGCCTCATTTCAGGACCAACACGCCAGCTGGTGAATTATGGCCAGTCAGAATGCCCCAAACACTTCTGCAAGTCTTCCTGAGTTTATACTTTGCAGTATGTTTGTTTGGTTCTGACCGTTTCTAGATTTTGAAAGCAGCCTTAGTCAATGTTACTAACACTCCAATTGCTGATTCGGGTCCCGGTTTTGGGGAAATTAAACCATTTTTTGCAAAGGAATCTGAAATTTTAATTCCCCCTGCACCACAGTGACCAGGTCCCCAGAGAAGTTCCACCGTATTGAATCTAGAAATAGAGTTCAGTCGGGTGACCAAAAAAACTACTCAGCGCCCTCAGTGCATGCTGACTATTGCCGCAGATTGCGCTGTGACTTCCATTCAACCGCTCGCCAAACAACCAGATTGCCCTTATGGTCGCATATACTTCAGCCTAAAAAACCGTTGCCCCAAATAAAAACCAAATTTCTCTTTTACTTGAGAGGTAGACTCCGGCTCCAGAACCTTGTTCTGTTTTTGAGCAATCGGCGTAAAAGACTTCCGTATATCCAACCACGCAACCCTCTGGGACTTCCCAGCTGTCTCTACAATTCCGGGTAACTTCATATCTTCTGCCAAACAGATGTATGGGGAGAATCAATAAGCATTGTGTCTATGGTTTAGTCTATGAACTGCTCTCACTGCAGGGATTTGAATAAATATATCCAAGGGCTGGAGACTGACTAACAACTCTAGAGTTGCGCCAGATGTTGTGCTCATGGCAGCACTAATACCCAGCCACACAGTTTTTGCAGTGCGGCTAGTTTAAGGTGAAATACATTTTATTTCACCTTAACCCACCACGTTACGTATATTCGCATTAACACGTGAGGCCTAAATCCTCATGTTGTCCCAAAAGTCCATATGCACAGCCCATAGACTGTGAGAACTCGTTTCGTCTTTAACTTAACATGTTTGTTTCAAAGAAGAGGTGAATCGATCGACATACTCCACAGAAGTGGCGATAGCACACCTCCTTGGGGGCAGCCTTTCATTGCTTCTGCTGTTAGGTGGCGGTATGAGAATCCAACTTCACAGATTCATACTTTTTAAGGACTCTACACAGCTTTGAAGTCATTTTTTCGTCTTGCAGTTCCTCACAATAGGATCCAAAGGAGTCTCGTTTCGGACATTTAATGAGTCACTGTGTGTTCCGGACCAACCAGTCTTCATTCTTATTGCTTCTTTATTTTTATTGCTTTTACAAGCAGGATTCAGAAGTCGTCTAGTTGATTTTCTGAGTTTTTGTAGTTCTAAGTTCCACCGCGTACCGCTTTCGTCATCATCAACGGCGCAACAACCAGTATCTGGTCTAGACCTGCCTTAATAAGGAACTCCGAACACCCCCGGTTTTGCGCCGAGGTCTACCAATTGAATATCCCTAAAAGCTGTCTGGGGTCGTGACCTATACTATCGCTCCATTTCAGGCAGGGTCTGCCTCGTCTTCTTTTTCTACCATAGATATTGCCCTTATAGACTTTCCGGGCTGGATCATCCTCATCCATACGGATTAAGTGACCTGTCCACCGCAACCTGTTAAGCTGGATTTTATCCACAACCAGACGGTCGCTTATAGATTTCGTCGTTATGTAGGCTACGGAATGCTCGATCTGGATGAAATTAGACTGTACATCTCGGGTTGTTCTTCCCATAATGTCAATACTGTCGCGTTGGCCAGTAGTTGGGTGGACTTGAAGAGGATGGTGCCTCTCACATTTACGTTTGTATCGTGAATCACTTTCTCCAGGGCCAGGTTGAAGAGGACGCATGATAGGGCACCCCCTTGTCTTAGACCGTTGTTAATGTCGAATGGTCTTGAGAGTGCTCCTGTTGTTTTTATCCGGCCTCGCACATTGGCCAGGGTCAGTCTAGTCAGTCTTATTAATTTCATCGGGATATCGAATTCTCTAATGGCCGTGTACAGTTTTACCCTGACTATGCTGTCATAGGCGGCTTTAAAGTCGATGAAAAGATGGTGCAACTAATGCCCATGGGTATGGGTATGGGCCAATGATGGTCTGGGCGTATGGGGTTATTCCGCCTAGCAATATAGGGGAGAATTTCTTTAAAGCGGGTACTCAGCAACGTGATACCTCTATAATTGCTGCACTGCGTGATATCACCCGTTTTATGTATGGGACATATAATGCCTCGTTGTCAGTCGCAGTCGTCAGCCATTGATTCGCTGTCCCACACCTTGGGCATCAGTTGATGAACCACTTGGTATAGTTGGTTGCCTTCATATTTAACCAATTCGGCTGTCATTCCATCGGCTCCTGACTCCTTATGGTTTTTAAGTCGGTGGATTGCACGGATTGTTTCTTTTATGCTTGGTGGGGGGCAGCATTTGTCTGTCGTCTTCAGTTGACGGGATCCCCAACTCGCTGATATTTTGGTTGTTGAGCAGTTCTTCAAAATACTCAACCCATCGGTCCATTCTGTTGGAAATCAGATTTCTCTCTTTGTCTCGGCAGGATGAGCATCGAGGTGTGTAAGGCTTTAGTCTTGATAAGACTTGATTGAAAGATTCTTCTGGACATTGGATATGAATATTGCTAGGAACTGCTTTCGATTCGGAGCCTTGACATTTTAAAATAAATTTAGAAATCAATAATTAGCGAGACTCTCTCAGTCGAAAATTTTTACAACTTTTCAATAATTCGTTTAGCTTGACTCAAAATTCATTGTCAACTCAACTTTTTAAAACTTCAATTAATGTTCACATTTCATTTCCAAGCCTACTCCGCCACGGAGAACACCAGTGGTGGCATCTGACAGTCGAATTAACAACATTCGAAATAAATTTTGAATGATGTTAATCCTGCTGCGCCACAAGGTTTCATCCTGCTAACTTGTTGGTAAAATTTCCGCGCCTGGTGCAGTTGCTCCCTGTACTTTTCGAGGTCCTTCTTCCGTCTGTGAAGTCGCTTCCCCGCTAGACGGAGTTTTCGGTACGTGACCGCGTTTTTGGCACGTGCCCGCTTTCATTGAGAATGCAGCATTACCCGATATGCAGCCTTCTTCCGTTGCTAGCTTACATTCATCGTCAAAACAGCCGTTCCGAATTTTCTTGCAGCTGGGGCCAAGTATCTTTGTGGTCGTATCAATGGTAACGCTGTTCAGGTGGTTGTGAAGACCATTTGTTGATGCTTCATCTTCAGGGCATCTGTTAACTGCGGTTATTGCGGCATCAATTTCTCCCTTATAGGTGTTACGGAGGGTTGTATTGTGAATGGCTTCAGGATTCATTCTCACCTGATTGTCAGGGGGGATTGTAGCTAATATTGTAATTCAAGCGCGGAGCACTATCCCAACGAATTAGTGATTCGCGTCTATATTGGCGCCCCTATATGTTATGACATTCATCAAGGCTGAGAGGTGGCGACGTTCAATCAGCCCGTGGTCAATTTGGTTGAAAGTGGTCCCATCTAAAGAGGCCCACCTATGTTTGTGGACCACTTTCCGCGCAAACCAGGTGCTTCCAACAACCATTTCGTGAGATGCTGCTAACTGAAGAATCCGCAGTCCGTTATCATTGATATCCACAAGCTATTGGAGCCGACGTTTCGCCTAAATACGAGCTCCCTACTTGACTGTTGAAATCTCCATTTTAATATCATACTTGGGATAGACTTCGAGGGTCCGCTCAGCTGCCTCGTAGAAGGTATCCTTCTCCGACTCTGCAGTCTTCTCTGTAGGGGCGTGAACTTTTATGAGGCTTATATTTCTAAATTTGCCTAACAAACGCAGAGAGCATAACCTTTTGCTTATATTTTCAAAGCCGATAATGGCAGCAATCACCACCGCTTACCGCATTAACCTCGGGAAATAGTACAAGAGCACTCTAAAAGTGCGCGATCCAAAGTTTCCAATTCATTTTCTAAGCCTTAGTAGCATATGGACCTGCACTTTATTGCGAAGAAGCTCATTGAACTTTCTTCCAGTCCGTTTTGCTAGGATTCCATCTTTGTATTAAAAACTATTCGTCGGTAATAATCAAACTGAATTCTAGGTGTCGGTGATCTGAGAGTGAAACTTCGTCTAGCACCTGCGAGTGTGTAATGAACTCTAACATCTTTGAAGTGCAGATTCTTAGGTCAGTTAGTCTGGGTGCACGCTACGTTTGCAGTCATGAGACCAGCTGAAGTGATGAAACCAAATAGATTCTCTCTTCTGCGGTTGCATTTGTTACTGCCCCAACAAATATGTGAAACGTTCGCGTCGCAATCTATTAAAAGTGCAATACCACTTGATTCTCCATATGCTATCAGATTCAGTAGTAAACATAGGGTAAGTAAGCAGGCAACTATGATGGTCCTCTCATCATTAATCTGGTATTCTAAGCTGACCGTTACTAGAACCTGGGATTAGAACTACCTCAGTATAGTTGCCTACAATCGTCTTGACATAAGAACATAAGCTCTCGGTCTTATAGATCTTTCATCATAAAAGCCCTGGCCTCCTTAATTGATCCAACGCCACAGATTTTATTAATTGGAACCTATGGCTCTTGCATCAGAAAAAAAAAATCCCGCAGCTATATCAGCCTCGCTGCCAGGAGATAGGAAGAGACTTGGACATGCTACAGGTTAATTTGACCAACCTTTATACGTTTACGTCTCTCGGTGCAGAACAGTGGAGGGAAGTGTGAGCATCTTAACAATTCCTGAAAGGAAGAATTCAAGCGTATTTCAGCGGAGCGTGTACGGTTACGCTTAGGTGTGGTTGATGCGCTATATCTCACCAAGGGGTGAATGGCAACCATATATTTATTGTATCACTTTTCATTTGAGAAAATCAGTGTATAAAATAAAGCCTTATTTCGCATAACCATATGCCCTCTGACGTTTTACATTCTTTGAGAATATGCTGTAAAGCTCATTAACATTTACCTGCAAATATACCGTTTCGTTTGAGGTAAAATCGTACTTCGATATATACATTTATATTTTCGGAGAAAACCTGAAATGGTTGGAACTATTCACCATCGAGGAGTTAAGAACAATTTTCTTAAATAATTTGATTTGCCTTCATATTATTTCTTTAACTTAGACTAATAATTATGTTAATTAGCTCCTTTCAGCCTCAACGGACAATAATGTTTGCGTCTGGGACGTGCTTAGCGGCGAATGCGATCATAAATACAGATTTCCGTCTCCGATTTTGAAAGTTCAGTTTGATCCTCGAAATGATAGCCGTTTTCTTGTATGTCCGATGCGATATGCTGCTGTTCTGGTCAAAATTGGAAGCGGCCACCAGTGCCTTCCTCTAGATAATGATGTAATATTGTCGAATGGTTTATAGTTATAGAATTATATACTCTATTTATTTTTTAGGGTGACTTGAATATTGTAGCGTCTTTCGACAGACGCGGAAAGCATATCTACACGGGAAATGCAAAAGGAAAAATACTTGTACTTGACGTTAATACACTTGAAGTCGTTGCCAGCTTTCGAATAGTCGTGGGTTCATCGAGTGCAACAGCTGTTAAAAGTATTGAATTTGCTAGACGAGGAGAGTAAGTATAAATAACCGGCGTCCGAGATATATAAATAAGTCCGTCCGCTGCTTCATTGCCTTCTAACCCAATGTGCCCTGCAACCCAGAGTATCTAGATCTTATTCAACGATCCTAGCATGTTCAGTTTGTTAAGCCCATACCATTTGGAATTTACCCGATAGGACTTAAAAGCCTTAATAGCCATTGGTCTGTCGGTTAGAATAGTGATGTTCTGCCCTCTATAGTTACTTTCAAGGTTGAAGGCTTATATATCTGCAAAAAGATATGCTGGAATGCTCACCCATTGTTTCAAAGTGTGTTTTCTCTGCGGGCCAATGGTCCCGGCACCTACTCCCTCTGCTGTAAGGATTTCGTCAGTGTACGAGGTCATCAGTTGCTCGTTTGAACCGTATGCCGATGCCACGCTCTTCCAGCTTGGCCTGTTGCTCCAACGTGTTTCAAACTTCTTACCGAAGTGAAACCTAGTTGTCATGTTATCCATGGTTATCAATAATTCGGGATGCCACCTAGAAAGAATATCAATTTTCATCCTTCGATTTAGGCATCTCCCCACCTCACTAGTACATTACATTACATACCCGACATTTTGAAGATCGCCCTATTTGCCTGCATCTGTATGTGCCAATGGAAGGACCTCTAGGGATGCTATTGGGCAACTTTTCATTGCCCCACTGATACACACGCAAGCGAGTTCAGTTCTGACTGTCCAGATTACTACCCCATAGGTGATCATTGGCCCTACTATTGCGGTATATATCCAAAGTACTATCTTCGGGGTGCATCCCCATTTTCTCCTTGTTATGGACTTGCAAGTTATCAGAGCCGTTGTTGCTTTTCGACATATGTTTTCAACATGTGTCTTTCGAGGTAGATTTTAATCTAGGGTGATTCCCAAATATTTGACCTCTGTCACTCGTGCCACCTCCATGCTATGCGATCTAATGTCTCTCAGGTTATTAAGCTTATGCCTCCTAGTGAATGGTACTATAATGGCCTCGGCTGGATTTATGTACAGCCCGCCGATCTGCAACAGTTATTAGTTATTTGCAGTCCGGATTGAATTCTGTTACATACGGTATCCTTATATTTACCCCTGTATATAGGCAAATTGGTCTGAAACCTTTAGGGTGAAAAGGATCCTTGTTACCTGCTTTCGAAATAAAAAATCCTTTTGCCCGTCTTCATGTGCGTGGTATATATCCCAAGGCTATGCTGCTCCTTACCACTCTCTACGAGCATCCCTTTTCCGCTTGTTTCCAGTCCTCCTTTCTCCAATTTTTTTCGTTGTTGGGGTATCAGACAGAATGTTATCGCCTTTCGCCGTGGGGTAGGACCTCTTCATTCTCGGTAAATGTCCCATTTTCCTTCTTCAGGCAGACAGAAGATATTGCCTTGTCTTTGGTCATAGCTTTATATAGCGTGGATGCTACTCTGAAGCTGTTTCGTTTTGCTACCCTGACCGCGTTGCTATACGTCGCCTCTTTTGAACTTCCCCGGTTTCCTTCGTCCGGTTGAAGATTTTTCGCACCTTTGGTTTCACTCTGGCTAGGACCCTGTTCCATCAGGGTACGTCCCATGATGACTTGACTGTCTTAGTCGGACAGCTGGCCTCATATGCGTCAATGACGACTTTGTGGAGGCCTTCCACCACAATATCGAGCTCTATTCCGCTTCTGATATCACCGCTCATCTGTAGATGAGTCATATTGTCACTCGGGTGTGTAGGAATCCCAATCTGTTCTCCTGGGATTCATTATTATTCTACTTAATCAGATTCTGTGATCCGACATAGAAGACTCATTCGACACCCTCTAATTCTTAATCAAGCCACTCATCGGGGTGTTTCCTAGAGTTATGTCTAGTGACGGGTCACGAATCTTGGAGTGTTCCCTACGTTATGTATTTCTCACTTGTTACTGAGGATGAATTCCAGAAGGTACTTATCTCTTCGATTAATATCGTCCAACTTTGTCAGTCTTCTGGAAAATATCCTGGTGCCACGACTGCCTCCGGTTAGAAACTCTGAAAGACGTATGTAAATTAAGTTTCTTTTGAGAACGCTGGAGGCTCTTGGTTTTTCACAAGAGAAATCCCAAATTACCTGCATACTTCCCCCTTGCATACCACGAATCTGCTCCCCGTACACCTAGAGTTCTTGAGCCGAATAGTGTTGGCACAAGTTATCCTTGGAACTTACCCTTTCTATTACTGCAGATGCAACTTTTCATGGTGCAGGTTTACCTGGGCTATTTTAGTGCTGGCCATCGGCTCCGTTAGTTCTTGGAGCTCTTCTCCAATGTCGGAGTATTGTCCTTCTCTTTCGACATGTCGCTTTCTTGTCTTTCGCCGTCCGGCTTGAGCCCTAGACGTCTAGGTCAAGGTCGTTTAGCTCCTCTTCTGTGTGCAGCAGGTCCACCTCTCTGCTCGGTTGTGCTCTTTCAGCCTCTATGGCCTCCCCAATTCACCTCAGACCTGCACAAGTATACTACTGAATATGTGCGACCTAGAGTCAGAAGAATCCATAGTCTCCAACTTGAGTTGACTGTTGAACACTTGGCTAAAGCCATAGCTCACATAGTAAAGTGGTGAATAATTATTGTGCAGATTCATCATCATCATCAACGGCGCAACAACCGGTATCCGGTCTAGGCCTGCCTTAATAAGGAACTCCAGACATCCCGGTTTTGCGCCGAGGTCCACCAATTCGATATCCCTAAAAGCTGTCTGGCGTCCTGGCCCACGCCATCGCTCCATCTTAGGCAGGGTCTGCCTCGTCTTCTTTTCCTACCATAGATATTGCCCTTATAGACTTTCCGGGTGGGATCATCTTCATCCATACGGATTAAGTGACCCGCCCACCGTAACCTATTGAGCCGGATTTTATCCACAACCGGACGGTCATGGTATCGCTCATAGATTTCGTCATTGTGTAGGCTACGGAATCGTCCATCCTCATGTAGGGGGCCAAAAATTCTTCGAAGGATTCTTCTCTCGAACGCGGCCAAGAGTTCGCAATTTTTCTTGCTAAGAACCCAAGTTTCCGAGGAATACATGAGGACTGGCAAGATCATAGTCTTGTACAGTAAGAGCTTTGACCCTATGGTGAGACGTTTCGAGCGGAACAGTCTTTGTAAGCTGAAGTAGGCTCTGTTGGCTGACAACAACCGTGCGCGGATTTCATCATCGTAGTTGTTATCGGTTGTGATTTTCGACCCTAGATAGGAGAAATTGCGTCCTCTTTAACCTGGCCCTCGAGAAGGTGATCCGTGATGCTGAGGTGAATGCTAGAGGTACGATCCTCTTCAAGTCCACCCAACTACTGGCCTATGCTGACGATATCGACATCATGGGAAGAACCACCCGAGACGTTCAAACTGCCTTCATCCAGATCGAGCAGGCGGCGCGAGATCTTGGGCTGCACATCAATGAAGGCAAGACAAAATACATGGTGGCAACGTCAACACCGAAGACGAATCAACCAACAACACCAAACCGCACTGGTCAAACACAAGCACGAACAAGAATAAGGATAGGGGAATACAACTTTGTGCAGATTCGCCCATAGCTAAACGCATATCTGCAAAAGTGTCAAAATCCCGTTTGCCTTTCAATATTGGCTAGCAAACGATATGTAAGAACGCATCAACAGACACTTGTATGAAGATGCATTTACAAATAAGCCCCTAGAACTAATAAATGTCAACACAACATTTACAACGAGTCTCTTAATCAAACAATTTGATTATATTGAATACAAATGATGTGTTTTTTACAGCGCATTTCTGGTGAACACATCTGATCGTGTGATAAGAGTTTACGATTCGAAGCAAGTGGTCTCTCTCGGAAAGGACGGTGAACCTGAACCTATTCAAAAGCTACAAGACCTTGTAAATAAGTATGTTACATGGCAAATGGTCATTTTACATTTTACTCTAATGCCAACAATACAATTCTAGGACAACTTGGAAAAAATGTTGCTTTTCCGGCGATGGCGAATACATATGTGCTGGCAGTGCCAGGCAACACGCACTTTACATATGGGAAAAATCCATTGGCAACCTCGTGAAAATATTACATGGCACCAAGGGAGAACTACTTTTGGACGTTGTGTGGCATCCGGTTCGTCCCATTATCGCAAGCATAAGCTCTGGCCTCGTTTCAATATGGGCTCAAAATCAAGTGGAAAATTGGTCTGCTTTCGCCCCGGATTTCAAAGAATTGGATGAAAACGTTGAATATGAAGAGAGGGAGTCTGAATTCGATATTGATGATGAAGATAAATCAGTTGATCTATCTGCTGAAGCAAAACAAGATGAGGAGATTGAAGTAGATGTAACAAAAGTCGAACCTGTGGCAGCATTTTGTAGTTCTGATGAGGAGATGGAAGATGACAGCGCGTTACAATTTTTACCTATGGCACCAGAAGTTGAGGACCCTGAAGATGGTTGGGCGGCTCACGAAGGAAACGAGAGTAGTGTTTCGAAAGAAAATGATGCCGGCTCTGATGATACTAGTTCTGGGATTTGTTCATTGCCCAAAAGACGAAAACCACAAAATTACGATGTCAGTTTACCAGAAGCTCCGACAGAAGGTACGTTGGTTGGTTGGTTGCTGACTAGCTACCAAAGATATTAACTGGTAAAATCTCTCTTCTTTCAGAAACACATCCGCTTTTACAGAATAAGAGTAATAAGGATAAACAATCAATCTCCGGGAAAAAGGGAGCAGGTCGACCGAAAAAGTAGTTTGTATGGATAAGAACTATATTATTTAATTCAAGTTTATAACAGAATTGAAAAATAATATTTTTGTAAAATTACGATGCTGACTTTAATATTCTTATAGGTGAGTGAAATATTTTTTTCAGGAAGTTATTTCTAAATAATTTGTTCGATTTTTGTGCATTCTTACTCCAACTAACCGGTCACTTCTTATCGAGCTGCCACGGTCTTGTTTGTAACTTCACAACGATCCATCAATGGACAAAAATCGAAAATTTGTGTATTTCATTAATAATAATAATAATAATAATAATCGTTGGCGCAACAATCCATATTGGATCAGGGCCTTGAAGTGTGTTAGAGCACTTCATTCAAGACCGAAACGGTACACTACAGTATACTGTAGGAGGCAATGTGGCCAGCATTGCGCTCGCCCGAGATTTTTACCCTGATTTGACTCAGGTACTCATTCACAGCTGAGTCGACTGGTATCCGACGTCAAATCACGATACAAATCCCACTGCTACCAGTAAGATTTGAACCGCAACCTTCCGTACGATAGCTTTGTGCTCTAACCACTCAGCTATCCGGACACTGTGTGTGTGTATTTCATTGGTGGTTTAAAATACGCAGTGTATTTCCTATACGTATAAAGGTAAAGGTTTATAAACAAATGAAGAGCATATTTTGCATGTATGATTCGAAAGGTAAACATGTAATTAATGAGATTGCAATTTTGTGCCAGATGTGTTTTGAAATTTGTTTCAAAAACACCTTTACGAATTCCAGTAATCTTAATTGAACGATGTGAGAGTGGTTATTTTGATAAAAATGTGTAGTTTCAATTGATTTGTGTAAAAATTAGCTGCAATTAACTGCAGCAATAACTTTTATGGGTTTTTTAAGATCGTTTCATCGAAAATTCCGATCTGTTGGAAATTTGGATTTCCAGCGATAAGAAAACTAAATTGTCGCCCATTACCTCAAAATTAAAGGATATTTTAAAAATAGCAGACGAGTGTCCTGTTACAGTAGAAGCAGAAATCGGAAAATTTTCAAAAATTATTGTCTAACCTTGGGAAATAAATGAAAAGATTGCTTCCTGTGCAAGAAACACCTTTGCGTAATTCTGACTGACTTCATTAATATATTTATTTCCGAAGAAGTTTTAAGCGTCAATCTCAACAAATCCCAACCAGCCTGTAGTCGAGGCAGGCCGGAAGTGCCTTTTTCTGGAGCATCATTATGAACTAAAAGACGTCGTGTTCAAGACTTATGGTCTTTTAAATGTCAAGAAGAAGTTTTCTTTGCCATCTGTAGAAGTATCCTTGCAGTATTTACTAAACTTTTCGGCAATTGTAATCTACAAATGGTTAATACTCCCAAGTTCACTCCCAATTTAAATCTTATTTGTAAGTGGGGGTTTGACGGAAGCTCAAGTCATAGCACGTACAAACAAAAATCCGTCAACTCTTCCACAAAGACCGACAGGTTTTTGTTTGCGGTTGCCTTAATGCCGCTTAAATTGAAATACGTAAATAACCAAGACTTATAAATCGTCGTCGTCGACCAATAGAACTTATTTACCTGAGGCGATCTGAATCATTAATAAGAGAACATGAACGTAACATAAACGATCAATTACAAAAACTTTCTCCGTATGTAACCAATTAAAAGATGAAACTGTACAGCTAAACTTTCAACTTCATTTTACAATAGTAGACGGAAGTTTTAGCAACATTTTATCAAACACGAATTCTTCATCAAAATGCTATGCTTGCGGGGCGATTCCGATGGAGATGAATTTGAAAAGATTTACTGAAAAACCTCTAAATACTGAACACTATCGTTTTAGTTTATCCATCTTACGCTGTTGCATAAGATTCTTTGAATGTTTGCTTCATATTTAGTATAGGCCCCCAAGAAATGGCAAGTACGAGGTGAAGAAAACAAGATAGTATTTGCAAACAAAAAAACAAAACAATCCAAGAGCAATTTAAGTCCCATTTAGGCCTCATTGCTGACAAGCCAAAGCCGAGATATAATTCGACAAATGATGGGAACACCGCCAAGGGGTTTTTCAGTAACTCTGAAACTAGCTCCCAAAAAAACTTTGACATAAATTTAATATAATTTTGAGAGTTTTATCTTGTGGCAATAAAATACACACAGTCGCATTTAGCATGCTGTTGAAGGATACTTTGGAGTTGTATTTGAACTTATATAGTTGGTATTATATGCCAATCACAATCACAATAAAACAGCAACAGATCAGATTTTCTCTCTGCGGCAAGCGATGAAAAAACTGTTGGAATATGGACAACAGTTGCATCATCTATTCATCGACTTTAAAGCCGCCTATGATAGCATAGCCAGGCTAAAACTGTATACGGCCATGAGAGAATTCGGTATGCCGACGAAATTAATAAGACGGACTAGGCTGACCCTGACCAATGTGCGAGGCCAGATAAAAGCAGCAGGATCACTCTCAAGGCCATTCGACATCAACAACGATCTACGACAAGGGGATGCCCTATCATGCGTCCTCTTTAACCTGGCCCTTGAAAAAGTGATCCGTGATGCTGAGTTACAATCCTCTTTAAGTCCACCCAACTACTGGCCTATGCTGACGATATCGACATCATGGGAAGAACCACCCGAGACGTACAAACTGCCTTCATCCAGATCGAGCAGGCGGCAATTGGCGCGAGATCTTGGGCTGCACATCAATGAAGGCAAGACAAAATATATGGTGGTAACGTCAGCACTGAAAACGAACCAGCCAACAACATCAATCCGCACTGGTCAAACGGGAAGAATAAAGATAGGAGAATACAACTTTGAGACCGTTGATAATTTCTCCTATCTAGGGTCGAAAATCACAACCGATAACAGCTACGATGATGAAAACCGCGCACGGTTGTTGGCAGCCAACAGAGCCTATTTCAGCTTACAAAAACTGTTCCGCTCGAAACGTCTCACCATAGGGTCGAAGCTCTTACTCTACAAGACTATGATCTTGCCAGTCCTTATGTACTCCTCAAAGACTTGGGTTCTTAGCAAGACAAATTGCGAACTCTTGGCCGAAGAATTTTTGGCCCCCTACATGAGGATGGACGATTCCGTAGCCTACATAACAACAAAATCTATGAGCGATACCATGACCGTCCAGTTGTGAATAAAATCCGGCTCAATAGGTTGCGATGGGCGGGTCACTTAATCCGTATGGATGAGGATGATCCAGCCCGGAAAGTTTATAAGAGCAATATCTATGGTAGAAAAAGTAGACGAAGCAGATCCTGCCTGAGATGAAGCGATGGCGTAGGTCAGGACGCCAGACAGGTTTTAGAAATATCGAATTGGTGGACCTCTGCGCAAAACCGGGATGTCTGGTGTTCCTTATTAGGGCAGGCCTATACCGGATACCGGTTGTTGCGCCGATTATGATGATAATGATAGAATTAATAGAAGAATCTGCTTCAGAAAAAGATAGTGAATTATGAGTATAATGACGATGACGAGGATGATAACGATATCGATTAATGTTTTATTTACAGACTTCAACTATCGCATTATTTCACTATAATCACACTATTTTATTTACTTTATTGAATTTGTTTTTGTTATTATTTAACTGAGTTATCAATTATATAAAAGTTTCAGCTAAGAGAATAAATTTATGAATATATGAAAATAACAACCTTTAGAGGTTTTCTATCACATATATTTATAATAATAATCGTTAGCGCAACAATCCATTTTGGATCAGGGCCTTGAAGTGTATTAGAGCGCTTCATTCAAGACCGTAACGGTACACTACAGAATAGCCTGAAGGAGGCAGTGGTTCACAGCTGAATCGACTGGTATCTGACGGCAAATCACGATACAAGTTCCACTGCCACCAATGAGATTGGAACCGCGCCCTTCCGTACGATAACCACTCAGTTATCCGGACACTAACACATATATTTATAAATAAATAAAATCTTAGTGTTTAAGAACCAATTTCGACTTTTGTTTCAAGCCCTCATTGATCGGGCATACTGTGTCCTTGTTCGATTTGGATGAAGGTAGCAATTAGGTGGATTTAGAGAGCATGGTGTGAATCAGCATCACGGACCACTTTATCCAAGGCCAGGTTGAAAAGAGTGCCTTACTTACTTACTACACTAAGCAGGTTAGTCATCAGTTGGCTTCAAGCCGATCTTGACGTTCAAATGGCAAAAGACATCAAAGGAAATCCAAAACCAAGCACTGAGGAAAGCAACAAGTAGTCGCCGAAATATGTATATTTGTGGAAAACGGTTTGGATTTTTTAGAGCAGCGAGCATTAGTCACACAAGAATAGCAACACAATAACTAACTGGCCCAGCGAAGAAATATCTAACGTTACACTGTGTAAGCGGTTGAAGGCCGTAAACGGGTGTAGTTTAGCTCGTAGTCGCGGACCTTCGATCCTGGAAACGTACACATTAAGAATTTTCGCTGTTTTTCGAAGACTCCTCATCTATGACCGGGCTAAATAAAAAACCATTATCTGCATTGTAGATTGCTACTACTATACTTATTGCGACTGGAAGCTAATTATTGACTGGGACTTAAAACTGTGAGGGATCTTGACCCGTAAACGGAAACAAAAATCACTTGTCGTCAATAAACCTCTTTATTGATAGCAAATAAAATAAATTTTAGGAGAACAAAGTAGTTCAACTTAAACCAATGGTTAATTTTCAATCTTGGAAATATTGAAAATATACAATCAGAACGAGTAAGTCTTTAATAAATTCTAGAAACTCTTTTCTAGTTTTACATTTCAACTTTCTATAAGTTATTCGGATACTAGTATTGCTGAAAGATAGGATTAAAACAAGCTATTCGCGCCCTCAAACTATTTCTTTCAATTTGAATTTGCTAATTTACTAAACGTTCCCCGCGCGCCTAATTGTTCCTCTTTGATCCACCGAAGCCAGCGAATCCCATAACGGAAATAAGGTCCGGCTGGCCGGCACTTGCTTCGCCATCCAAGTCCGCTGAGTCCTCCGCTTTCCTTTTGCGGTCTTTTCGCCGTTCTTTTTTGTGTTCTTTGTATCGTTCCTCTTCCTCCTTTGCCTCGCGTAATCGTCTTTCCAGCTCAAAGTCTTTCTTCTTCTCCTCCATTTTCTTCTTGTTGACAACAAATCGTTTTTTGACCTGGTCCACCGTACTCCGTTCTACCTTCATCGACATGCCAAGATTGCGTTGATGTTTCTTGCCATTAATATGATCCAGGAAGTTTATGGAATCCTTGACGACACAGTCGCAGACATTGCAATAGTAACCGCCTGATTGCGATGTCGGCGTATTTTTGTTTATAACGATGCTTTTACCGAGTTTACTGTCCAAGTCGACCTTGTATTCTCGCCGTTTGAGGTTCTCTCGTTGTAGAGGTTCTGAGAAAGGAAGCGGATTAGAAAGAATACTTAAAATATGAAATCTGAACTATCTGTGAAAATGTATTTTCCACTTTCTATGCATCTCTTATCAGTCCATTCAGACGGAAGAATTACACAATACAAATCGGCTCAACAACTCACCTTTAGATTCCTCGGCTGCCTTAATGGCATTCCTAATCCTTTCCTGAGCTAGTTTGTGGTACTCCGAACGATCCCACTTCCGTCTGTGGTCATCTGGGCGCAAAGCCATCCTGAAACCGTATCTTCTCCCTGAGTTCTAAACTGTTACCACGGATTTACGCCGCCGACTGATTCGCCAGGATAGTCGGACTATATCAACTAAAAACTGGATCAGTATCCGCACGACGAAATAAACAACTTCTCTTTGACACTTAATTCTACTTGACGTTTAACAAGGCATCAATTTCACTAGAATTCTCGTGTATCTTGTTGTTGACATTCACTCAGAGGAGGGTTGCCAATTGAATTGACAACAAATGAAAATTAAGTAGCCAAACGATTAGACTGTTGATATGAAAATGTAACATGAGATATATTGAACGTGTATTTATTTGGTCTAAATTTATTGATTTGTTTTATTATATAATTCTATTTCCTTATAAACACTAGCCTGCCTTTTATTTCTTTAATACAGCTCATCAAAGTTTGTTTTAAAGCTCATTAGCAATTATAATATACCCATCCTGGTATGGTAAATTTGATTATAATTACAATATACCTGACCAGCGGATTAAAAGTCCCTTGGTAGGATGACTTGCCTCTCCTAACATTATATGATGGCTATTGACTTATTATCCACTCTCCCTGGGGTTGTCATATATTATGCGAAGTCATAAAATTGGACTAAAAAATATCTGTATGTCTCTAAGCTGCCCCTAACCAACTATTTACCAAATGTCATCCACGTATTGGAAAATTTCGAAGTTTAGAACAATCAAGCAATTATAGAGGTATCACATGGCTAGGTACCATCTATAACAAATTCTACGTTATCTTCCTGCATCGGAAAGCCCCATATGCCCAGAATATCATCGGCTCTCTGAGTTGGAGTTTAAGAATAGACTTAATATCTTCCCTACTTGTCGTCGAAGGCAACTAAAAGGGATAAAAATTTGTTAGCTAGCAACCTGCAAATTTTCAAATTTTATTGTTACAGAAACGTCAAGAACGCCTCGAATAGGGACTGACCCCACCGCTACAACCTTTGGCTATCGACAACCGAGAATTCCAATGATACAAGCTGGATATTTCTGGCTTAAGAGAAATAGATACGGTTGGAGAACTGCGAACCCTAAGTTCTTCATCGACCGTTTGTATGATCCAGCTGTCGCTCAACAGTGGGAGAACTATCTTACTGATCGAGTGAATAACCCATAAAAAATAGGATTTCAATGGGCTTCCTCGACTACTCCAGGAGCACATTTCAGGTAACCATGAACGATGGCGTGTAGGGGTAGTTGATGCGCTTACCCCACTAAGGGTAAATGGCAACCATATATGTGTGTTTGTGTGTGGTGAGGGAGAAGCTATAACTATAGCAGCCATCAGTTGCACCATCTTTTCATCGACTTCATGCTGCCTTGGATAGCATAGTCATAGCCAGAATTCGGTATCCCGATCAAATTAATAAAACTGACTAGGCCAACCCTGACCAATGTGCGAAGCCAGATAAAAGCCATTTTGAAAGTAATCGGTGACACTGCGGTGCTCTACAAGACAACGACCGTGAGAGATAAACCATGGTCGTTAAGTTAGGGGCTATGAGTAGATGAGAAATGTAAGTGTAAATAGCGTTACTAGATGAGAAATGCTTTAACCAAAAGCTAAATCAAAAGCATTGGAACAAGGTTGCCTATAAAGAACTACAGGCTCCTTTCCGCACTTCGACTCATTCAAGAAGTGAAAAGTGCCCTTAACGCTTAAGTTGGCGCTGAAAAATAATCTACCCTTCCTCATTTATATTAATGAAGAGTGCCTGGAACCAGCGCCCTCTTATGTCAGCATTATTCGGTCCGAACTGTTGAGAATCTGGAGCGCGCATCAATTACTAAAATAACCCGTAAAGCGTCAATAAAATATAGCAATTAGTTCAGAGAGTCAAGCAACTACGAGAGCCTTTAAAGTGGTTATTGTTGGAGTTAGCGTCGCGGTATCAAATTACTGATACATGACAACGAGGTTTCACTTCGATAAGAAGTTTGAAACACGTTGGAGTAACAAGGCAAACTGGGAGAGCGTGGCTGCGACATACGGCTTAAACCAGCAACTGATTACTCAGTACACTGACGGATCCCTCACAGCAGAGGGAGCGGGTGCCGGTGTCATTGGTCCAAGGAAAATGTACTTTGAGCCAATGGGCATTAGACAAATGTGCCTCCTTTAATCTGCAAAGGAACTACAGGGGGCAGAACATAACTATTCTCACCGATAGCCAAGTAGCGATCAAGACACTTAGGTCCAACCAGGTGAACACTCGGCTCGTGCAACAAGATCTGGATACTTTGGGTTCCAGGCCATGCTGGGTTGGAAGGCAACGAGGCAGCGGACGAACTAGCCAAGAAGGGAGCAGGGTCGCCTTTACACGGGCCAGAACCCTTCTGTGCAATCGGAAACGGTTTCATGGCTATGAATCTAAGAAATGAAGAGGAACGGTTGAGGGAATTATACTGGGCGGGCCTACCAGGGATGGAGCAGTCCAGGGTGCTTATTGGGGGATACGAACCCGTGCGCACAAAGGATTGCTAAAACCTCACCAAAAAGAACCTCCGAAACATAGTGGGAATTCTCACTGGTCATTGTCGGCTGAACTATCACCTAGGGAAGCTAGGGATATCTACGGACACTGCCTGCAGGTTTTGTGAGGAGGACGAAACCTCTTTACACGTCCTGGGACAGTGTCCGGCACTTGTGCAAAGTAGGTCGAGACATCTGGGAGAACACTTAATACCAGATGCAAAGCTGAAACTTCTGGAAGTGGGGAACATACTAAAGTTCCTAACGGTTATAGACCTGCTTGAGATACTATGATCAATAGGCACACTATAACCAGTAAAAGGGGCACAATAGTTCTTCAGGGACGCGGTGCGACTTTCCCTTAACAGAATAATATTAATAGAGACGTCCAGGATCAAACAGAGCAGGTTTCAAGTCACCACATCGCATTGTGCTCAAAGGTGAAAGGAGTTTGTGGATTTAAAAGGAAGTAATTATGATAATTGGCTTGTGGAAGCCGTGCACATGATTTTCGCAGAGCGACTAATTAAACCAATTACCCTTGGACCAACGGCGCGTATATCTTATAATTGGCATTTAAGTATCTCCAGCTACTCCATTTTAAACTCTGTCGAAGTCAAAATTGTAGGGTTCGTAAAACCACCTTAAAAGAGATAATTACTTGATAGCGGCTTGACTTCATTTGTGAATTCGCACGGTTCATAAGCATGGGTTTGATTGCCAAGATGTTTTTAGTTTATTTGAAGGACCAGTCCTTGTCCACATGTTTTGGTAACCATTTTATTTACGAGAGGTGGCACCCGACTTTTAAGTTGCAGAAATCGAAACTGCTTTCAATGTTGTATGTAAGACGGTGTTCTTCTAGCACATGAGCAAGCTGCTGTCCGAGGCCATTTTTCCATTAAAAGCACTCCTCAAATTGCGTCATGTAATGTGATCGTCATCATCAACGGCGCAATAACCGGTATCCGGTCTAGGCCTGCTTTAATAAAGAACTCCAGGGGTCCATCAATTCGATATCCCTAAAAGGGTCCGCCTCGTCTTCTTTTTCTACCATGGATTATCCTCATCCATACAGATTAAGTGACCCGTTCACCGCAACCAATTGTAAAATGTACTTTGAGCCAATGGGCATTAGCATAACAATGCAATGGGCACTAGCATATTCCAGGCGGAAATATACGCCATAGACAAATGTGCCTCCTTTAATCTGCAAAGGAACTACAGGGGGCAGAACATAACTATTCTCACCGATAGCCAAGTAGCGATCAAGACACTTAGGTCCAACCAGGTGAACACTCGGCTCGTGCAACAAGATCTGGATACTTTGGGTTCCAGGCCATGCTGGGTTGGAAGGCAACGAGGCAGCGGACGAACTAGCCAAGAAGGGAGCAGGGTCGCCTTTACACGGGCCAGAACCCTTCTGTGCAATCGGAAACGGTTTCATGGCTATGAATCTAAGAAATGAAGAGGAACGGTTGAGGGAATTATACTGGGCGGGCCTACCAGGGATGGAGCAGTCCAGGGTGCTTATTGGGGGATACGAACCCGTGCGCACAAAGGATTGCTAAAACCTCACCAAAAAGAACCTCCGAAACATAGTGGGAATTCTCACTGGTCATTGTCGGCTGAACTATCACCTAGGGAAGCTAGGGATATCTACGGACACTGCCTGCAGGTTTTGTGAGGAGGACGAAACCTCTTTACACGTCCTGGGACAGTGTCCGGCACTTGTGCAAAGTAGGTCGAGACATCTGGGAGAACACTTAATACCAGATGCAAAGCTGAAACTTCTGGAAGTGGGGAACATACTAAAGTTCCTAACGGTTATAGACCTGCTTGAGATACTATGATCAATAGGCACACTATAACCAGTAAAAGGGGCACAATAGTTCTTCAGGGACGCGGTGCGACTTTCCCTTAACAGAATAATAATAATAGAGACGTCCAGGATCAAACAGAGCAGGTTTCAAGTCACCACATCGCATTGTGCTCAAAGGTGAAAGGAGTTTGTGGATTTAAAAGGAAGTAATTATGATAATTGGCTTGTGGAAGCCGTGCACATGATTTTCGCAGAGCGACTAATTAAACCAATTACCCTTGGACCAACGGCGCGTATATCTTATAATTGGCATTTAAGTATCTCCAGCTACTCCATTTTAAACTCTGTAGAAGTCAAAATTGTAGGGTTCGTAAAACCACCTTAAAAGAGATAATTACTTGATAGCGGCTTGACTTCATTTGTGAATTCGCACGGTTCATAAGCATGGGTTTGATTGCCAAGATGTTTTTAGTTTATTTGAAGGACCAGTCCTTGTCCACATGTTTTGGTAACCATTTTATTTACGAGAGGTGGCACCCGACTTTTAAGTTGCAGAAATCGAAACTGCTTTCAATGTTGTATGTAAGACGGTGTTCTTCTAGCACATGAGCAAGCTGCTGTCCGAGGCCATTTTTCCATTAAAAGCACTCCTCAAATTGCGTCATGTAATGTGATCGTCATCATCAACGGCGCAATAACCGGTATCCGGTCTAGGCCTGCTTTAATAAAGAACTCCAGGGGTCCATCAATTCGATATCCCTAAAAGGGTCCGCCTCGTCTTCTTTTTCTACCATGGATTATCCTCATCCATACAGATTAAGTGACCCGTTCACCGCAACCAATTGAGCCGGATTTTATCTACAACTTGACAGTCATGGTATCGCTCATAGATTTCGTCGTTATGTAGGCTACGGATGCAATGTCACCTTTAGGAAATTTCTTCAGAACTGCATCTAATATTTAACAGAAAGTCAACCTTTTCTTTATTTAGGAAGTAACTGAGATGCTTCTCAGTTGGTCTACAATCTCTAAAAGTTGTAACGTTTAGGTAATGAATGCACGCCTTGCAGGTGCATTAATCCGGCACCCGAAAACGTTCAGCTACTTCGACGTTTCCGTTCAAACATAAAGTCAATAAAGCAATATCGCATATGTTCAGTAATATATACCGAGGTCGTGCCCAGAATACAAGCGTCAAGTATTATGAACGCATGTATTTAACCGGGAATAGTGAAAAGTTCCCACGTTACACAACGAGATTATATAGTATAACTTAAAATATAAAAAATTAACCAAAAGGAGTAAGAATACAACATATTTTTCCATGTAGGTATTTTAATTAACAAAGTTAAAATTGGAAAAAATATTTCCAAGAAACATTATTTTTACAAAGCGATACTGAATCTTATTTTACAATAAAAGGTAATGCCACTTCGGAGCCAATTCCAATTATTCATTTCGCTTTCTTCTTCTTTAGTTTCTGTTTCATCTGATTTTTCCGTTCTTTCCTCTGTTTATCTTGCTTGCTGATACTATTATCTGAAATTAAGGATGCGAAATTATAGAGCCCCCACAAAACTGTGCAATATAACATAAATCTTACCTGCATATTCTTTCGCTTTCTTAATGGCATCCGAAGTCTCAAAGATATCATCGTTCTCGTTGAATTTGTATGCATTCTTAACGGGATTACTTTCCTTCAACACCTTCTGTTCCATCCTGTTCACATAACGGTCTTTCATGGCTTTCTTGATTTCTTGTCTCTGTCGGGTCGGACTAACGTATGAGGAATTTTGCCACAGACACTTTCCAGTAAATGATTCCTCAAATATTTTGATAGGATTGAGAACAAAACGTGGGCCGATCTCCGATAAACCACCATCCTCAGATAAGATCTGGAAATTCCTAAACCATATGCGGTCGTCCAGGTAAGTGAAGGTGTAGACATGGTCAAAGAATGGCTGACTCTTGGGATGATGATTTGGAACTCCCAGAGTTTGTGTGAGAATTTCTTTGATTAGATTGAGATGTGGGATTTTCTTGAACTGCATATCGAATGACAGTAATGGTCGCGATCCGCGCAGACAATTTCCGGCCATTTTTAATTCGCCCATGGTGTGAGCATTTTCTACGAGGAATTTTACGGACGGTCCACTTGGAGCGCATGCGGCCCACATGTATAAGTCTTTCTTCCGTCTTCCCTCGAATAGGAGTGCTTTGTTGCAGTGTTTCATTTCACACATTTCATTTACAACGGATAATGTCTTTGTGCGTTCCATTTTAGACTCTGACCGGTGGTGGGGCATTAGCGTTTTCAAATCTCGCATCAAGTGCCGATCTCTGTGGTTTATTCCACGAGCGGCAAACACAAGGACCCTCTGACGATTTTTCCATTTGGCCTGAAAAAAACATTTTATTTTATAAAATAATATTTATTTCCATTTAATACTCATTTTGATCGAATTCGAATATTTTTTTTATGCTCTTTCATCCTCTCGGGGATCACCTTGTTCTGATGGGGTAGGATGTAGTAATTCACAACTACTAATATCCAAAACACATGAAGATGGAATAACGGTTTTAACTTTCCAAGGTTCATGGATTTCGAAATCTACCTGCAAAGCAATCAAGTCGCGTTTGGAGCACGGATTTCTGAGAGCTCACCAGATTCATGTCCCCCCACGGAGAGATCTGTGGAAGACATGCTCTCCACTTTAGTATATAAGCGTGGTCAGCCAGTGCGAAAGAAGACGGGGACATGGGTGTTGTCACAAATTGCACGCAAGGAACTTTCAGTGGAAGGTGGGGACAAGCTGGAAACCACGGTGAGTCCCAGACAGTTAGCGGCGGTTTTTACATTGGATTACACTTAGGTCTACACATACAAAAGTTAGTCAAATTAACTTGCAGTATACCAAAGCCTCTTGCTAGCTATTGGCAAATAGAAAAGAGCCATAGGTACGATTTAACAAAGCCTACGGGATCAAAAAAGGACTATGGCTGGTTTCTGGAATGTGTGCAGGTTCTTCGGGAAAGCTTGATCACGTAAGCGTCTTCGCAGCCGTAAGTGTCAGTGGGGTGTCCTCGTTTCTTTCCACCTGGGTAATATGTCGATTCTGGTTACCTTTTATCCGTCAGCTGAGTTGAACAGTTCCCACGGGGTGAGAACCCACCAAGCTGCTTTGCTGACATGCTGAGACAAATGGAACGCGCTTTGCTTAAGAAAGGGTGTTATAATAAAAGTAAACATTTGAGTTAGGGGGGGGGGGCTGGAAGAGTAAATCTTTCTATAAAGCACAAGGGCATCTACAGGGTCCAGGGTTATAGCACGAACCTACATAGGTAATTGCGAGGCTACACAATTACAAATAAATTGCACCAAATATTGGAGCTTAGTCTCGGGTCAGCTCTAAAGAGAGAATCGGCAGCTCGTGAAACGTTGGGATCAATACAATATGGGTTGCAAATTAGAACAAACCTAAAAATGAGTTGTGGTTAGTCTGCCTGGCTAGGTACCAGGGCGTGCAACAATAATGAAATTCTTTTGTACTCTCACCCTTGGATTTATATAGATATGGTTGTCATTCACCTCTTAGTGGGATATAGCGCGTCTACAACACCTACCCACCATCCTTCACAATTCATTCTCTCGACTCTCCTCCTCCACTGCTCTGCACCAAGTGTTCTTTTAACTATTACACACAGATAGTCCTTTAAATATCACACTTAAATGTTGTGCCCTTCTTTGCAGTTTTAACTATCGTCTCTTCTTGAACTCTCTGGGAAAAGTTTTGGATTCCCAGGTTTTTCGTACGAGTGGAAGTAGCAGATCTGCAGAAACTGATAAATAATTCTGGGTGGAGGCGCTTTACTCCATTTGAGTGCATTGCTGGCATTAACGTCCTTCACACGACTATCGAAAGGTTTGCAACATGAAAATTCTTTCATAATGCGGTATACACTTCCGAAATCTTGAATTCTGCACTATCTTCCGCTACTCTGGCCAGCACAATAGAAAACTTCCTTTTGTCAGCGACCACACTATGTTGTACTTTCCGGGATTTCGCATAGTAACGTAATTCGAGTGCATCATGCCCGCCGTCACTCGCATTGATCAATAGTGTATTCAATCCTTTCCGTTCATCGATCAATGATTATTATGACGCTTTTTCTCGCACCCGAGAAGCAGGATCATACAAGCGATCAATGTTGAACTCGGGAGTTTGGAGTTTTCCAACCCTGTGGTGAAAGCAACGGATAAGCGAAGGAAAGCGACCATCAGATGGTGATCCTTTTCCAAGCCGATGTCAGCTCCTCTTTTGTCACGCACACCCAGAAACAACTCCTAAATCTACTGCTAATCGCAAAGTGATCAAACGAACGGCACAGGCTTTGGTGTGTTGAAACCCAACTCACCTTATGGCAGGCTATGTGGTCGAACAATATGCTACAAATGACGAGGCATGGAAGCTATAGAAATCCACAAACTTTCCACCTAGTGTTGTACAAAAAGTACTAAATTTAGCACCTTTTGAAGTTCATCAATGCGTCAATACTTTTTCTCGTTTTCAGTACCTTTTTAATTATATAGGTACTTTTCAGTACTTTTGAGCAGAAACTGAAAAGAAGTTTATATTTGAATTGGTAAAATTTTGCTGCCTGTCGTCACCTCGTCTCCGTAAAAACAAAATAGAATAACCCTGTGTTTTCCAGAAGGATAACAACCCCAAGTACAATTCATTCTCGACACGAGAATCGTTATTGTATAATGTCCCACATCGACTCCATATGTCTCCCCAATCGGCAAACCTTAACTTGGTTGAACATCTGTAGGGATTCTGCAGCATTTCCTCGAATTTCATGTTCATACATCTTTTTGTTCTGCTTGAACTTGGTCATGCCCATATGTTATAAAAGTACCATTTAGTACATTTTACAGTATCATAATATTCCTACTTGTGACAATACTGCTCCGATCATTGTCGTTACTATCGCCAAGACTGCATTTCCCTAATTGCTCGTAGAAAGCATCGGTCTCCATTGCTGTAGAGCATTGTGATGCTCCTTAACCTGGGCCGGAATCTTGCAGTCAGAGTTCTATCACAAAGCGGCTCCCAGATCATGAGAGCGCGGCGTGCAGCAGCCGTCAGGAAAAAGCTAACACCGGATACGCGTCTGCTACCACGTGGCTTTCCAGAATACAAAAACGCATTGAAATAATTACAGTAAGATTGTGAGGAGTACTCTCCAGGTCCACTATCTTACTTCGCTTAGGCCCAGAACGTCCAGCTCATATCGTTGGAATTCTTGTTCGAGTTGGAGAAAGCGTGCGCACATTCCAGAAACCAATCATAGTCTGTTTTCGATAGCCACAGGCGTGAATCCCGTTTCTATCCGAGGCGCTATTGACGTTTCGGTAGCATTAAAGTTTCGAAATTTGCAGGCTGCTAGCCCAGAGATTTCTGTCCCTTTTAGTCGATTTCTATGACAAGCAGGGAAGACTTTTAGAATATTCTTAAGTCACAATTCACTGGGCAGGCACTTGGACTTGACTTCATAATATGCGCCAAATAAAGACCAAAAACATGTAAGCCTCTTTCCTGCAAGTTGGGATCTGATATGAGGCTGGCGTAGACAGTGCCTCAAGAGAGAAAAGAATACATTCCAGACCCCCATGATTTCACTTCGCGTAGGCAATATAAATTGCCGGGATTCTCGTTCACGCTGGAACCCTCAATACCGTTGTCGTGGAGAGTGCGCACGTTCTAGAAACCGATCATAAATAGTTTTCGATGACGAAAAGTGTTAGCCGTGAAGGCATTACAGTTTTGCAGAATATTAATCTACATGATGCCTCTATTCACTTTAGTTGACAAGCAGAGAATGTATTTTCGAGCACCATTTCATAAGGCTGCAATGTAAGGTTGCTGTGTATATATTGAAGAGAATCGAGATTAGAACCCAACCTTGTCACAGCCTCATATCAGCAGTGTTGTGATCATCCTACATTCCATTGACACTAGTACTCAAATGATGAAATCAAGTGGGACATTCATTTCAGTCAGAAAACCTTCAAGAGGCCTAAATCCATTCTTTCAAACGCTTTAGTGATGCAAAATGATGTAGTGATGGTATGCTTTTTGTGGTTCTTAGCCAGAGAGATACAGGCACGGATGAATCTCAATGGGTCGGAGATGATTGAAAACACTTACATCTTTTTTGAAAGGTAATTGCACTATATGTTTTGATGTTAAACAACTTTTTCGGAAGCCTTAATTTGAGACAGACCCACTTTAATGTTTCCGGAATGAGCGCTTTTATAGGAGGCATGTGCCATTACATGTAGGTGTATGTTATCCTAACCGTCTGTTGCATTCCAAAAGGAGAATAGGTTGTGAGATGTGAGTTATACTGATTCTTCAAGCCTTCCAGACGGGCGTAATTTTTGCGCAGGAGTCGCATACTTTTGATGCAGTCTCCAAACTCTTTAGCAAATGACAAAGGACTAGGTTTTATTCGCCCTTTACAGGGCCTACCGACCTTTAACCTGATTGCCAGCCAAATAGCAATTCGTTTGCCACAGATAATGCAACTTCATTAAGCTCGTAAAATTTTGAAGAGTAATTTTTGTTATTTCATGATATTCCAGAACAAGTTTCGAAACATAATCCGCCAACAAGTAATTTATTGATGCCCTTGCAGTCGCCGAGACCGACCTCCACGAGGTAATTGGCACGTTGAGCGATCGCTGCAGTACAAGCAGTATACCCTTACTGCCTTCTTGGATATAGAGGGAGCTTTTAACAACGTCAGTGCCAACGCCATCAAGGAAGTCTTGACCAGTATTGGATTGGAGGGGTATCTCACGCATTGGATTATATTCATGCTAAGCACCAGGATAATCCAGTCGGATCTGGGAGACAACCACTTGACCAGAGCTGTGAACAGAGGCACGCCCCAGGGTGGCGCCATCTCACCGGTGCTCTGGTTAATGGAGTAGGATAGTAATGGACAAAATTTTACGTACATTGGACGGCGGGGGTGAAGGTGGTGGCGTATGCCGACGACTTGGTGATATTAGTATCAGGGATGTTTCTGTCCATTACGAGCGACATCATGGCAGGACCGTTGCGAAAGGTGTGCCTGTGGGCCGCAAGATGCGGACTCAGCATAAGCCCAACCAAAACGCAACTGATGATTGCAGTCCTGCCTGGCAGATGCTCTCAATGTGCTCCTGCATCTCCTCCCCCTAGACCTCCACATTAAATATGTAGCAGCGCGCAGTGCCGTCAGACTACGTGAGCCCGGGTGCTGGGCAGCGAAGTCCTACGGCCACAGCAACATCCTAGATGAAATACCTCGGGAAATCTGGGCATCCCCCAGGGACTATGTCACACACAAGCTGAACTTCACGAGAAACTTTGCTGTGGACCTTCCAACCAGTATTCTTTACGGACGGATCAAAGATGGCTTATGGAGTTGGCGCGGGAGTTTTCTCGAACACACACAGTGTATCCAAGTCGTATGGTCTCCCAGGTTTCGCCAGTGTGTTCCAGGCGGAAGTACTGGCGATATTGGAAGTCTGTCGATGGCCCCCAAGTATAACATAGCCATTTTGACCGACAGTCAAGCGTCCATCAAGGCCTTGTACTCAACGACGACATCTTCCCGGCTGGTGGGGCAGTGCAGAGACGCGCTTAACCGTCTGGGCGGCACGCTCAAGGTCACTCTCCTCTGGGTTCCCGGGCTGACGAATTGGCCAGGCAAGGCTTTGCTTTTGGTAGTCCTTTGGCGAATACAGTCGGTGTTCCGCTGGCGGCTGTCGGGGGCCAACTCGCACTACCTAACAGCCGCGGGCCTGAGATGGCGAAGGCTTACAAGCTGTGCCAAGTCAAGGAGAATTTGGCCCGCTTATAACATAGCCCGATCACGAGAGCTCCTGTGCCACACGCATGCCACTGCATTCAAGATTACGGCGGTTTGTACGGGGCACTGGGCCATAGGAGATCACGCCGCTAGGCTCGGCATACCCTACAACTCGGATTGCCGAAGCTGCGGAGAAGGAAGGGAAACCCTCATGCACTTTCTCTGCGATTGCCCAGCTCTGGCTAGAGTCAGGCTGCGTACACTGAGTAAACCATTCTTTAGGGACCACAGCGAGGTTTCTAGCTGGAGGGTGGGAGGGCTGCTTTCCTTCGTGAATGCTACGGGCTGGCTCTGAAGATTCGAGCCGGCTGGAGTCTGCCTCCTTGGTCCCATATCAACAATCACGGTCTTAATTGGGCTCCTTGGAGCGGCTACTCATACCTGCCTACCTACCTTGCAGTCGCTGACACAACAAACAAATGCAACTTTCCCACAGGTTTGTAACTTTGACTAGGTTTGCAACAGAGTTGTTCTCTGTGGGCACCTTTAGGGACACTACACTCGCGCACAGAACGCAGCAGGTCGGCGATATACATACGCATGACATACTCAGCTCGATAGCTGAACCTTCTTCACCTAAATCCAGTATCTGATTCTTTGGCAATGTGTATCCAGAAGGCTTCATTCGAAGGACACAAAACGGAATAAAAGTAGAAGGCTGAAAACTAGTAATCTAAAGGCGACTAGGCATTTATATAAAATGATGCGAGGTTCCTTCACTGTTTCATAGAAGTCGCAAGCAAAAACCGTGGAACAACCCCATAATGTAGCCAATGAATTGTTGTCAAATCACAAGCTTCTTCACGTTCGTAGGCTATTTATACGGGATAATAATGGGACGGCGGCATCAATAAATATTGTCTTCATATTAGTTACCTTTTTATTGATTGTAGCATCCGACGACCTCACAGATTCTAGTGGCGAATTTTCCATTTCACTAAACCGATTCCACTTGCTGTTGCACGACTTACTAAGTCTGACAGTTGTTTGATGGCCGCTCTCAAGCACGTGTGTTGTTTCCCGGTTTCACCATGGAATTATATTGTGCAAGGAGAAGATAGGCCCGTTTGGTTTTAAAAACCGTTTGACTCTAAGAAAACATTCTGCAATCAATTTTTCAGGGATGTTTTCACAGTTGTGAAATAAATCAATAGTTTCTTTGATATTTAGCGCAACAATTCCAGTTTCGCTTTTAACAAGAATCCATTAAAATACGGATTAGATGCTTTGAAGAGATTTGCGTCCATCTGGTTAGACCCTAAACACTAAACAGCATTGCCATATCGACAATGCCCCTACTATTTACAGAGTTTATTGGGCGCGACTGCTGTTTAGCACTTCACAAATAATGCATTCGAAGAACAAGATCAGTTTTAAATTTGAAAGAATTGATTCGTTGATCTGTTTCATGTGAATACAAAAGTTTAGTTTCCTCGCGCAATATAGAGTTTAATCCGATAAGATGAAGTCGTACGTAAACATCCTTGTTATGTTTTTCCGTATTTAATTAGCTTGTTTTGCAGGGCACGCGGAAACAATATGCAACCGAAAGTTGTTAGAAACTTTTCAAATTCGTCGGCGGACAGAACGCCAGTGCAAGTGTTCTGCAGGGTCCGCCCAATGCAGTCGGAAAAAGATTTAACATGCATTGAAATCAAATCGTCGACAACTGTGGCCTTCAAGCCGCCTCCCATGTCAGTTGGGTACAGACTCAATGTGAACAAGGAGACGCACTACGTATTCAAACACGTATTCCCCGGGAACTCGACCCAGCGGGAGGTGTTTACGACAGTTGCTGAACCGTTGGTGGAGGACTTAATTCGGGGAAAGGATGGGCTGTTGTTCACATACGGTGTGACTGGCAGCGGGAAGACATTCACTATGACCGGGAACACGAAAGACCGCGGGATTATGCCGCGATGTCTGGATGCATTGTTCAAAACGATCTCCGGATATCAATCGAAAAAGTTCGTCTTCAAGCCGGATCGACTGAATGGGTTTGAGGTGCAGAGCGAGGCAGATGCTATGCTGGAGCGGCAACACGAAATGAACTCTCGGTTCACGAAGCCGAGGCGCCAGGATTCAGATCCCGAGATCGCGTCTCAGGCGTCCAACAATACAAAGATTTTAGATGGGGTGGACGAGGACAATATGTATGCGGTTTTCATAACTTACATCGAAATTTACAATAACAGCGTCTATGATCTTTTGGAGGAAGGATCAATACAGAGGTAAGTTTAGTAATCGTCCGGGTAACGCCAGTCAGTATTAAGAGAAAAGTCACGATCTAGTAGGAAGTTGTTTGAAGGTCTGTGGAGGTGATTGAGATCGCCATCATTTGAGTAGTTCTTTTGTGACTGAGACGAATTGCAAATGATTCGGAGTCGATTTAGCAATAAATATGCTGGGGAAACCGGAAGTTGTATGTTTCAGGTATTCAAGATTTGTGGTTTCGTTTGTGGAGAACTTTGGGGGAACCACTATTCCCTCGCGCACTTCGGAGTTTTAAAGATAAAAATTCAAAATAGGATTATTGTTTCATATGCTAGATTTTCCACACATTACGTACCACCGCTCCACATTTTCGCTCACATATCTAACGCAAGGGATCAATGTATAGGCTCACCATTGCTCTACAATTCTTTCCTGGTAGTTTTTCGGAAGCCCCTCTTCACCTCGAATGGATTTGCCATCTTCTGGTAGTGCTTCATTCGCTGGAAGATCCAAGAGGATCATTTCACCGATAACGCAAACTGCTTTTCCCGATTCTCTATTTTATATGCTGCACATCATCTGCGAACTCACCCCCTTCTGGTTCAGAGTAGTGCTCAATGCCCACGCCTAGACAGGAGGATAGATTTCACTATCCCTGCTATATTTGGTTTCCTTTGGTATAATGTATTCTTTCGGCCCATCTCCCGCCTCGTACAAAGGCCTCCCTGAGAGGTAACACTCAACCAACCGGAGTAAGTAAAAAGGGATATCCAGTGTAACGATTGAATACGTTTGTCAGAACGCTCGCAATTCTCGTAATCCCACTCAATCTCTCTCAGTTTTGCTGACTCCACTGCCAACTCCCCACAACAATCCTGCGACCTTCTCTGCACCTACTTCTCTTCGGTGTCTTCTCCTTCGAGCCCTCCACCCTATACATCTCTCATAACTGCAGACTGCTTCGAATCTCTGGCCTCTCCTTAAGCCTTCCATGGTTGAGTTCATCAATGTCGGACCTGGCCCCTATGCGCTTCCTAACCTCTTCCTCCTTAACTGTAGAAAACACATTTGTCTCCCCCTGAGTATAATCTACAACAAAAATTTAGATGAATGCTACTTTCCCTATCCCCAAGAGGGGAGAGTCTTTTCTTGCTGTGAACTATCGCCCCATTTCTCTTCTCTCCTCTTGCTCCAAAATCCTGGAAAGATACGTCAACGGCTGCTTGACCGCGCACTTCGGTCACCTCATTGTCAAAGAGCAACATGGTTTCGTGAAACAGATCTTCTGCTTCAAACCTTCTGGTCTTTACCAACTTTGTTGCTAAATGCTTTAATTCATGACAGGAAGTGCTTGCTATTTATACCGATTTCTCCAAAGCCTTTGATACCGCTGACCATAACATTTTCCTCTCTAAACTTTCATTACTAGACTTCCCTCCCTCAGTCATATCCTGGCTTTTCCCCTATCTCTTATACCGTTCCTGCAAAGTTTCTTTTCATGGTTACCCATCTCGTTCCTTCTCTCCTTCTTCTGGTGTTCCCCAAGGCTCTATACTTGGCCTGCTACTCTTCCTGTTTTTTTATCAATGACCTCGCCTCCATGCTCACCTGCCCGTATTTGCTTTACGCAGACGACCTTAAATTGTTTGCCTCTGTTTCGTCTCCGCTGGACTATGCTCTCTTATAGTCCAACCTTGATAATTTAGTCCGTTGGTATTCGGTCGACAAGCTAACACTGAATGTCAACAAATGCCACTCTGCTATTTGCTTAAACCCTCCCTAACATCCTTCTCCTATTCTCTCAGTGGACAACCTCTTTCACTACTGACCTCCTTCAATGACCTGGGTGTAATATTCCACGACAAACTTCGTTTCAATTCCCACTTCGTTGACATCATCAATAGAGTTTCCACAATGTCTGGCTTTATCCTACGTTCCTCCTCCGACTTTACCTCAATTTAGCCCTCCTTACCACTCTGTGCAGTCTGGTCCCCCTTCCGCATTCGTGACTGCCGCGCTCTTGAAGTTGTACAATGCACATTCACCCGGACTTTCTCTTGCAAAAAGAACCTTCCATGGGTTGATTATCCCTCACGACTCCGCACCCTCAATCTCCCCTCCTTACAGCAACACCGTATCTTCCTTGGTATGTGTACCCTTTCCAAACTCTACAATTGTCTGATGAACCTCTGATGAGCCTCGTCTCATAACACACGTAGTGCGGACATTTTTGATGTATCCTTCGCGGAGCTCTAGATTTACTTCCACTCACCGATCCCGAGGCTATGTCGGTCCAACAACGCCCTACTTTTTGGGTTCTTGGACTCTATTTCTTTCTCTAGTTTTAAGCGTAAAATAAGCCATTCACTTGCTCCCCCCTCTGAGGACAATATGTAATAAGGAATTTGTTTTCTGTGTATTGTCCTCATTAAATGAATAAATAAAGAAACACCATCCTCAGTGGCCGGAGATAACCAAGAGAGAAGAGCTATCCCAAAAACCTAAAAATAAATTGGCGAAATTGTCTGAAGATCCCCCGCGAATATTGACACTCCGTCGACAGGTGCTTGCACGCCTCTGTGCTAGGAGAGAAGGGCTCCTTAGAACACTTTGATCCCTCACGT
Source organism: Hermetia illucens (assembly GCF_905115235.1). Taxonomy (NCBI): domain Eukaryota; kingdom Metazoa; phylum Arthropoda; class Insecta; order Diptera; family Stratiomyidae; genus Hermetia; species Hermetia illucens. The sequence continues at coordinate 63,200,427 of NC_051850.1, read as the reverse complement.
GTAATTCGCGTGCATTGTCGCTGCGTGGGTCGCACCGGATGTTGAAAAATAATTAAACAAAGGCGGGGATTCGCGTGCACCTAACGAAATAAACCCACACCCGAGATTAAACTGGAAATAAAAATTAGAAAAAAGACGGCTCAAGGGCGCGCGTGCGCATTCTTTTACCACGGCAGGTATCTTCAATTATTTCTACACCTAACGAGGGCAAGGCTCTTATTTTCTGTTATCAAGTTGGACAAAATTAAGCGAAAAATTATCTAAATGTTGCTTATTTCATTTTTACAAATCAATAATAATAATCATAAAGGAAAAATATATAGTCCTTAGAGCAAAAACCTGACGTTAATTCACTTGTTTTTTTTTATAATTTTGGACCCCATGTTGTATGTGTTTGTTTAAATACAGCTCGGGACTTCCAACACTACTTCTGCCGCTAAATATTAATTTCATTCATTTGATACTTGAACTATCAGTCCCTTCAAAACTCTTCCTCACATCTATTGTAACTCCTCTAAATGTAATCCTTGTCAAGGAATTGAACTTATTCACGGAATCTTTCGTTTAGAATGCACCTGAGTGAAACACGGTTTAGCACTGCGCGGGGTTAATTTAGTTGGTTGGATTTTTTTGTTTTTATTGGCGAAAAACTCCACATCTTCAGAAAGATTGAGACGTAAACAACTAAGAGGTTTTAAGAGAGTAAACCATTTCATATACAACAAAAATTCTTTTTAAATACGAAAAATGTTTTTAAATAGTTCCTTTTTTTTGCTAATAAAATTAGCCTTAGTTAAGACGTTTTCTGTTCCATTTTCCCAGTCAAAGCCATTTATATTTAACCCTGGCCGAATGGTTCACCGATTTCTTTCTTCAGTCCGTTTTATAATTTAAGTGATTTTTGTTTTTAGACGAAAAATGGCCCAGTTGTATTTGTATGTCGAACAAACTCAACTATTCATTCACCTTCGGATTAACGTTGTTCCTTTCTTTTGTTCTCAAGGACCTCTACAACCTCCTCACTTGGTAAATAAATATTCCTGCTTCCTTGAGTCGCATTAGAAACTGAAATACAGTTTGTTTACTCGACTCGTCTCAAGTAAATTCAACGGCGTGGCGCCCGACAGACAATTTCCAAAAATGCCAACTTGCCTCTCATTGCGCAGAATTGTGCTCCAAATTGTCGCTGTTACCTGAATTTCACTTCTAGCATGGAACCGCTATCTCTGCCAGCCCGTTTCCAAGAGACAACGCTTTCAAATCCTTGCAGTGCAACTGGTAGCATCAATTAGGCCATTTTTCCGATACCAAACACTCTCTGACGATTTTCATTGTCCGATAATGGCTCTCTAATAACCTTTGACTTTTCATGATAGCAAATCTACATACGCATGGCATTCTTTGTTTTAGTTATGAATCCTGTTAAAGTATCCAATACGGCTTTTCCGATAAGCAAAAGTACAAAATTGCAGACCATCTACGGCACAGGAATGTATTTTTTTGTGAATGAAATTGCTAATCGAAATTGCTGATTAAAGCGGAATTGGAAAGCCTCCGCCACGTTCTTCAGGTACAAATTCGTAATTGTCCTTTATTGCTTTTCTCACACTGAAATGACACATCCATAAACAGAACGAAGAACCGCCTATTCTAATCATGATATGGTAGAGTTTTAATCACAATCACGTGACCCGGCGTGAACAAAATCGCGAACCATTGCTAAAAACTGTTTAAGGATCTGAACGTTGCAGTGGTGGCCATGGGCTTGGGAATGCTGTTCGATGATCAATGTGTGTAATAGCCGGTAAATGATTTCTTCCTTCGACAGTGATCATCCCTTCGCTTGATAAAGGATATTTGTATGTATAAAACGGTCGGTGAAATTTTTCATCGCTAGCGAAAATATGCATTATGGAAAAGTCACCAGGCCATAGCGGATTTGGAGAAGCCAATTCAAATAAATGTTCACTGCGTTTCTCTGCGCCGCACGCATTATATATTAGTGTATTACGAACAATTATTTTCATTCATTTTTACAAAATTACAATTTTTTTTAACAACTTCCTCTGAAGACGTTTGTTGCCCGAGAATCGCTTCAAAAGTGGAAATTGCCAATCGATCGACCGGTTCTGCTTTTTTCGTGCCAAATGCATATTCATTCGCCTCAACCAGGACAACTGTTAGGCCTGCATTTCACAATTTATGACGCAGTCAAGTTTAATTGCAAAGTCAATATTTCCTTTTGACCTGTTACGCAATATTCGAACATTGTTATTATGTTAAAATTAAAGATTAAAGATTAATCATTTCATTTTACCTTTCCAAAAAAAATATATATATATATATAAATATATAAATGAGTTTAACAAATGTTTGGGAAAGGTAAAATGAAATGATTAATCTTTAAAAGTTTGAATGATTAATGTAAATGAATGTCGGGGATGGGAAAAAGAAATTGGGAGGTAAAGGGTATTAAAAGCAGAAGAAAAAGGAGGAATATTGTTTATGATCAAATGCATTCCCTTTTAAGATTGTGTCTGGAAATGAAAGAAGTATTGCACATGTAGCAGAAGACGGACACACTACACCAGTTAGGCAAGGTGCTCTCAATTCTCCTCACCTCAGTAGGCCGAATCAAAGGCGTGCAGTAAAGTTGTGTGAGCGTGTGAGGTGGGGGAGAGGCAAATCAACTGAACATTCAGACCCTAGCGGTCCCTTGTACTCGCTAATCTCGTCTAACGGAATATCCCGGACTCGTTTATGTATCGCAGGATTTCCGTTAGTGCATGTGATGCTACCCACTGCAGTTGTAGCACATCAGCACCAAAAATGTGATGTTCGATGCAGCCATAGCCACTCGCATAGAAAATGTTCCGTGGATTCCGTTCCTTCATTACAGAATAGACACGTATCATCTTAGAGAATTTCTATTCTGAACATATGCCCAGCTAGTGAATTAAGGCCTGTCACAATGCCCAAAATACTTCTGCACGTCTTCCTGCTTTTCGACGGGATAAACTATACCGTATGTTTGTTTGGTTATGACGGGAGAAGTTTTTTGTGTTTAGCAGCATTAAGGCTCAGTCATTTGTCATTATGGGAAGTTTGTTCCTAAGTTTTGATAGCAGCATTAGCCAGTGCTGCTGACACTCAAATTGCTGGTTCCGATCGGGTTATAGGGGAAGTTGAATCATCCATTGCTAAAGCATCTGAGATTTTGTTTCACTCTACACAACAATGACCGGATGCCCAAAGTAGTTCCACGGTATTGAATCTAGAAGAGAGTTCAATCTATTTCTACATTCTTGAAGGATTTTTGAAATTATCGAAGGATTGCTACACATTGCGATGCATCTGGCCTTCATCGGTTCGTAAATCATCCAGGTTGCCGCCCTTAGGATCGCATACATTTCAGTCTGAAATAGCGTTACATATTATCTCAAAGGAAAAGCCCGCCTGTCGTTTTTATTCAAGAGGTAGAATCCTGCGCCAAAACCTTGTTCTGTTTTTGAGCCATCGGTATAGAAGACGTCAGTATACCCTTACACGCATTCTTCCTGTTCGTCCCAGTTTTCTTTACGCTTCAAGATAATTTCTGTTGTATGGGGACCCCAGAATCAGTTCTCCCAATAACTTTTTCTTGCGAACGTCAAGCTCAGCTAATCTCCAGATATTTCAGCGAAAATCATGTTAAGCTGATTTACCTGAAGTTCTTTGGATTTGAAAAGTCATCTTTCCCAGGCTTATTTATGAAGACAACCTTAACCTTCTGCCAAGAGGAAGGCACGTTGCCCAGAACAAGACATCCTCGAAAACTATTTCTCAGAAGTTGCTCTAAGTGCCCTATACCCTCCCAGATAGATGCCATCCATGCCACAACCACTTTCGTATTATCCCAATTCCCCTTTTGCAGAAACCGTCAATTCTCCTTCTCCCACTTGTGAGGTTTGTTCTCCCGGGTGGTGTACTTCCAAGAGAGTCCGTATAGACTCAACTCTGGAGCTCGTGAAATTTTTTTTTTGGTTTTCTAAGAAAGTAAAATTTGGCCGACTCATCCTTATTAAGGACTCTGTACAGCCTAGAAGTCTCTCTTTCACCTTCTAGCTCCTCACAGTATACTCTAAAAGAGTCTCGCCTCGAACGTTTCACGAGCACCTTATATTCGCTCTTCGAAATAGGATACACCTCTTCAAAGCATTCTAAAAGTGCGATTTAGAGCTTCTTTCGCCAAAGGAATCTTTAGTCGCCTAGGGAACTGCACTTGGTTGCCAAAAAGTTCATTGAACTTTGTCCAATCTGTTTTCCTAAGATTCCGTGTTTGTATTACAGACCGCTCGCAACAATAGTCAGACTGAATTCTAAGTAGCATTGATCTGAGTGAGACTTCATTTAGCACTTGTAAGCCTCTAATCAACTCTAACTCTCTGCAGATTGTTCAGTTACTTCTTCTTGACCGCATGAATGTAGGGGCGCACTCTACGTTCGCATTCATCAGACCAGTTGAAGTGATAAAATCAAGTAGCTTCTCTCTAGGATTGCATTTGCTATTGCTCCAGTAAATATGCTGAGCGTTCGCATCACAACCTATTAAGAGTTCAAGGCCCCTTGGCTCTACATAACTACCGGATCTCTTAGTTCTTGCGTCGGCGGAGGACACAAAAAATCATAGGGAAAGTAATAAGCAGAGGCAACTATGACGTTTTTTTCGCTTGCCATTAACCTGATATTGTAAGTTAACTACAACTAGGTCCTGGGAACATAATTGTCTCAGCATGGTTGCCCCTAACAATTTTGACATCAGGATGCAGGACCTGGGTCTCGAGGGTCTCTCATCGAAAAATACACTAGTCCCCTATATTGATTCAATACCACAGATTTTGTTAAATCGACTCCATGGCTCTTGGACTAGAAATATCATATATACCGACAGTTCTGCAATTTTGCCAGCCTTGCTGCCTGTAGATAGGAAGAGTCTTTGGAAAGTTGCAGGTTAATTTGACTAACCTTTATGCTTGTAGATTTAAGTGTAGTCTAATAACGCTAACTGAAAAATCTACTGGATCTAGCGGGGATCTCATCGGGGTTTTCAGCTTGTCCTCACCTTCCGCCGAAAGTTGGGCTTTCTTGCGTACGATTTTTCTGGATTCCGCCGTACTTGGTGGTGTAGCAATGCCTTCCGTTGTCGTCGGATGGGAGTCCTCCCACGTTCACGGTGTCCGGGCTGCATGGATCTGTTTCCAAATACCTGATAAATTAGACCGCTTGCGTTCTTCCGCTTTTCTTGATAGAGCCGGAGGAGATGGTTCGGACAGGCAAGCCTATAGTTTCCTTCTGCCGAGCCTATAATAGGTCAAAGTTGCCGCTTCTTTGCAAATTCAAGGCTTTGAATGTCAATATCATCTGAATGTGGATACACATAATATATGTATATATTACGTGCTACGTACTAATGGGACAAATGCGCACTCAAATGTCTTCATAAAAGAAATACACAAAACCGTTCATTGCTGTAGCGTCCAGCTTCCAGTTTCCCGATTTGTTTTCGATGGCTGGGATCGAGGATACGTTCTTTCGAACTGTTGGCGAGGTTCACTTTCATTCTGCTGTGGAAAGAGTTGTAATTATTTTGAACAAAAGTTGCAAGCACATCACTTGGAGTGATTTTTGCTAACGTATCTTGTTCACATCAACCTTGTAAGCAGGACCCCTCACTTTCTTGTTTGCCTCAAGGCAAAATTTAATATAGTACTTTGCTTCCTCGTATGTCCTTTTTCAGAAAATCTGATTTCCGACCGCATGGGCACATTTTTTTTTTTTGAGGAGATTACGCTGTCAGACTACCGTAACAGTACGCTGTCGGATTACCAACTAAACACCTACCTCCCTGCCATCAGAGAACTAGCCTGAAATCGTTTGACACATTACTTCGGGCTAGCCCTCCCGCTCTCCCGACTTTGGGAGCCTTCGAGTCTGGGAATTCCTTTCGCCAACGAGAGGGGAGGGGAGGAAGGGAGTTTTTGACGAAAGCCGTCCCACCTCTCGCAAGAGAAAAGGGTGTGTTCTGCGTCGTCCGCCACTCCATTGCAAAAGACACAATCAGGAGATCCCAATCCTGTACAGATAAGACTGAAAGCCTCCATGCCTGCTTAGAAGTTTGGTAAGGAAGTAATCAATCTCACCGTGCGTTCGGTTCACCCACGGGTCTAAATTGCCGATGAGCCGCGCAGTCCATTTGCACATTGGCTCATTTTGTCAAGAAAATTGCTACTCCGTAAGGGGCAACCACTTCTCTTAAGCGTATGGGCACATTGAAACGATGGGTTGAGTACTTTGATGACTGCTCAACAATCATCCGAGTTGGAAATCCCGCCAACTGAAGACGACGGGCAAATGTTGCAATGTTGTGCGATTCATTGGCTTGAAAATAATAAATCGCCAGGAGCCGATGGTAGTGCAGCGGAACTGGTTAAATATGGAGGCGATCAACTGCACCAAGTGGTTCGTCAACTGATGATCAAGATATGAGACAGCAAATCAATGCCTGACGCCTGGCAATGAAGAATTATCTAGCCAATACATAAAAAGTTATTACGCAATGCAATAATTATGAAGATATCACGTTTCTTAGTACCATCTATAAGATATTCCCCGTTATCTTGTTGGCTAGATAGTACCATACCCCCAGAACATCATTGACTCATACCAAAGAGGTTACACTCCAGGAAAATTAGCAACAGATCAACAGATGTGCGCAAGCAAAGGAAAAACCGTTGCAATATGGCCACCAATTGCACCATCTTTTCATTCACTTCGCCTATGATAACATCAGGATAAAAATGTACACGGACATGAGAGAATTCGGTATCCCGACGAAATTGATAAGACTGACTAGGCTGATCCTGACCAATGTGCGAGGCCAGATAAAAGCAGCAGGATCACTCTCAAGACTATTGACCATCAACAAAGGCCTAAGAAAAGGGAATGCCCTATCATGCACCTTTTTTTAACCTAGCAGATGCTTGGTATCTCAAATTGAGGTATCGCTTTGATATCCAATTATAAGTTCAGGAATTTCTTCGCGAACGAAATGTATTAGGTTCCTATAGTATTCGATTTCAATTTAGTTCTCATGATTTAATGCTTTATCAATCTCTTTTTTTCAGAACGCTACAGAGTAAAATCATTCGGGAAGACTCGGTTCGAAATATGTACGTTCATGGCGTTACGGAAATCGAAGTTAAATCCTTCGAAGAAGCCATCGAAGTATTCCAAACGGGACAGAAGAGGAAACGTATGGGACATACCATACTAAATGCCGAATCAAGTAGAAGTCACTCAGTTTTCACTATTCGTTTGGTGCAAGCGCCAACCGACATGAATGGCGAAAATGTACTGCAAGGTCGCAATATGATCAACGTCAGCCAACTTTCACTGGTGGATTTGGCGGGCAGTGAACGAACAAACAGGACAAAGAACAGTGGCCAGCGGCTACGTGAAGCTGGCAATATAAATAATTCTCTTATGACATTAAGGTCGTGTCTGGAGTATTTGAGAGAAAATCAATTGACGGGCGTTAAGCGAAAAGTACCGTACCGAGATTCGAAAATAACACATTTATTCAAAAAGTACTTCGAGGGTGAAGGACAAGTTAACATGATTGTGTGTGTTAATCCGCGGGCGGAGGATTGTGACGAGACTGTCGTAAGTACCTAAACAAAGATTATTTCATGAACTACATTTCAGTATCCCACCACCTTTTAAAAAGTTTCGTTTCTCTAATAATGTAAGGGGGAGGATTAATATTAGTAAATGAACGACCTAACCCGGGTTTAATTGTAAATTTTTGGCATATAAACTTTTCAGTGCGTACTTAAATTCGCTGAAATGAGTCAAGAAGTCCAAACCACCAAGTCTACTCCAGCTAAATTTGATTCTGGTTTGACTCCGGGACGAAGAAAGGCGAACAAGATATTTAAGGTGATCGAAAATGATTTGGATACTCCACGAATCCGGAAAATAGATCTCAATTTGAATTCGGGGCTCATATATAGTTTGGGGTCCAAGTTTCCAGAGTATTCTCTCAACATACAAGACGGCGAAAACTTATTTTTGGAATTAATGCAACATCTGCGACAGAGAATTGATAAGCGCGCGGTATTAGTAAAAGATTTCAATGCCAGATGTAAGTATATAATGGAATGGTCCGCCTGACAATGACTGCAAGAGATTCTTAATATTATAGGTGAAGATTTCCGTAATCGTTTACTTCATGTTGAAAAAGAAAACATAAGTTTGAAAACGGAACTGTCGTCATCGAATGCCATGCTAAATCAAGAAAGAGGTCAGCTGAATGCTATTAAAAGTAAAGCCATAGTTTATGAGAATTCCTTGGACGAGTTGAATAGAAAAATGCATGAGCGAGAGGAACTAATCAAAAGTCTCCAGAAGCAATTAAATCAAAAGCAATGTCTATTGAACCAGAAGGAAATCGAGAGAGAAAGACAAAAGAAAAAGTACACGACGAAAATAGCAATGGAAACTGACAAAATGCATCGAAAACTTGAGAGCAAATTGCGAGAACAAGAAAACAAACAGTTGGAAGCAATGCGGATGAAGGATGAGAAACTGCGTCTTGTTTCCAACATATTGAACGCGGATAATCTTGATGGCCTCCCGCAGATCGGACGTTCAGCCAGTTTTGAAAATCTTACTACCCCCAAAACGGCGACAGCAGTCGAATCTACTAACCAAGTGCTTTACACACCTAGAGTGCATAGAGTGAGTTTTATAATATTAGATTTGCCAAAACACCAATGGTTAATTTCCTCGTCTTGTTACCATTTTCAGGGCGTCCCAGTAGCCAATGCTCGCCATAGACGCTCCAGATCTGCAGGTGACAAATGGCTAGAACATCGAGCAAAAAATCCAGTGCCTTTAGATACTATTCTACAGCCATATCTTAAAAATAGGAAATCCGTAACGAAACTTACAGATGTCAAAGACGTTGCTAATCAGAAAACCTCCAAGTATTGTCTAATTTCACAAGAAGCCGACACCGACGGAGAACTAGAGACAAAATTGTATAAGGGAAATGTGATACCAACGTGCGGTGGCGGAGCGCAAGTAATTTTTAATGATGTGGAATGCCTCAAGCAAGTTTCCCCGAACACATCGCCCAACCGAAAACGTCCAAGTGCCACTATTGCACCATCGGACGTTCCAATGCAGGATGTTGCGTCGAAATGTACCGTTTCTATTGAAGGACACTCTTCGAAACGACCAAAAGTGTAATTTATTGTGCTTTCATATCTTTAATATATTTTTTGTTTTGTCTTATACTATCTATTTCATAAATATCGATTAAAGTGCGGAATTAAATTATTTTCCAAAAAATTTGTTTTCGTAAAGTGTTGCATTATTGAATGGAAATTCTGTGCCAGTTTGCCGTAGGTTCCAATTGGTTGAAAGTGAATAATGTTTGATGATATTCCTGGTTTGTTAGAAACACAGCGAAAGTGGGCCATCTTCAAATTCGAAACGGAATCAAGGTTGGTTTAAGGTATGGAACGAACAAAATTTTGAAATTATAATAACTCATGAGAATAATCGTAACGTAACTGGGGCAAAATTCAAACTGAGCCAGTCACCCATGGTGGAAGAGGATGTGATTTTTTCGAAACGAATTATTCTAAGTTGAAATTTTTCCATGTTTTTTTTACATTTAATATATAAATTAAGAGAAGAACTAGGTATTGTTCCATATACTGTAAATTTTTTTCATTTTCCTTTCGTATACAATTGTTTCGGAGGCCACGTGTCTTCTTCATCAGTGCTAGTACCTAATTAATTAATCTGTTTTATACTACCTCTATTTATATGGTAACGTTTAACTGTACTAATTGCTCTGTAATTGTTTTTCCTCTTTTCCCCTATTTTTTATTACCTGCTGCATACCTTTTTTTACCAAACTCGTTGCGCAGTTTCCTTCGTCGTGATTTAAGGTTACCTGCCTCCCTTCTTTGATGATACATATGCTTTCCGCTGCATCCAAAGGTGTGTTTTCCGCACCCGCTTTATAACATCTACGTTGTCCATCGTTACGGTATGTCCCTCTTCCACCATATTCCTCGAATCCTGTAGTCACTAGCCTCTTAGTCTGATCAATATATACTTTTTCACATTCTGGACAGCTGTCCTTATGAACGAGAATTCACTTGCCAATATTGGTCTGAACATCGAAGTCAATGGTAAGCGACCAAAAGGCAGGCCGAAACAACGCTGGCTTGATACACTGGATGGGGATTTAAAACTCTCGCGATTACATCCAGATCAGACAAGATCTCGACGAGCTGACCCCGCTTGTGAAAAGGCACAACGGCTGAAGAAAACGAAGATGTGAGGTGTGAGGAATGACAAGCGCATGACAGCTCCGGGTCACATAGCTAAAAATGCCATTGATCTCTATTTTTTAGAAAGCTATTTTAATAAATCTTTTGATGGAAAGCCTTGAATTGATAATAGTCAACCTCATACGCTTCATACTCTGAGTTTAATATTATTAGCAAATGCGCAGAATTTAACCGACACCAGACATAACAAAAGGCTGGGGAGAAATAGGTTCTTTATGAATTTTAATATTTCACTCGAATGTCGATTATTCTCATTAATTATGACGTCATCATATCATTTGTATGACTTAGGATGCTGTTAATTCGCACGAAATTGTCAAGTTTGAACTGCTATAACTTTGGCACTAATAGTTGCATTTTAATGAAACTTCTTAGTTAATTTCTAAAAGTTGATAATATACTATTAGTAAGTTTATTTGAGCAGATATCGGGGGAATGGGATATCTCTCGAGGCTTGGATTTCACATAAGGGTTTTCCACGAAACCTTAAAAAGGGCAGATAAGTACATTCTTCATAAATGCGACTTAAATATTTCACGCGAATGTCAATTATTCCCGTTAATTATGACGTCAGCATCCTATTTGCATGGCTTTAGAAGCAGTAAATTTCCACGAAATTGCTAAGTTTGAATTGCTATATCTTTGGCGTTAATGGCCAGATTTCCATGAAATTTGGCATGTGTTTGTGAAAAGTGGGGGTCAGTAAATTTCTAAAAGTTAGTAATATACGATTAGTAAGTTTATTTGAGCAGATGGGACATATTTTGGGGGCCTAGATTTCATCTAAACGCACTTTCCTGATTTTTTTTCGGATTTTTGGATTGGGTAGTTTCCGAAAATGAGTCCTGTTTCAACTGAAGTGCGTACATTTTGACTCCTTAATCAGGCACTTTGCAATTTACCTCAAAACTTATATCAGTACTAGTGTAGACCTTTCATTTGATACCCTACTCGACTATATCTGGTGAAATTTTTTTTTAAATCCCCTTTGCATGTAAACTGCACCAATTTATGTTATTCACTGTGTGCGTGGGATTTCATAGTTCCCATCTGTCCGCCAATTTTCGTTCGGATCGGTTCAGTCGTTTTGGAGAAAAGTGCGTGTGGCAGACAGACAGACAGTGAATCGATTTTACTAAGGTTTTGTTTTACACAAAAGCTTGAAAAGAAGAGATGAGTGGAATTTATAAGGGCAGCTGCCCAGAATGTGAAAGGTTCGAGGAACACATAAGAGAGTACACCAAACGAAAAAGCAACGACCCTCGAAACATCAAGTCAATGGTAGCAAGGCACATGTTGGAAGAGGGACATACCGTAACGATGGACAACGTCGATATTACAAAGCGGGTGCGGAAAACACACCTCTTGGATGTAGCGGAAAGCATATGCAGCATCACAGAAGGGAGGCAGGTAACCTTAAATCACGACGAAGGAAACTGCCCAACGAGTTTGGTAAAAAATGTATGCAACAGGTAATTAAAAATAGGGGAAAAAATTTTGAGGATGGAAAAAATAAAAAAGAAAAAGTAATTAGTACAGTTAAACGTTACCGTATAAATAGAGGTCTCCGAAACAATTGTAAGCGAAAGGAAAATACAAAAAAATTTACAGTATAAGGAACAATACCTAGTTCTTTTCTTAATTTACGAATTATTCTGTTGATGGTATCCCGAGTAAGGAAGGATAAAGGCCTGAAAAGCAGAAAGTATTACAGGTCTAAATAATGCCCAAGTCAAAAATCTAAAAGAAACTATGAGCATGCTTTCATGGCGAATTTAGACCCCAAACTGTAAACTACTCGTATTTTATGTGAAAGTAAGATTTGCGGTTATATCTATGCACACGAAGTTTGATGGAAAAGTCCGATCAAATAAAAGGTCTCTCAATTAGTACTTTCCAAAACAGGCCCTAGTTTTCGGTGCCATCATTGGCAGAAACACGTTACCAAATACGCAAATAAATCGACACCTTCACCTTCGAACAACTTTTGAGATTTTTTTTGAAAAATTCAAACCAAAAGTAAAAGTTACGCGACAATATTCCGCTAACGGTCATAACTAGAGTTCTCCAACCGCGAGACGTGTAGCGACTTAAATTTTTATCTGAAACCGGAAAGCTTTCAATTTTACATCACTAACTCATTATATGAAGAATATGAACCCCAACGCACCCGAAAATAGTAAAAATCAAAAATTTTGCAGGTGCTGAAAAAAATATATTTTCACTTTCACCATTTTTTTCACTAATTACGCAAAAAAGGCACCCTTGAAAATATGGTATCATCCCAAATGCTGGTTCAAATTCTTAGCAATTTTGTAAATAATCATGCCTCTAGATTTCATAATGATCAATTCGTTATTTTTTGAGCTAGGATTCCCGCAAATGTGAAAAACGTCATTTTGAGAAAATCGCGTTCGGAAAAAAATTCTTCGAAAAATCACCTTTCGGCTATGAAGACATCACCACTCTTTATTGCGAACAAAATACAATTACAACCAATACAAATGCACTTGTCAAGAGACTGACACCAACTATTTGCAAATACAATACACTATTTACATAACGCTACAGGATTTCGTAAGGACATAAAGTGACTACCTCCTGGGCAGTGGACCTTGAACCTGTATCGGATAATCGTTTTTACGCGTATAAAATCTAAAGGACCTCGAATTTCGCTTTGAAATATCTCCAGCGTACCCTCTCTCTCTCTCTCTCCCTTCGATTCCGAAAACTTCCTAATGTGGGAGGAAGTGTGTGATGTACCGTCAGGTTGTGAACCTTTGTTTTGTCGGCATTTATCTTCAGTCTGACTCTTTTTACTTCCTCTAAATCTAGATCAATTTGAATAAGGCGTATGATTGAACATACTCAAAGTGTTTGAGGAAAAATGGTAGTGTCCGTTGATGGCCTTCACGTCCTCTGGACAAAGCAGCATGGAAGACATCAGCGATGATGAATTGGAATACAGCCACTTCGTACTTCGCTTTTGACGTCACATTGTTCCAAAATTTTAGTTTGATGCAGCACGTGAAATTTTTAGTATCTTCGGAATGCCGCTCTTGCGTGGAGAATTCCAGATCCACTCTGTTCAAGCTGTCTAAAGCTTTCTCGAGATCGATGAAGACTAAAGGAGGCGGAGATCTAAACTCTATACAATGCTTCATAATAAGCCGTAGGGAGTTGTCTGCGCGGGAAGACACTGAAGAGAAATATCCTTTCAATTGCCGCATTCTAAATCTACCCATCATCCCCTTCTTCTACATACTGGGAAAGATCTCAAATTATCAGAATTTACGAATAAGTCGAAATGGCAATTCTGCAGGAACTGCAAGGAACAGTTCTGCGTCAAGTCTATGGGCTTTACCTCGTTTGATTGCATTGATAGGCAAGATGATTTAATTTCTGTCTGAAGGAACTGTTCATATTTGCATCTTATCTATTGTTAACGTCCTTGAGGGGACCATGGAAAGGCTTGCGGCCACCTGTTAGTTCTCTCAAGATACGGTATACGCTTCTGCCTCACTCATCACATATCGAGGTTTTCCGCGCTACTGGAAGTCAAGCGCATCATGTTCGCTCCTTTCTTCGTCAGCGATAATAAGGGCGTCCAGTTCCTTCTGCTCGTCGATCCGCTTCCACGAATCTGCATTCAACCAAGCATCATGACGTCATTAGGAGCAAAATTTTTCAAGTTATAGACAATTGAATTTCGTTGACGAAAATTGCATATGGAAAATATGATAGAACGCAAAACGGAGGCTGCTACTCAAGAATGAGAGAATTCGCCATAGGATGAGGTAAAAGGAAGCTTTGGACCATGCAGCAACTGCAAGCGAGAGTAATGCTTAATAATGTACACAAATTAAAAAAAAAACAATAATAAATAAGATTCCATATTCCCGTCTTAAGGCTCTCCACCACTACAAATAGATACGAACAGAATTCGCAAGCGAAGGTACACAACCATTTAGAGATGTAGGTTGCTAGCCCAGAACCCTTTACCCCGTTTATTCGCTTTTTGAGGTTTTGTGTAAGTTACAACATTATTAAAATCTGTTTATTGCGCATCTGTCACACGTATTTTCCTAAGAAATGATTACTCTTGCAGCGAATAACATCGTGCTTGGGTTCAGTTTAAGGCTACACTTAAGTATTCTTATGCAAAAAATACACAAAACCTTTCATACCTGAAACACCGAGCTTCTGGTGTTCGAAAAGTAGGAAATACTTTGAGTGAATTCTAAACCCTCATTTTATAGTTATAATATTGTTTCCCTATATTAGCTTAAAAACGGAAACGATTCTTCTGTAATGATCGTTATTGTGTATTGCCTCTAGTTATTGGAACTACGTTTAAAGATTTTTTGTCGGTTACTTGCGTTAATTTCATCACGAGAATTAGGTTGATTTGATTCTTCGTTTTAGTTTTGAGGGAGTCATGAGTCCGCTATTCATTTGATGTTAGGCCGGATCAATTGTCAACTGGTTTTCAGAACGCTATTTAGCATTTCATCGTACCCAGTTGGCGTGACCTCCACCTCGTCAATATTTGAATCAAAATACTCAACCCACTCGCCAATATGCCCATACAGTCGGAAATTAAAGTTCTGTCTTTGTCTCCACAGGATGTGCATTGTGTTGTATAAGGTTTCATCTTGCTGACTTGTTACTAAAATCTGTGCGCCTGGTACGGTTGCTCCCTGTATTTCTCGAGTTCACAAACGTGCTTTCCTAGGCTTCCTAATTTTGTCTGTGAAATCGCTTCTCCACTCGACGGAGTTCTCGATAGGTCGTCTCTGTGCTTACCCGCATTCGTTGAGAGTGCAGCACTGTCCAGTATACAGCATTCTTTTGCGTTGGTAGCTAACTACATGCACTAGGAGAATAAAGATTTCGGTAACATGGAGCCCCGGAAACCACGCATGCCTACGTTTTATGATATATCTAAAAGTATGAAGCAAATGGGGCGATTCGGATTCCGGTATTTACATTTAGGATGAATATGTATATATAATAAAATCGTAACCGTACACTACAGTGCAGTACACTATAGGGGACAATGTGGTCATTTGATTTGATTTTAGAACGGCAGACTCGGTAATGGAAACGGACGAACGATTTTCTCATGGAACGTGTGCTCCCTGTACAGAAAAGGAGCCCCCAAGCAATATCGGCGTCCGAATATAGGGCTGCTGTCACAGTGTTATAAGAGATGCGCTGGATAGGGACCAGTTTTCTGGAGAAGGGCCACTACCCATATATTATAGCGGCAATCGAGTAAACTATGTGCTCGGAGAAGATTTCCTAGTCAGTCAAAAAGAAGAAACCATTTCTTATCGGCTTAAATATAAGTGAATGACTAAGCACTCTGCGCCTACGAAGCAAATTTCGAAATATAAAACTGATTAACATTCACGCCCTTACAGTGGTGATTGCAGAGTCGGAGAAGGATACCTCCTACGATGCAATGAGCAGACCCTCGAAGCTTGTGCAAGTTATGATACCAAAATCATACTTCGTGATTTTAACAGCCCGGGTTCAGGCGATGCGTTGGCTCGTATAGCTTACATAAAAACACCAATGATAACAATGAATTGGAAGTATCATACGAAATGTTTGCTGGAAATACCTAGTTTGTGCATAAAGCCATTTACAAACAAACATGAATGAAAGTCAAAGCATATAGAGGGGCTAAAATAGACCTGAATCACTATTTTTGGCACTGTGGTTCGAGCTCAAATTACAACACCGCCCCTTTGACAATCAAAGCTGGAATGATATCTCAGCCGCACCTGGGGTGCAACTTTTACTAATGACTCAGCACAATGTAGCCTTGTACACCTCAATGCTCATCCTGCCGAGACAGGGTTGGAAACCGAATTTCCGACCGTAGAGCAATCGGTTGAGTACTTTGATGAACTGCTCAACAACCAAAGTAGTTGGAGGTCCTGGCAAATAAGACGACGGACAAATGCTGTGACCACCAAGCAGGAGCCAATGGAATCACAGCCGAACTGGTTAAATATAGAAACAACCAATTACAAGAAGCGGTTCATCAACTGACACTCAGGTTCTGGGACAACGAATCAATATCGGACGAATGTTTACGAGGCATTACCTGTCTCATACATAGAAAGGAGGATATCACGCAATGCAGCAATTGTGGATGTATCATATTATGGGAGAAACAACCCTGGATGTACAGCCTGCCTTCAACCAGATCAGACAAGCGGCGCGAGATCTTGGGCTGCATCAAAAAGACGGTATATTATACAGGAGGAGCAAATTCAGCGGCAAAGGAGCACCGAATGTCAATGTGTATCCTTGGGGTAGGGACGAATAGCTAATTGGCCCGTGACTCATGTGATTAGTGAATTGGTGTGACGATCGCGCCTAGACGGTTTTCTCATGTGTGTTTTCCCATCTCATTTGACAAAACATAAACAGCTGTGCAATGCCACATGCCCGCAACCGTGTACTCACAACGGCTGGCGCACACCAATGCACTGCATCCCATACACGGTACTAACACCAGACTCCCGCAATCATCATCGGGGTCGAACATGCGCAATACTTTTTCTCTACTATAAAATTTTGAACAATGCGCTGAGAGTTGAATTTCCTGTATGGTCTTATTGGACTGTACATTAATGAAGGCAAGACGAAGTACATAGTGGCAACGTCAGTACCCAAAACCTAAGAATCAACAGTATCAAACGGCACTGATCAAATGAGAACAATAAAGATTGAAGACTATTACTTTGAGACCCTCCTCCTTTTATCTAGGGTCAAAAACCACAACCGATAACAGCTACGACGATAAAATCCATACACGGTTGTTGGCAGCTACTAGAACCTATTTAAAATTGCAAAAACTGTTCCGCTCGAAACGTCTCACCCAAGGGTCAAAGCTCTTACTATGCAGGACAATGATGTTGGCAGTCTTCATGCATTCCTCCTTCTTCGAAAAAAAACTTGCGAACTCTTCTGTTCGAGAGAATCCCTCGAAAATTTTTCGGTTACACGAGAATGGAAGATTCCATAACTTATATAAAGACGAAGTTTATGAGCGTTGTGGATAAAATCCTGCTGAATAGTTTGCGGCGGGCAGATCACGTGATCCATTTGGGTGAGGATGATCTAGCCTAGAAAGTCTATAAGGGCAATATCTATGGTAGAAAAAGAAGACGTAAGGGACCCTGCCTGAGATAAAGTGATGACTTAGACTAGGACGCCAGGCAGTTTCTAGGAATATAGAATAGGTGGACCTCGGCCAAAAGCCGAGATGTCTGGAGTTCCATACTAAGCCTAGGCAAATTAAACGGTATAAAATTACCTTCAAAATAAAAGACAAATCATCTTTTATTTTGAGCTATTGTTGAGGTGCATTCAAGCTTAGAAAAAGTTATTCTTTAAGGAAGCACGGTTTTCGGAAAGGAATTCAATTTCAATCCATAGATATGATCAATTTTATATTCAAAAATATTTTTACCGGTTTTCTCTTTAATATTTTATAATTTCCCTTATTGTGTGTATTGGGTGGTTCCATTCTGTGCCAAAAAAAAACTCCAAGAAAATAATTCACTGGTTTGTAATGCTCTAACTTTGATGCAGTGAAAGGGTAAAAGTAAAAACGAAATTATTTGTTGGATCAATTGAAAAGAAACCTTCTTTCCTTCCACCTTTTGGGCTGAGCATCGAACCAAAAATGTGACTGCCGGAGTGCAGTAGCGATGACTTCTATGGATGGAAATGAATGTGAAATTTTTCCAAATATTGAATCATGCATAATATGTCGAAAATACATATTTATTTTGTTTTCACAAGTTCTCGTTGATGTGCATTGCGAAGTGAAACTCCTGAGTGCATAGTTTTTATTCATTCACTGCAGAAAGAGTAATATGAACTGAGCAAACCTTTACCTGCGAGAGTTTCGATTCCCTAGAAACTTGAAGGACCGGATGTGTTTCGTATTATCCTGGCCTATATTTAAAAACCAGATTAAGAGAGAAAGCGACCTGCCGAGAATAGCGATTTAAGTATCTCGGATCCTCGGAATTGAGATATTGGCCATTGTGGGAAAGTTGACAAAGAAGCGTTTTTACGTTGCACGCTTTGATGATAAATTGCTAACTCAGATTTTTCATTTGGATGAGGAGAGCTTATTTTAGTGTGCCATTGCACACATTGTTAACTGTACAAATCCTTTTATCGTGAGATCAAAAATCGCCGAATGTTGAATTTGTTGCTAATATGGGAATTCCATAAATCTTGGAGATCTTGGGCTGCACATCAATGAAGGCAAGACAAAATATATGGTGGCAACGTCAGCACCGAAAACAAACCAACCAACAACATCAAACCGCACTGGTCAAACACGAAGAAGAATAAGGATAGGAGAACACAACTTTGAGACCAATTTCTCCTATCTAGGGTCGAAAATCACAACCAATAACAGCTAGGATGATGAAATCCGCGCACGGTTGTTATCAGCCAACAGAGCCCATTTCAGCTTACAAAAACTGTTCCGCTCGAAACGTCTCACCATAGGGTCAAAGCTCTTACTGTACAAGACTATGATCTTGCCAGTCCTCATGTATTCCTCGGAAACTTGGGTTCCCAGCAAGAAAAATTGCGAAATCCTGGCCGCGTTCGAGAGAAGAATCCTCCGAAGAATTTTTGGCCCCCTACATGAGGATGGACGATTCCGTAGCCTACACAATGACGAAATCTATGAGCGATACCATGACCGGTTACGGTGGGCGGGTCACTTAATCCGTATGGATGAGGATGATCCCACCCGGAAAGTCTATAAGGGCAATATCTATGGTAGAAAAAGAAGACGAGGCAGACCCTGCCTAAGATGGAGCGATGACGTAGGTTAGGACGCCAGACAGCTTTTAGGGATATCGAATTGGTGGACCTCGGCGCAAGACCGGGATGTCTGGAGTTCCTTATTAAGGCAGGCCTAGACCGAATACCAATTGTTGCGCCGTTGATGATGATGATAAATCTTAAGGGTTAGTGCACTTTATAAACGTTCAATCTACAACAAACAATTTCTAAATCAAAGACTAATCTCTTTATTGTATTGCTTTTCGACTTTTTTTTATACAAAAATGTATAATAGAAAATTTCTTTGAAGAAATACAAATAACGCTCAGTTATCTCATAAAGTCTTTCATACTTTAGTGAAATATGACTGATAAAACACACCCAACGCAGATGTTGCAAACAAGGAGAAATAGCTCCACCACACAGCAAAACCAAGGAATCCCTTATATACTTCCGAGCTGAAAACCTGTGATAAAATTTTAACATTAGCAATTTGAAAATTAAAGTTCATAATTTTAGCCTTGCCTTCCTAAGGCCGTGCCATGATGCTTGGATTGTTTGTGCAGATTGCAATAAATCCAATCCTTCACTCTTTATATAATCCCCGGACCCATCGCCTGAACCTTCTGTGGTCGAAATTATTTCATTGATGCTATCATTTGGAATAGTAGCAGCGGGGGTGAACCAACTGAAACCGCTAAGACTTTTATACATCAATGTGAAGAATAAGCACAAGATTAAAGGAGCGGCGAATTGGAGCGTCACAACACACAGGTATGAGAACACTGAAGAAACCTGATGAAAATTGTATTTAGTTATAAAATAACCTTTCCTTGTAATGCTTTCCAATTACCTTCCGTCGCAACTCAATATTAGTGATGCGTCCACCTTCTTTTTTCATGCTCTCGATACGATCGTAAGCTATGTTCAAATAGGCCTGAAGGTAGGTAGGCAACAGAGCGAATCTTAGCAATACCGCGAATATCATCAAAAGCAAACGAATTGCTTCGAAGGCGTGACTTGTCAGGCTATAATTGAAAATATTATTGAAATAATGGAGATGGGATTGTAAGCATTCTTACATAGGTTTGTCCATTCCGCCAAAAGTTCGATCCGTTAAATAGTCACGGCTTATTGGCTTGATCCAAAGTACAACTAGAACGAATGGAAGAGCGAAACTAGTATTCAGTATGATTTGCATTAATTTTGTCGTTCTGCAATATCTGAAATTTAGAAAAAAAAAATTAGTACTGCTTGGCTCGATTTTATTACTGTCTCCATACTTCAAGGAGTCCCAGTGCATTTGAGCGATCCTTAACCCAGGAAATGTGAATAGGGATCCCAGAAGGCCACACAAAACTGCTATGAAAAATTTTAATACTATTTTGGAAGCAGGCCCACTGAAAATTAAAAAAATAGTTAATATGTAAGTTTTTGAACTGTATTTTCATTACGAATTCGACACTCCTTGTTCCGCCAAAAATGCTGAGGCACTCTTGTTGAAGTTTGTGTATGCTTGCTCTAGGCCAGTCTCTAAAATGCTATCGTCTAGCGTGAGGACAATCATGGCTATTAGCAAGTAAACTAGGCAAGCAATAATGCACATCGATCTTTCTGCAATTGATTCTTCGCTTCTAAAATAAAGAACTGTTAACGAACCTAGAAGTTTTCTGTTGGCGATAATTCAAGAATTAAGGAAAATATTATTTTTTAGTTTTTGGCGATATAACACCATTTGTATTTTCACACATGGCACGAAACGATTCAGGCAAAGCTTTATAACGAGTAATTGTTAGACGTGTCATCTTCGTCCCAAGCACACTAAGATAAGAACGGAGGCAACATCACCCAAACATCAAGAATATCAAAGCGAACTAACAAGTTCAAATACCCTTCAAAGTCTAGAATATAACGATGCCAATAGAATAGTATTCTATTCTATCCAACAATTAATAGAAAATTTATTGGTAATTAAATTCATTATTCTTAACCCAAAATTCTTAAAAAGGATGAGTCGGCCAAGTTCGACTCTCTTAGAAAACCGGATGGAATTTTCACGAATTCCAGATTTGAGTCTATACAGACTCTGCTGAAAGCACACCAGAAAAACAGGTGACAGAGGTAGGAGGGAGAAAATTGGCGCTTTTTGCAAACTCTTCAACACGAAAGTGTTACAAGGGGAATTGGGACAATGCGAGAGAGGTTGTTAACAATGAAAAGGCCAGAGCTCCTATACTACCCTTTGAACACTTCAAAGCACCTGGCATGGGTGGCATCTATCCAGCGATTCTAAAGGAGGACATTGAGCACTTAGAGAAGTTTCTAAGAAATATTTTATGAAGGTGTCTTGCTCTGGGCTATATGCCTTCCTGTTAGCAGAAGGTTAAGGTTGTCTTCATACCTAATCCTCGGAAAGATGATTATTCAAATCCAAAGATCTTCAGACAAATCAGCTTAACATTATTTTCGCTAAATTGGTTGGCTGGTTGAGCGTCACATTTGTGAGAAGGCGCTAAGTTCGCACCCATTAAATGAAAACCAACACGCTTATCAACGTGGAAAGTCCTGTGAGTCTGCTTTGCACTCACTAGTTTTAAAGATAGAGGACGCAACTCTGAAAGGCGAGCACGCGATAGGAGTGCCCGCGGACACTGAAGCGGCGTTTCACTTTGCACCTTTCCAGAAGCTCTGCGATGCCGCCAGAGAGCATGGTTGTGATGAAACTTTCATTAAGTGGATCTATGCTATGCTAAGGCAGAAATTGCTGTGTGCTGAAGAGGGTGTCAATCACTACCTAAAAGCGAATGCAACGAAAGTCTACCCCGACGGTGGTGTGTTATCAGCGCTTCTGTGGAGTATGTTGATCACCTCACTACTACGCGAACTGCAAAATCTGCCAATACACACTCTAGCTTATGCGGACGACGTGGCTGTGCTAGTTGTTGGTCACGATTTCGGTACGGTAGGTAGAAATATTCGTCGCGCAACAACCGGTATCCGGTCTAGGCCTGCTTTAATAAGGAACTCCAGACATCCCGATTTTAACTCAATGTCCACCAATTCGATATCCCTAAAAGCTGTCTGGCGTCCTGACCTACGCTATCGCTACATCTTAGGCAGGGTCTGCTTCGTTTTCTTTTTCTACCATAGATATTGCCCTTATAGACTTTCCGGGTGGGATCATCTTCATCCATACGGATTAAGTGACCCGCCCACCGTAACCTATTGAGCCGGATTTTATCCACAATCGGACGGTCATGGTGTCGCTCATAGATTTCGTCGTTATGTAGGCTACGAAATCGTCCATCCTCATGTAGGGGGCCAAAAATTCTTCGGAGGATTCTTCTCTCGAAGACGGCCAAGAGTTCGCAATTTTTCTTGCTAAGAACCCAAGTCTCCGAGGAATACATGAGGACTGGCAAGATCATTGTTTTGTATAGTAAGAGCTTTGACCCTATGGTGAGACGTTTCGGGCGGAACAGTTTTTGTAAGTTGAAATGGGCCCTGTTGGCTGACAACAACCGTGCGCGGTTTTCATCATCGTAGCTGTTATCGGTTGTGATTTTCGACCCTAGATAGGAGAAATTATCAACGGTCTCAAAGTTGTAGTCTGCTATCTTTATTCTTCCCGTTTGACCAGTGCGATGGACATTCAATAAATCCAAATAAAATCAATGGTGTTATTTACATAAAGGAGGAAACTGAATATTCTTTGCCTTCCATAGATGAGGGGTACAACCCTGCAACTCTCCGAAGAAGTGAAATATCTGGGAGTTATTCTAGACAAGAAGCTTCTTTGAAACAAACATGTAGAGATAAAGATGTAACGAACTCTCACAGGTTATGGGCTGTGTAGGCGGACCTTTGTCCCCACATGGGGACTTAGACTTAGGTAGTAATCTGGATATATGCTGCATTTTATTAGGCTGACATTCGCCAATGCATCTGTAGTGTTGTGGATTGACGTGGAAAAAATAGGCTTCGCTGTAAACGAGCCACACTGCAAAGAACTGTGTGTCTAGGTATTACCGGTGCGATGAGAATTACATCTATTGTGCATTACTCAGTTCGCAGCCCTCGCATTTATTTATTCAGAACACTACAATGAGCGCACCTCATAGGCTAATTCGATTAGATCATTGGGGAAACAATGGACGTGGGGTGCACAAAGCATTGAAAAGTTATTGGAGAACTGAATTCAGTTTTCACAATGCTTTCTAATTTTCGGATCCTCATCTGTTTGGTAGAAGATATGAAGTTATCTTGAAACGTAGAGAAAACGGGGACGAAGCAGAAAAATGCGTGTCAGAAATACTGACGTCTTCTACAGCGATGGCTCAAAAACAGAACCGGGTTCTGGAGCAGGGGACAATATGCAACGGTCTTTCAGGCCGAGGTGGAATGCGATCCTAAGGGTGGCAACTTGGGTGCTTGACGAGCGATTGAAGGGCAGGCGCATAGCGATTTGTAGCGATATTAAGCTACATTGAGGGCGTTGAGCAGTCCTTTTATTACTTCAAAAATCTTTCAGGAGAATAGAAACCGTTTCAACTCTGTTTCTAGATTCAATACGGTGGAACTACTCTGGGTACCCGGTCATTTTTGTTTAGAGGAAAATGAAATTTCCTGTGTCACCCCCCCCCCCCCCCTGTCTGGGTCGGAACCAGCAATTGGAGTGTAGCTGTAGTTGGCTAATGCTACTTTCAAAAATTGGGAACAAGCTTCCCATAATGGCAGGTGACACAGCCTTAATACTGCTAAACACACCAAACTTTTCCTGGCAAAACGAAGCAAATATACTCCAAAGTTTATACTGTCGAAAAGCAGGATGATTTGTAAGAATATTGTAGGCATTCTGACTGACCATAATTCACTATCTGAGCATATGTACAGAAAAGGGATTTTTCAAGATGACACGTGTATATCCTGTAATGAGGAAGCGGGATCCATGGAACTTTTTTCTACTCCCTATGGCTGCATCAGACATCAGATTTTCGGTGCTGGTGTGCTCCAACTACAGCGGGTAACATCACATGCTTAGTGCAGCAATCTTGCAAGACATGAATCCGGGATATTTAGTCGGGAGAATTGAGTACAATGGACAAGTAGGGTCTGAGTGCTCAGAGGTTTTGCCTCTCCTTCACCTCATACACACACACATCCAATCTTCTACAAGAACTTGAGTTTATAGCATAACAATCTTCTTACCTTCGAGACACAAACTAAGTTTATATGCCGGGCATCCTTAATTCATTGAACTTTGATTTACGACACGAACCTGTAGTCACTACAATGCCTTAAACATGGTCAAGATGGACACCAAGGCCGATGAACTCACAAGGAACTCGGCGAAAATATTGAACGAGCTTAAAAAAATACACTAAAAATGGTCCAGGTAGAAGATTCCATTCGGAGGAAGAAATACTTTTAGTCTTTGTGGCTAAACTTTAGTTTGGGCACGCGGAGGAAGTAAAAGCTATACTTGAATGACATCCATATCTCACAAAACAACTGTTTGAGGAAACAAAATATATTACAATCTGAAAGCAGGGCCGATATTGATGCCGAAGAATTTAATCAAGAGAGCAACGCAATCAACGATCCAAGTACCAATCTGGGTACATTAATATAATTCATCAGAACCTATATCTGAGAAATTTGGAAAAAATGCAGTAACTTCTGCATGGTTTGGAACGTGACACGGAAAAAGTATTGCACCGTGGGCAGCTACCATAACAGTTTCATAACAACCAAGCAACCGAAAGTCATCGCATTTTGGTGGAAGTTTATGGTGACCATGCTCTATCTGAACGAACGTGTCAGAAGTGGTTTGAACGGTTTAAAAGCAATTTCGACTTGGAAGACGAAGAGCTCGCCGGACGGCCAACAATTTTTGAAGATGAAGAAGGAGAGGCATTGCTCGACTCGACCAAGATCCATCGCAAACGGAAGAAGAACTTGGAAAAACACTTGGAGTCACTCAGCAAGCCATTTCCAACCGTTTAAAAGCAGCGGGAATGATGCGAAAGCTCGGAAATTGGGTTTCGTATGAACTGAAGCCAAGAGACGTCGAACGCCGTTTTTTCACGTGCGAACATCTGCTCCAACGACAAGAAAGGAAGGGTGGGTTTTCTGCATCGAATAGTTACTGGCGATGAAAAGTGGATCCATTACGATAATCCCAAGCGTCGGGCAACGTGGGGATACCCTGGCCATGCTTCATCATCGACGGCCAAAGCGAATATTCATGGTGAGAAGATCATGCTGTGTATATGGTGGGACCAGCTGGGTGTGGTATACTATGAGCTGCTAAAACCGAACGAAACGGCCACGGGCAAACTTTACCGACGTCAAATGATGCGTTTGAGCCGCGAACTCAAGAAAAAACGGTCGCAATAGCAGCAAAGGCATGATAAAGTTATTTTGCAACATGACAATGCTCGTCCACATGTTGCACAGCCCGTTAAAACATATCCTGAAACGTTGAAATGGGAAGTCCTACCCCACCCGCTGTACTCTCCACACATTGCTCCTTCTGATTACCATTTGTTACGGTCGATGCAGCATGGCTTGGCTGACCAGCATTTCTCCAATTACGACGAACTCAAAAAATGGCTCGATGAGTGGATAGCGGCCAAGCAGGCCAATTTTTGGTGCGATGGTATCTATGAATTGTTTGAAAGATGGAAGAAAGTTGTGGCTAGCGATGGGCAATACTTTGAACAATGAATGTATAACCAATCTTTCACAATAAAGCTTCAAATTTAAAGAAAAAACCGACAGAACTTATTTGTAGGCCTTATATTAGTAAGTTTATTTGAGCAGATATCGGAATCGGACATATGTTGAGGCCCAGATTTCATCTAAGCACACCACCCTGATTTTTTTCGGATTTTTAAGTTTCGGTAGTTTCTGAAAATGAGCCCTGTCTCACTTTAAGTGCGTATATTTTGACTCCTTACTCACGCACTTTCCAATTCACGCCAAAACTAATCTCAGTTCCGGAAAGTACAAATCGAGACCTTTCATTTAATACCCACGGTTATATCCTTTGAAAAATTTGTTTGAATCCCCCCTTTGCATGTATGGGGAGCCTCCCTTTAAACTCCACATAAATCTATGCCACTCGCTGTATGCGGGATTTGATAGTTCCCATCTTTCCACTAAATTTCGTTCGGATCGGTTTAGCCGTTTTGGAGAAAAGTGCGTGTGACAGACAGACAGACATTGAATCGATTTTAATAAGGTTTTGTTTCACAGAAAACCTTAAAAATAAAGCTAAAATCAAATTCTAGCTGCGTAAGAAGGAGAATATTTGCGACCTAAGTCTCGATGGCCGTGTAACACCTGGTCGGATCAGGGAGTAAGCTGCGGTGAAATTCACTCATATTAATAGTATTTACTATTAACCCGGGAAGCGGATCCTCTGTTGTAGTAGTGCCCCCCAGAATTTACTCAAAGCATGCCTTGCATCATTAGTATTGGACTAATGTTTCGGCTATAATCTTGTTTTCTTCATCGGTTTGATGGATGATTGGATTTCGGAATGTGTGAAAGTTTTTCGAAGATGGTATAGCTTAAGAGCTCTTTTTCTTTCTGAAAAGACTGCTCAAAGCAAGCCCGACTCGAGTGTCGGATTAATGCATACCGCTACCGCAAATTCCAGAGCAGAATAAGGAATGCTTCCGGAAGTGATATCCAACAGAATATTGATTGCGAGATATCGGCCTGGAATGAGGAATATCTCAATAGTATAGTATTACCCACCAACGGAGTCTTCCGATACAGAAAGGAGAAGGAGGAACAGAATACTGTCTAGGAGAGGCTTCCGAAAGGTGACATTGTGATGGCGGGAGGTAATTTGAGAAGGGGCTCTGATAATACTTTGCTGGAACATTTTATGGGGAAATAACGTCTTCGAGACTATAATGACAATTTCAAGAGGTTTCCTATAGCTTCTACTGCTCCGTAATTGGCGGCACAATTTTCGAACACGGAGTCTACCATAAGGTCTATTGTTTGACAGTTAGAGGTGTATCTTTTGCCCGGAAATGCTTGGGCATTGAGTCTGTTTTCTCCCATCTGGCGAAAGTCAAGTATAAGGCAAAAGGTTCTTATTGCCGCTGCGAACAGGTTGGTTTGCGCTTTTAATTCCCATGTACCGACCATATTAACACCCTCGAATCATTGTGGAGCAGTGTGCGGAGTTTAAATCACCGCTCCACCTGCTCTTCAACAATGTCTCTGCCAACGGCGGCACCGAATTCTTCGCGCTGGCCCTACACTATCCCATGGTAGCCGATAAGTGAAGGTCATACAAGGAAGAGCCGCCTAGGATGTACTATTTATATCACGTTGTGTTTTACGCATCTTACAAACCTAATTCAAATTTGAATCTTAATTGTGTTCTGCATACGAGGAAGAAACTCCAGCATAGGTTTTTTAAGATGGCGTAACCATTGTTGTGTTTACATAGCAGACTTTGAGATCATTTTTTGACGGATAGGAGTGGTCGAGGGACCACCAATTCATCTTATGGCATTAAAATCTTCCAAGAGCTTGTCGAGGAATTCGTAGTCAGTACCATTACCTATAGACCGATACACGTCACACACTGGCAATTGACGAAGGCGAAAAATTTCCAGTGTTCCAAGCCGAACTGTAGTGTAGTGTAGCTCGTAGATAACTTTCCTCAGAAATCGTGTAAGTGGAATGTAACAAGCAGCCTTTTCCAACTTCCTCATCGAGTGGAATAGCTCCTCGAATGGTGAGTTCCCAGAGCCTTTAGTGGAACGGTCCGTAATATCTTAGTCAATCTACAGAAACCCAGGGAACCCTCAATATTTTTACCGTCACGAAATTATCAGAAAAAGTTTTTTGTTCCTTAAGCTTTAGTGAATTTCGTTAGATTGGAGAGTTGCATTAAGTTGGCTTGGGTTGATCCCCAACCACCTGATGTTGGTCATCTTCAATCCGGTTGCTAGATAATTCATGGTAGAAGATAATATTTTAAAAGGATACAAAGCGAAAAAGATGACTAGTAGGCACCACACCATACTCAAGTTCACTTCCTCCTTCGCCGGGAACCAAATGCTGTAAACCTTCAAAGCCTGAATTAGTTTAAAGTTTATAAGAAGACTTGAAGAGTAATACCTCGGACGATATGTACACAATAGCCGCGTAAATGCTGAAGTCCACGAGCCACTGGTATTCCGTGAAGTATCGTAAGTACATGACATCCAGTGAACCGACCTTCGCAGTCTCCAAGTCTATGTCGATGTTCCTGGATACGTGGAAGCTTTGGGGTCGTTCTTTCTGATGATTTTTCCCTTTGCCCTTCTCTTTGCCGATTCCGGCAAGCGTCCGAAGCTGGTCGTCCGTAGGATCCAGATAGCGAACCAAGCCGGTATGGCAAAGCAGCCATCTTGCGAAGGAAATGTGTGCATTCATTTTCTGAATAATGCTGGCCATTATTAATGTAATGACTAGTTGACCGCCTAAAACAGCCTGCGGAGTTGAGAGTATGGGAGTTTAGAAACACTAAAATGATTACGCTGAAGGTAATAGATGCTGACTATGATCTCGTAAGGGGATTGCGCAGATGAAAGCACTCAGCGAAATTGTATTGGGATGTAAAGGACGAGAAGTGAATTTAGTACGATGAGCGAATGAGCTTATTTGGCAAGAAGATTTACAAACGAACTTATTTCTCTATTTGGAAAGTGTTATGTGGGCATTTTCTCCGAAGTACATACCATTTCTCTTTAGTGAGCCTTAAACCTTTATAACTTAATTCACTTCAGCGCTCAATTGCCGCCAAAAGTATATTTCACGTAAACGCGACGTACTATACATTCAAGAGCAAACTTTACACAACTTTTCACTTAAACCGGAAGGATGAAATGCGTGGGAAGAACCGACTAATTGATTTCGGCCAATTCCAGCATTTCTGTTCCCAATTGGAGACTAGACAATTGGCGGGTCCGCGATTTAGGACACCAATTGTGAGACAATTACGGTCTAGTCGTCTCGTGTAGAAAGTGCACAAATTAGTCAAGAAAAAGGCCAGTCCTGACTGTACCGGAGCCCGCACATGGACTAAAAATATTGAGAGACGGGAGCCCAAAATTGGCCCTGGTCCAATTTTTGTATTATTTATGTCAAATATAACCTAACCGGACTATCTGTCAAGCAGTGCACTCCAGCAGCTGATCGTTTTGACGTTCATGAACTAAACAATATGCGATGTTTTTTGTTGCGAATGATAAGGCATGAGAAAACGGGAGAACTATATGGTTTGCGTTCGATGAGTTCAGTTATGTCAAATTCTGGTTTTTGTGGAACGAGTCGTTCGGAGGATGGTATGCGGCGCCGGATTTGCGAAGGCAAGTCGAAGTTGAAATTAATTATTAACCGAAAGTTGCATCTCAACGGTATCTGACTTTATTTGAATAATGCAATTAGAGTTATTGATCTATCTCTTGTTTTCACGGGTTTTAAAATTGCTAATTCTGGGATGTTCCACAATCCACTCAAATGTCCGTTTTCTCGGAAGTAGAAAGGATTTGTCGGGATCCAATCTGAAATTTAAATTTGATGAGCTAACATTTAAACCTTTTGAATGATTTATATATGTACGCTATTCCCATACTTCGTTATCCGGGATGGAGCTACCTTCTTAATATCACTCTAAATTTATGTTTGTAATGATCTGATTTCTGGGGAACTATCTGACTTGTCCCTTTGATTTAACGTCTGTCTTACGAAGACGCGAGTCCACAGACAGAAAAAAGAAGCCTGGGAGAACAAACAAGTCTGTGAATTCGAAACGCGCGAGGAGCAATCTCATAGATGCGAAAGTTTTACCTGTAAGTCAACAAGAGATAAAGAAGGAAGCCTGTTTTCCGGCAGTATGAACATGGAGTGATGGGGTTGGCGGCCTGGAAATCCTGCCAACAAAAGACAAGGGACCGTTGAATCATAAGTCGCCATCAGGAGATGGAATTACAGCTTCTCCTTCGTCTTCAGTCTTTTTTCCGTTCACAAGCAGGGTCGGCTCGTCATGATCAGTTTCGCCATTTGGTTCTATCAAATGCTTGATCTGGATGTTTTTGCGAGGCTTTTAAATCCCCATCCAGCGTGTCAAGCCACCGGTCTTTTGGTCACTTACCATTGACTTCGATTCTCAAAACGTGTCACACCACTAGTCCAACGCAGCATCTTCGTCTCCATTATCATAAGACGCCGTTCATTGTCTTTTATAGTCAGTGAACACTCAGAACCATAGAGAGCGACAGGATGGACGACATTACCGTAAATTTTAAATTTGAGACGTTCGTTGATACGTCGATCACAAAGAACACCAGTTGTGGAAGGCTACTTCATCCAGGTTGCGTTAATGCGTAAAGCAAGTTCATTTTGCAGTTCTTCGTTGGCTGATAGCATTGACTTGACATATTTAAATTGCTCAGTTCCGGGCAGGCCACTGCCGCTGACAGTGATTGTGCCGGTTTGACGGGGATCGGTCGTCGAAAATTCAGTTTTATTCAGATTCAATCTGAGACCATGTTGTATGAGGTGATCATTCCATTTTTGGATAAGCCGCTCGAGATTATTTTTGCTATTAGACGCTAGGAAATATCAGCAATAGATCAGGCCCTCTTCCTGGAGCATTCGATGGTAAAACTGTTGGAATGTGGCCATCAGTTGCACCACTTTCAAGGCAGCCTATTATAGCATAGCTAGGGCAAAACTGAGCACGACCATGGGAGAATTTAGTATCACGACCAAATTGATAAAGCGGCCTTGTCCTTGACCAATTTGCAAGGCCAGATAAAGCAGCAGAATCACTCTCCAGACTCTCCATGAACAACACACTAAGAAAAGGGTACCCTATTATGCTTCTTTTTTAACCTGGCCCTAGAAAAGGGATCTGGAATCTTGATGTAAATGCGAGATGCATCATCCTTTTCAAGTGCACTCAACTACTGGTGTGTGCGGATATTGTTGACATTATGAGAAGAAAAACCCGAGATGTATAAATTACCTTTATGTAGATGCAGCAGGCGGCGCGTGGGTTGCACATGAATGAAGGCAAGGAATAATATATGGTGGTAATACCAGCATTAAAATTCAAAGAAACTACTACATCAAATTGGAGGCCAATTGAGAACAATAAAGATAGGAGAATACAACTTTGAAATCGTTAATAATTTCGTCTATCTGAGGTCGAAAATCACAAAAAATATCAGCTACGACAACGAAATTTGCGCATGGTTATTGGCACCCAACAGATCCTATTACAACTTTCCGGTCGAAACGTCGTATAGTAGGGTCAGATCTCCTGCTGCACAATACAATGGTTTTGCTAGTCCTCATGTATTACTTGGAGACTTTGGTTTTTAGCAAGAACAATTTCAAATTTTAGTCGCGTTCGTGAGAAGCATCCTCTGAAGAATTTTCAGTTCCCTACAGGGGGATGGATTTCGCAGCCACCTACTATGTAGAATGGAGTTTTAATAGTATATAGTGTCTTTCCTTTGCTTTATGTTAGATGGGAATTTCTTTTTGATCGGGACGAACGGGTGTGATGAAATTTTGATTAAATGCGGAGGCAGTCAGTTAAAGCAGAGCTTATTTCGCCTCAAATGTTTTAGCCTGACCCTGTTCTCTGATTGCAAAGGACGAGAACTGAATTCTTGCGATTAATTTGTGTTTGATTTTGCTGAATGATACTCTACGACGGGTAACAATTCATCAAGTGTTTCTTCCATACTACTGCATTGTGTGGGGGCATTTTTTTCCGGGCAAGTTGGCCACACATTTTGGGGTTGGGATTGAATTTTGCTATTTGAGTTCCGCGGGATATGAATAATTTAGCGTGATGGGTCCATAAAACTCGATTTTTCCTTTTGCTTTCTGCAATATGATTTGTTTCATTTCATTTGAATTTGATTTTTCTTTTCTATTTAGTTTTATATGCGTCCCTAGGTTGAATGTTCGTTATGTTTGCTTTGGATATTAAATTTCTCTTACTTTGTTCTCGGCCTTGATTTTGTTTGAAATTATAGACATTTCTTATCAGCAAGATAAGTTTTTACGGCATCGAAGTTATCTTCCTTCCGTTTCATCTTCAGATTATTCGAGCTCTTTTGAGTCTGACCCTCTGGCGCACAAAGATTATTGACGGTAGCGTGTGACCACGAGGAAAGATCCTGTACGTTGGGCTGATCCTTTCACGCAGGATGCAGGAGTGATGGACGCTTATATCGCATCATTAGTTGGAGAATTGGTTAGAGAAGGCCCCTGTCTTTGTTTATTCTATACTGTTACGTCTGCCTGATAATAATGATGCATGATAGACTAAAGCGCCAAAAAGACTCCTCCCCCTAGTAAAGAGTGGTTTAAGTGCATGTCAACGGGACACTTCAGCAGCTGTAGTTGGTCGATTTCGCTATCATCTTTGAAATAACTCAGTCCACGTGGTTAACCCTAGTCAACCCGGATGGTCATTTAGCCATCCTGCGATTCCAAGAGGCATTACATTTTTTTTTCAATTGACCAATTTTCTCAAAATTTCCATTCGCGGATGCGATGTGACTTTTGGATGTCTGCGCCCATATCCTTCGTATGTATTCCAAAGCTACACTGCATCTGATCTCCCTAAGGAGAGAGCCTAGTATAATTTCTAGGCCCCTTTGGAGTTGTATTGGGAATACCAACTAATCCGGCCATTTTACCTATCTGTTCTTCAGTTTTCCTTCTTCTTTTCTTTGTCTTTTTTTTGGGATGTCGGACAGGATTTTACCGTAATCCACCGTGGGATAGGATCCTGAGAAATGAGTTTTGATAAGCAGTTTTTTCGCCTGCTTGAAAAGTTTTTGGACTTTAGTTCTTATCCGATCTAGGTTAATGTTCCACCAGGGTAGATCCCTTGATGAAGTCACTGCCTTCACCGGACACATGACGTTACACGTATCAATGACAATTTTGTTCTCTAGATAAGTCATGTTATTGCTATTATAGGAATCCCAATCTGTTCTCCTACTCTTTATTATTTTATATATTTCCCTCACCGTTGAATTTTATTATTCTGTGATCCGACATAGAGAGTTTCCCGGAACTCTCCAGTTATTAACTGGACCTTTCATAAGAATAGAGTCAGGGTTATGTCTAAGATTACTTACCTAGTGCTTGTCATGAATTTTGGCGTAGTATCTACATTGTGATTTTTAATCTTTCATTAGCAATAACTTCAAAAAGATACGACTACGCTTGGTGTTGCTACTAAACCAAATCACGATGTGTGCGTTGGCCCTGCAGCCATCAATGGAATTGCCGCGCTTTCTTAATGCGTGATCTATCCATTGGATAGATGGATAGGTCATCCTCATCCATACGGATTAAGTGACCCGCCCGCCGTAACCTATTGAGCCGATGAGGACAGATCTGGATGAAGGCAGGCTCTACCTGCCTCTTTCCAAATCCAAAGCCATTATCTTTGCACGCATATATGCGTTAGATTGTCGCACTCAAGACGGGTGCTCTTCTTTAGAGTCTTAACGATCATCCCATTCTTCCATTCTCTGAAAAAGTTCTCGGATTTTCAGGATTCCCGTACGAGTGGAAGTAGCAGATCTTCAGAAAATGCGAAAGCAGTAATGGATAGCTCTCCTTTGGACGTACTGATTTCTCTCTTGTTTGGTGGAACATTGCGTGTCCGCGTGTTACGGTGACTATTCATTTCATCCAGAAGAAGCGGAACTTCACCAGTTGTGATTTAGCTAAGAACTGTGATGAAATCTTTTTCCCACCTCTTATGCTGCTCGTCAGCGTGGATGAGGATTCGATCGTTAACGACCTTCATGGTCGCCCAATGGTCATCGATATTCTCAGGCGGGGTACTCAATGTATCTGCCGTCCTATCAGCAGCTGATTACCGGGTGCACTGACGGGTCTCTCACAACATTGGCAGCAGACCCCGGGATTATTGGTTCAAGAAAACGTACTTTGAGCCAATGGGTAAGCATATTAATATATCTAATCTAATCTACATGTACCTAATTTGACCTATATCCTTTTCCAGACATTTCCACTTGTGAGGTTCCTTAATCAAAAGTAGATAGGGTGATTTTCTCCTTTTCTTAGAATTTTTGATTCATGCAGGAGCATGTATAAGCAGGATGTTAGTCCATATGTAGAGACCAACCGCGAGCTCGGAGAGTCACTTTGGACGAAAGCTCTACTCATAGTTAGGTATCTGATAAATCGAAGTTCCATGACTGCATTGCATGGACGAGTTCATACCTTCCTGTGGAATGATGCTCCTAAATAAAGAAATAGGAAAATTTCCACCAATGGTTAACTGCCGTGGAATCCGCAGGGCAGGAAAATTCCCTTTGGGAAAGTATCGTTTTTGATGTAAATCATTTCTAATGTTTTAGAATCAGTAGAATTACTCCTCTTCCTGACAACTCTGAGGACGCTGAAACACACAGTTAGGCTTTTTCATATTAAAAATTAACTTATTTACTTACACCGGATTTAATGGTCCAATAATTTTTTTTCGATTTTCCCACAATAATATCTTTATATTACTTCCTTATTCGCTAGAAATACGGCGGACAAAGAGTTAAGTAGTTGAATAGCTATTAGCATCTCCAATGCCCCTCCTGCGAAAAGCATTCCAAAAGACTTCCTGTTAACGCTCTTGAAATCAATCAAAAGCGGATTCTCGAATACACGCCACGTAGCGAGTTGTAGGGTCTGTCAAGATTCCAAGCAGAAGAACTGACGACACTGAAAGCCTGTTGATAACTGGGGTATGATAACATAACATAGCAATCCGGGGTCGGGTTGTTTCTGACGATTAACGCAAGGTGCGCTCTCTTGAACTGGAAGCCGGTTTCTGATAGGCTTCTTACTGCAAGATTCCGGTCCAGGTTAAGGAGTATCACAATTGTATACTGCTATGCACCAACTTAGACTCCAGATATAGTGGAGAGGAATGCTTTGTGAGCAATTACACGCATTTAAGGAGAGGCTTTCCAAAGGTGAGATTATGATCGTGATGGGTGATCTGAATGCTAAGTTTGGCTCTGGTAGCACCCTACTTGGACGTGTAATGGGGAAAAACGGTGTTGGCGACCGTAACGATAATGGTGGGAAGTTTGTAAATTCCGTATCGATAATGGTGGGAGGTTTGTAGGTTTCTCCACATTCCACCGCCTCGCCACTGTTCGAGCACAAAGATTGCCATAAGGTCAGTTGTGTTTCAACTATCCGACACCGTACGAACATCGGATTTACCACTTTGCTATCAGCAGTAGATTTAGGAGTTGTCTCCTGGTAGTGCGTAAGAAAAGAGGTGCAGACATCTGCCTTGAAATAGATCACCATTTGATGGTCACTTACGTTCGCTTACGTGTTGCGTCTGTCACTTCTCGCAAGGTTGAAGAGTTGCGACAGGTCAACGTCGGGTGGTAAGCAGTCGTAGACCATTGCGGAAGAAGGCGCCATATGATCTGTCTGACTGCGGGATCGTGGAAGCGGATCGATGAACTCTAATATCGTGCAAAATTCTGGAAAGTTCAACGTAGTGTGCGCCATGACAAAAGGTAATTTATTATTGCGCTGGTTAGAGAAACGCTGCCGCAGAACGCAGAAGTGTATCCCCCTTCACGAAAGAACTTGCTTGTGGTTGTAGACCTTTCGATGGTCCTGTGAAAGACGTTAACGATCGACTCCTCATCCACGATGACGAGTAACTGAGTAAGTGGAAGAAACACTAGAAATAAAAAGAAGGAAACAACAGCTGTATTTTAATTTAACGTTTTATTTCTTACGTGCGTACCGTTCAAAAGTATGATAGGAACTATCTAATTACAATTATCATCTAGCCAAATGTTCTATGATTTAAGATTGCATTATGCCGTCTGGTTTTGCAGAACTTTGGGCCGTCGGTCATAACGAACTTTTTCCCGCAATCCAAAGGGGCGTCATGTTGGGTGGTGGTTTCATGTTTTATGAAACCAGAAGTTGAATTATACCTAACTCTCTTCACCAGCGTTCTTATCCGTATCACAACCGGTGCAGAAACGTCCGGTCTCCTTGCAGAGTTATTCATCGCTGCACCTGTAGTTTCTGCAAGTGTGTGATTTCTACTCGTAATCCTGGGAATTCGAGACATTTGCCAGAGAGTGGAAGAAGGGTATGATCGTTGAAATTTCAAAGAAGAGCACCTAATTTGAGTGTGACAATTGGAGGGTCGTTTGCGTGCTTCTTATCGTCGTAAAGATAATAGTTAAAATAATCCTGGAATGCATCAATGAACACCTGGAAAGCTTTATCGACAGAAAGCAGGCTGCTTGCCTCTCAGGATCGTCCTGCATACACCAGATCAACACCATACGGATAATTTTGGAAGAGTGCGCGGAGTTTAGATCTTCACTGCTTCTCATTGATTTCGAGAAAGCTTTTGTTCTGTTCACACGATCGGGAGTGAATCTGACGTACTCTACGCAGGAGCGATAACTCGGAGAAACTAATAGCTATTATCAGAGCGACATATGATGGTGCCAAATGTCACGTGCTGTATCGAGGTAAAACCTCAAAGGAATTTGAGGTCCAAAGCGGAGTCCGACCGGGTTGCATTTTGTCGCCTATATTTTTTTTCTTGTTATCGGTGACGTTCTTCATGTCGTCTTGTCCGGAAGATGTGAAGGAATTCAATGAAGGATGACATCTTTCCTCAAATACCTCAACTACAATGATGACATCTGTTTGCTTTCACTGGGTCATGGACCTTGGCCTTGGATTTAGAAAGAGGGGCAAGTAGTTGGACTGAAGGTTCTCAGTCTGCCCGGTCATCGCGCTCTCCATATCTACATTAATGAACAGAACACCGAAGGCGTCGATCAATTCGGACGGATGTCTAACAGCGCTAGATCTGCTTTCGCTGCATTGTCTGAAAATGCGGTTATCTCAACACTAAGATCAAGTTGAGATTGTTCTGTGCTCGTGTTTTTTCTAAGTTGCTATATGGGGGTAGCAATGGAAAGTGACTCCCCACTGTCACTCCATAGCTTTAAGCGTTCGAGAACACCTGATACTACTTCAAACAAAGAACTTGGTCGGCGCGCAAGCCTGTCCTCCGCACGAGGTGTGATCAGAAAGCGGAAGTGGCAAGATATAGGCCACGCATTAAGGAGGGCCGACAATTTCATTGCTGGCTGCGCCATGCAGTGGAGATGACCGACGAGTGGGTCGCGCGATGTGATCGATGCGTGTTGTTACGATCACAATCATCACAGCCCAAGCAAGGCGTTGTCACTTAGGTCGTCAACTTTAGCAAGTCCCTTCTGAACTTTGCGTACTATATTCGTTCATAGAAAGATTCGCATATTCCATATTCGAGGTGCTTGTGTCATTTTGGTAGCAATAAAATCACAAAATTTGTATGTTGCTAGCGCGGAAATTTCTCCTTTAGCCGTCTTTCAAGATAGCCAGGGAATACTATCTCTTCATCCATCCATTCTTACAGGGTATTTGCTAGCTTGAATTAATACCGGTTACTATCTGGAGCAGTTAAGATTCGCTCCATTTGCTCCCCATCTAGATGTTCCATGACCAGCCAAACTATGAGACCCTCCGTCCTTTTGCAAACTTAGAAACGTCTGTCACGGAGTTAGATACATTGAAATTTGAATGTCTAACACCCACCCGGGCTGAGTTTTCTACTTTAATGCAAATGGAATTCCCATTTTTTGTTTAATTGTGTGTCTGCCGATATGCTTCAAGGATATTTCTCTTATTTGGAATGGAGAACCAAACACCGAAATATTACTGAATATAGCACCTCCCAAGTGGCAACAGTCGCCGCGACAACTAGATCCTCATTATAATGCAATAGTGCTCGTTAAAGAGAAGAAGTTGCACATTTAATTGGCGTGTACACTGCGAACTACGAGAGGGAATTGCAGCCGCGGCGACTAGAAACGAAATTTGACTGTTCCCAAAATAAGTTTCGCTTGTGACAAATCGTTTTCCCAACTGACTGCAGACATGTTGCCATAAACAAGAGTTCCTTATTGTTTCCCCGGTGGACATTGTCTCAACGGCAATTGCAGCCGAAAGGCATGACGTCAAAGCTTGTTTTGATGGGAACCATTAGTAAAAGTTCTAAAATTATTTGTTGCTACAGCAGCGAGCGCTAGGCCGGGTAGCTTCCCAATATCTAAACCCGTCCGTTGGCTTTTGACCGTTATCGCAAATTGGAAAATGGCGTGGAATACACGCGGCACTCCCAGCCTCCCCGAGAAATTTCTGATTGAAGGGAAATACAATATATTTCCGGGATTTTTTCACAGCATTTATCTGAATACATCGAATGGAAGCTTTTATGTGTAGGTTGACTTGCGCGCAGGAGCGCCATTTTGTGACAAGGACAAACATGTGTTCTGCCTCTGCCTGAGGAGGAAGTTGCACGGCACGTTGGAAGTTAGTCTGTTGTGAAAGCTGTTACAATTCAGGTGCTGCGACAGGCACGACCCTTTGATTTATCAATCCGAAGAGTCCCCATCATTCCCAAGTACACACTCGTCGTACACATATGTA
This sequence comes from Hermetia illucens, assembly GCF_905115235.1. NCBI lineage: Eukaryota > Metazoa > Arthropoda > Insecta > Diptera > Stratiomyidae > Hermetia > Hermetia illucens. The sequence goes on along the minus strand of NC_051850.1, from coordinate 63,161,569 downwards.
TTCTCATCCACAATAAGTGCTCCGCAAGCAAGAACATAATAGCATCAAGCCCGTTACTTTCTGTGGTGGACGGCTACCAAGCATTCGATTTTTCACCTGCCCATTATCCCGTACTGTCCCAGTTCTTTTTGTCGGGTACACGGAATCCGCCGAAGGACTTCTTTTCTATCGTTTCTATCATTGAATATGTGTTAAGTGAACTCGGAAACGTGAAGAGGATTACGACCCAGCTTCGCCCTACACCCAGCCTTTGGATACCTTCAGCAGGAAGCGCGGAGACCAAGGTAAGGCACTTATGAAACTCAGGGAAATGCTCAGATGAAAAATCCAATTTTCTGATAAACGCATACCATCGAACGACTCCGGGGACTATTTTTAATTACCCCAGGCCGAATTTATAAAATTAATGATAGCATGTACGAGCACTATCCAATCATTGCTATATAGAGCCGCATTTACAGCTATAGGACTGATGGTGATGGATTGAAATTGAAATTAAAGTGCTAGTTGCATCGGGATTCTAGCGACATTCTATAAATAAACATAATTTCTCGCGCGAAAACGACCTGAATACTTACGATAGACGACTATTGCCGCAGAAATACTTGTGTTTGAGGCGTGCAAGTTTGCAAGAAGTACCACCACTTTTACGTAAATAAAACAACAAGACCCGAGACGGATCCACTGGCTGCGAAAAAGAAGGGAAAGGCGCTGCCGTGCACTTGCATTTGCCCGTCATGTGTCTTCGAGCCATTTTTTCGCAACTTGCAACTCGCAACTTGGGCTATTGCACATCCCAAGATAAATGATGTCCATATTTAACGTTGTTTTGCATAGTTTGATGCAGCCTCGAGGAATTCTCGCCTGTCGAAGGGGTAAATATGGAGAACAGATTTTCGATTGCGAAGGCAAGGAGCAAGGATTAGGCCATTCATATTCCGCAGACACATGAACGGCACTTCACGCTTTCCTGGTGTTGGTCTGCATTTTTATATGCAGCGTCACAGCAAAAATGTGTAATTCGCTTATTATAACTTCCTTAGAGTCACATGACTTTCCGCTATCGCAAATAACGAAATTATGCACTATTTGCGCAATGTACGGGGTACTTGCACCCCCTTACCCCTTTCGAATCATGCATATTGAGGACTTCCTTGTCTGAAAACGGTTTCTCCTGGTATAAAGGAGACCATGGACCGACGAATAGCGAATCAAGGAAGGTATAACTTGGCGGAGTAATAACATTTTCTTTACGAGTGCAATGAAAACATGGAACTATATTTTAAATGGGTGATAGTTTCGGTAGTAACAGAAGAAGCAGAGGAGGAGCAAAGTTCACAAATAGCGTGTTAACTCACATACTTTATCTGTTCTTATTGCTATTGCAGTTGTTTCGTGATACCAGCGCCGGCGGCACTATTCCACTTGGCAAGAATTGTGAGAAAGTGGAAAGAATGGGCTTTCTTTTCCGCACAGAAGCGTAAAGTAATGGAATTATCCAGAAGAGATGAAAACAAAGCATTTTAATTAGATTTGCACAAGCAGACAACACATTCATATGTACATATCTGTGTCATCGATCGCAATGAGTACTGAACCATTTTAGTTAATAGTCTTTTGTTAATATTGCTTTAGTTGCGAAAATCTTTAGCTGGTTAGTATGGTTCTTACGAAGGGTGCATATACCAAGAGTATTCTGTCCAAGGAATCCTCAGTTCAATTTAGCATTCTATATCCAAAATATAATTAGAATTATCTTCTTCTTATGGCTTTATGAAAGGAAGTAGAAATCTTAAAAAGACGGTACTACGCCAAGTTCCAACCGTTTGTGGGATTTCTACCCTTCAATACTAGCTTCACTCTGTTATCCATACTCCTACATCGTGAAGTGTTAGTTCACGGAAAAGATTTGGTCCACATGTAGCGAATTCCAGGCTCGTTTCAATTCTTTAAGTTTTTTTTTGAATCGTAGCTGTTTTGGCAATCACTGACCTTCAATTTGAATCTATGTTATGTATATTGATGGTGCCGCTCAACCTCCTCCTCTCCTCCAGGAACCTCGGACAATGGGATATAATGCGTACCAAGTCCTTGGGTGTAACGCTGCGTTCGGGTGCATGGGGAGACTTGTTCAATAAGAAGCGATCTAACATTTCGTATAACTACCGTGTCTTACCTCCACCAAATTGTTGCCATTTCCTGTACAATTTCTTCCTAGTGGCTCTTTTGAAGTTCTAAATGCGTTGGATATTCTCAGCGCAATTGGCTGGTATGGCGAACTGGTTCTTCTTCGATTGACGGTGCTGTCTACTGCTTGCCCCAGACAGGGGCCGTGTATTACAGCACACGTTAAACAGCCTTCAACCACACTTTGGTCCCCTGATATTAGGTATCGTCCTTGCTAGATATAAACCAATGTTTGTTGCCTTTTATCTCTGTAGTGAAAAGGCTTTGTGGTCAAGCGCAGCTTAGGCAGTTTCCTTCCTTTATTCGGCTTTACTCTTTTCAGTCGCTTCGAGAGACTTGTGTTACTTACCTGTTAATGGACTTTGTTATTCTCATGGGAACGTTATGGCTGATTATGCTCAATTGCGTGCGCTTTTGACCTTACTAGCCATCTGTATTTGGAGGTCTCTATGCAGATCCTAATTTCGAATGTATCTAATACGACTCAAATACCCTTATGAACCACTCCATTACTGGTCTTGGCAGTCAACTTGAGACGTTTCTTCGGAATTCCGTTTAATTGCGGAGTTTTGTTTTTTTCTAATACATCAACAAATCTCTCGTAATTTCTCCTCGATTATTATTCGTATTAGTATTAAGACACAGCTTCCCGTATTATCCTTGTTTGCTTTTTCTAAAGCTAATTCGAAGATTCTTCAGTTCCCGGTGTTCTGGTTTTCTCATTTGGAGAAGTCTCCTCGCTCGAAAAGAAGATGAGATCTTAACGTTGATATTTTTCGTTCCACCAATAGTGTCTGCGCCGGACATCCGCACGCTCTTTTCTCTTGCAAAATATATATCGTGGATTTCCAGTGCAGCGTTTAATGACATTGCCTACTTCTTCCCTTCTACTGCACCTTTTCGATCTAACGTGTCAGTTAGTGTACGTTGCTGCAAAGCAGTCGAAATCAAGGTGTCTGAAGCATCTCTTTAAATATATTTTCTCCTTGAGTCTGGGCACCCTACTTTCACCTTTCCAATTTAACCAAATAATAGTATTCTGTTCACCTTCATATGCCTTTCTCATCCTTTTTATAACACTCTGTTCTATATCCAATTATTCCTTTAGCGCGAGGCAGATATCTTCCCGCAAGGTACCCTCATTTTGGCTCTTGTACTCGCTTGCAATCTCCAACTTTCGGGCTCTGACTACAATTTACTCTCCCAAAGCCTTTTCTACCTTGTTGCGAACACTACCCATTGAGTTCTCGTTGGAGGCGTTCAATTTTAGCATCAGATCCACTTTCTGTGTTCGCTTGATTGAGAAATAGCCAAATTCGCGGGTATTTTTGCCAGCTCAACTTTCTTCGGTGAAGAGGCACTTTTCTTCTTGGTAGCTTGCTACCTTGTCTTGAGGAGATGTCATCTGGTTTTCCCGCATGACTTTGTCTCTGGAAGCCTGGGTGTTTTTCTCCTCCAGTGCCCTAATTTGGGACTATCTAAGGCAATGTTGTACTAGCACTTGACGTACTGAGAAAGTTTGCTTATATGATCGTCAAGTGAGAAAAAACCTGTTTCAGATTACCCTTTACATTCGCACTATGTACCAAAAAACGTTAGTGTCGATCTGGGTACTATCCACATTCCTTTTTGAATCCTGTAACGTACATCCACTGCTAAAGATGATCGTGTCCTCGGCGATGATCTTTCAACTTTTCTTAAAAGGAAGTTGAACATGTTGCCGTAATCAGCCCATGGATATATCGATGAATCAACTTAACTCCAACCCCATATGCTGAATTAGTCATTCTCCATCCGCTTTCTATAATGACTGACAGCGATCATGCTATCCTGGATGTCACACAGAAGTTCCTCCGATTCAGTAAAGACATTGAAAACACAGATCCATTGTTTCGACAACGAATATTTGAGACAATTCCTGTGTTTATTGCGGTCCCTGGCCGACCTCGTTTGGAGGATTAAGTAGTTAATCCTTCCAATTAAGTAGAGCTAATCTACAATCTGTCTTAAAAACAGCCACCCCCGCTTGTAGATCACTCGTTTGCTGTTTGCTGTAAGCATAAGCCTACTATGCCTTCAGGTCTTTTGGAATTCCTTCGTCTCACGAATACGTTTAATTCCGAGCAAGTTTGGAGTGGCTTTTGCTGTACCTTCGCAACCGATTTCATAGTTTCTCTTTAAGTGTATTCACGATTTCAACCATCGGTGTTTCACTAGTGATGGCTTAGTCCAGGTAAGCCAGTCTGATTTTACCTTTGTTTTTGAAAGATAACTTTCCTGGGCTTGACGACTTGACCTAAATGTGGTTGTCCGAGAGCCAAAAAGGGCAAAGCTAAACTATCCGCGGTAATTGTCGAATATTGACTCTACAGGTTTGTCAGCAACTACGTGCAGCTCAACTGAAATACCGGCATCTCGCGCTTGCATGCATCTATGCTTGCCAGGCTTGGGAATATGGGAGGGGAGGGGGGAAGGCCGATTTCAGCCCCTTCAACGTGACTACAAAAAATCGCGTGCCTTTTTCACCGAGGCAACGGAAATTTGAGGGAAACGGAAACTTCGTCCATGGAGCAAACCCCGTCTTATTATTAGTCGAAGGAATTTAAAATTTAGCACAAAAAGCAAATTACATCCCGATAGAATGCGGAACCTGAAGACTGGGATCTAGCGGGGAATAAGAGATTGAAGATGGATCATATTACGCAAACATACACTAAGTCACGTATTGAGTTGTCGAATGGAGAGGACAGTAATCCTTCAAAGAGTTTCGCAGTTAGGTCCCACGTAGACGTACCAGGATCTTCTATCTCTCGTGTCCTGCTAAATCTGTGCCTTCCGGCTCCACGCACAAATCTTGAAGAAATAAGTCTGGCGGCGAGGCTGAGTCTCGGCGAGTATTGAACCTGTTGCCCGTAGTACAGTGCGGGGTAGACGGTTCCGTCACTTATGCCTCGACGACTCTTTGCCAGCATTTCATATAATTTCGAAGTAGGAGCGGATAATAAAATTAGATCATTTTCTCAACCCATTTTATTCGTTGGCTAAGCGAATCTGCTGAATTGGACGCCACAAATTCCGCCGAAATAGCTATTGCAGGTGGAGTCATTACCAGGAGGTCTTCGTGGGACTTAGAAGTCAATTGAACCGACGATTAGCGACTTTTCCTTGTGCTTTCCATTGTTAGTGAAAAAACGTTTTCAGTGCTTCGCGAACAGTAATTTGGTTGTCGAAGATGGACATAGCGGTGGAAGCGGGAACGTTTTTGAAGATGCAGAAGATGCATCACTTGATCAAGACTCGTGTTAAAAACAAGAAGAATCAGTACGATCATCAGCAGTGGTTCAGTAAGCCATTTCAAAAAGCCTCGAAGCCGTAGACATGATTGAAAAGCTAAGAAACTAGACGCCATATGTGTTGAAACTAAGTAGCGTTGAAAGGTGCTTTTTCTTGTGAACAGTAGCTTATCAGACAAAGATGGAACGGATTTCTAGATCACATTGCGACTGGAGACAAAAAAATGTATTTTCTGTGATAATCCCAAGCGTAGAAAATCGTAAGGAGTTCTTGGGCGTGCTTCCACGTCAACGAACAGACTGAATATTTACAACTCCAAGGTTATTCTATATTGTATATTGTAAGCTGAGCCCGGTGTTGAAAGGCAAATGGTTGCAATACAACGAGAGACACAATGAGGTGATTTTACAACATGAGATTGATCGGATGTTACGGAAGAGGTCAATTCATACTTGGAGACGTTGGCATGGGAAGTTCTACTTAAATCGTCGAATTCTTCTGACGTTGTTCCCTCTGGCCTGGCAGCGGTTCCGTTCTAATGAAAAAGTGGAAAATTTGTACGATTCATGGACCACCTTAAAGAATGACCAGTTTTTTTCGAAGGCAGGATTCGTACGGAGTGCGATGTGTTTCTCGATGTATTTACTTTAACCGCCCGATTTAGATTTATTTCAAGATAGTAGATCACATAATTCTTTGATATGATTTTGATAGTCATCGCTGGCTAGCTCGTCTTTTACTACAGTTGTATAGTGAGCCAACAAATTTTTAAAAAACTCACCCGTTTTCGGATTACCTTTGCCCCGTTCAGTTGTCCATTTTTTCGGGTAAGCTTGGTCCAGGTGAAGATACTTTAAAATCACCATCTAGCAATTCAAACCATCGTTATGTCGGCTGGCTTTTTGGTCGTTTTCTATCGGTTTCGATCATCATCATCAACGGCGTAACAACCGGTATCCGGTCTAGGCCTGCCTTAGTAAGGAACTCCAGACACCCCGGTTTTGTGCCGAAGCGCACCAATTTGATATACCTAAAACCTGTCTGGCGTCCTGACCTACGCCATCGCTCCACCTCAGGCAAGGTCTGCTTCGTTTCTTTTTCTACCATCGATGTTGCCCTTATAGACTTTCCGGCCTGTATCCTTCCCATCCATACGGATTAAATAATCCGTCCACCGCAACCTGCTGAGCCGGATTTTATCTAGAACCAGACGGTCGTGGTATCGCACGTAGATTTCGTCGTTATGTAGCCTATGGAATCGTCCATCCTTATGTAGGGGCCAACAATTCTTCGGAGGATTCTTCTCTAGAACGCGGCCAAGAGTTTGCAATGTTTCTTGCTAAGAACTCAGGTCTCCGAGGAATACATAAGGACTGGCAAGATCATAGTCTTGTACAGTAAGAGCTTTGAACCTATGGTGAGACGTTTTGAGCGAAACAGTTTTTGTAAGCTGAAATAGACTGTTGGCAGTCAACAACCGTGCGCGGATTTCATTGTCACAGTTGTTATTGGTTGTGATTTTCGACCCTAGATAGGAAAAATTTTCAACGGTTTCAAAGTTGTAGTTTCCTATCTTTGGTTTCGATGCTTAGGCTAAGTTTAGCTAGCGAATTCTCCGCATCGCGAATTACGCAATTTTTTTACGACGGGGGCATGGATCGCGGATGTCCTCATTTCGGATGTGATTACAGCATGTCACGTCACTGATCTACTACAATATCTTTGTTTCCATTATTTCAAGGTACCGTTCATTGTCTTTGTAACCATAGAGGGCAATGGGGTGGACGACACTGCGGTCGATTTTGGATTTAAGACGGTAGTTGATTATAAAGGACATCAGTTTTGGAATGTTAATTTGTCCAATTGCACTGGCGTGTGAAGTAGTTTCGTAACGCAGTTCACCCTTGAAGTCTATGATAGATTTTTGGAGAGTTTTGTTTGGAAATGAATGTTTTTGTTTTGCTAGAATAACGTAATGTCTAGCACCAGGTATTTACTGACAGATTACTATAAAATCTAACGCCTCGCTTTCACTTCTATGATTTTCCCCGTTCACTCACCTTTTTTTTAGTTCTTATCGCTTTTTTCCTATATTTTAATCTCAGTGAGGCAGGTAGGTAGATATCAGTGGCTCCTTCGGGAAGTCCAATAAACGCTGTTGTGCGCTTTTCTGGTGCCACAAACTCCTAAGACCATCAGGAGGTGGCAGAGTCCAGCCTGCCCAGATCTTGAGAGTCAACCCGCAGCATTTACATAGGACAGCTCTACCACCTTGCAACTAGAGACTCCTTGAGGTCCTCAAAGTATGGTTTACCTAGTTAGTGTCCTTAGTCTGGCTCTAGCTAGAGCTGGACAACCGCAAAAAAGGTGTTTGAGGATTTCTTCCTCTTCTTCGCAGCTTCAGTAGGTTAGAATTGTAGGATATGCGGAGTCTGGCGGCATTGTTCTCTATAGGCACGCACGCATTTGCACGCTTCTGGCAACCACACCTCAATGAGACTATGCTTGAGTTTAATTATGGTCACACTTAATGCGGTGCTAATGATGAATAAGCAAGCATAAAGATGAACAGAAACATCCAAAGAGATCAGGATTCGAACCCGGAGCAAGAAAATGGAGACGCTGACGCTCAACCAACTTAACCATCACGCTGTAGTTCTGCGGTGAGGTTAGTCAGTCTTGTACGTTCCCGGTTTTCTAAAAACACAGACATTATAACACGGTTTTGAAAAGTTTTAACCCTCACATATTTGATAAATGAATTCAGTAGTTCTAAATGACATAAACGCATTTCAAAAGCTTACCCTTAAATGCCTGGTTAGGTACAGATAGCAGAGTATACAATTGTTCTCTATTAACGTATTAAGTTCCATAGAATTGATTTTCATAGAGCAAAACTCCAATTTTAACTTGCATGGCTTCTGTCTTACCTTAATACTGCTGAACAAGTTAATGCCCTTTTGGAACTTGCACGGCAGGGATAAATTCGTTTTGAATGTAGTCTTCCATGCATTTTAAGTGCATGATAAATATTTTGAAATGAGGGAACGATAAGTACTTTTGAATGAAGCATTGTGCACTACACACACGAAGATAACATATAAAGCATGGAGCCGAGTAATCCTGTGACTTGGCTGCTCCACAAAACCTACAGTAGTTCAGCACCATGGCGGCGAATAAACCCGTAATGGCGCAAACATTATACGAAAGCGATGCTCCGGACGTGATAGGATGCAGTGTAAATGTAATAAAAGTAATGCATTAATATTGTTTCAAAAATAAATACATTACATTGAGTTGTACAGTTTGGATAACAAAGTTTTCGTATTTGCCCGGATTTTCAGGAGCTAATAGAACCTGTCAAGACTGAAATCAACACTGCACACGATAGTGATTTGCAAGCTGGCGGATTGGGGTTGTGGGGTATTGATATGTATAATTTTGTTATTAGTTGCCAGTTGCGACAATTAACCAGGTCAGTAATTACACAAAAGGCGTATAAGTGAGTTGCGAGCGTAATCGAATCATCGAGAATTTGATTAGTTGAGTATATGGAAGCGGAGCAGCTTGAAACTGAAATAGGTTGTCGATTTTGTTGGACTATCATAGAATGAGATATTTTAAGATAAATAGATACTTTGTGAAATATACATGAAGATGCAATTCTGTTGCCGAACTTTTAGGTTCTAGTTCTTTTGCACAGCATTAGTGTGTGATTTATTGCACTGTATGATGCTAATGTTGCTCGTATGGCCATCGTTAGAGGGTTGACTTTTCTGTCCTACCGGAAACCGTGCAGCACCTTCTTTTATCAGTACTAAAGATGTCCATAATTTCCTGCAACCTTGTCCATCCATCCTACCATGTCAGCGTAGATCTACTGTGTAGGTTATTAAATTTTTTTACTTCAATTCCCCTTTTAAGATTATCCCTGTTAAAATTGGTCTATTGTCCATGTCCGCCTGTGTGGCCGTTTGTCTGTCTATTACACACACTTTTCTCGGACATGAGTACACCTACTGAGATGATGTAAGGTGTTATGCAGACTTTGAAGAAGACGTAACACCCTACGTGTAAGCTATGCAGACTATGAAGTTCCATGCATATAATGAATTGCATGATTCTATGTGGAGTTTTAGTGGAGGTCCCCATGCAAATGAAGAGAGGATGCATTTCTCCGAATATAACCCTATGGGGTATTAAGGGGATCATCTCATGTGGAGACCGTTTTTTTTTGGCTTTTTTTAGAAATTTTTGTGAAGAACTGGAGAAAGATACAAATACGAATTTTTCACCATATATTTATTAATATCTTGAGCGTGCATAGTAATTTTTTCAGCCCGATTGCATAGTTCGGTATTGAAATACAGAGCAATTTATACACCCACCTCCAAAAAAGGTGTTTTCTGCTGCCACGCTAGAGGGCACTGTGATAATCTTAAAGAAAAAAAGTAAACGGAATTTTAACGTACAGACTTAACTACAGTCCGCAAACTAGGAATATTAAAAAATATTAAAAGCTAAATTTTTGGTGCCGTGTTAAACTTTTTTTTGTGAATTTTGGCGTTTTGTAACGATTTTTTCAATGAATAAAAACAAACTACTGAATCAATCGCAACTATCCTAGTTTGCGGTGGCAGCCGATTTTCAACATGGAGTTTCGAGAGAAACGCATTTAAAAAGTAGAATGTGATTTTTAGCCATAACACCTTAACTGACCAGTAATCTGCTATACCTAATCCATAAACCTTAGGTTTTTTGAAGAAACACATGTACAGCCTTGGTTTCAATTTTTGTCCTTTTAGCGAAGTCATCCGAACGTTATTCGGATCGATAAATACGAGCTTTATTACGGCGGTCGACATAAATCTGGCAATTTCCGAACGACTCCGAATATCAAAAAATCACTTTGCCCATATATTCTACACTATATCTAGATATAATTGATGCCAAAAAAAATTCGATTCCGCGAGTCCGACACATGGGATGACCCCTTTAAATGTTAGATCTAGGCCACAAAATTAGTCTCATATGGATCTCTTTTGAAATAAAGTCATAACAGTGTTTTACTACATTTTCGAATTTTGTTGGAAAGCTTCTTTTAAATTCATCCTAAGATTACAAAATTTTGCAGGAACATAAGCCGTAAAATAGGACGTGGTATGTTTGAAAGGAAGTGTACTATTATTGACAAAGGTAGAGCATATACTTGGTGTGAAATCACTATACTTTCAGACGCATTGATCAGATTTTCACATATCCACGCAGATGAATGGTGTCCAAGTAGTTTCAATGTTTTCAATGAATTTATATCCACTTCTGTGCAGATTTGTTTAAAAGATTCTCTATTGCTTCTTTGGGTAGATAAGGTTTCTGTGTTATTCGTCTTGCTGAACGGCAAGATGGACGATAGTTAAACAACCACTATTCAATTAGTATGTGGGGTTTCAACTAGGGAATACGTATTTTTAGGCATTCAAGTTTTTTTCCCGCTTTCGCGGTAGACCTCGCTGTGTTTTTAGGAGAGATCAGCTGTGACGTATTTAAGGGTTTGTTTGCAAAACAAAACCTTATTAAAATCGGTTGAATGTCTGTTTGTCTGTCTTTTTTTTCCGATGGAAGGTGGAAAGCTTCAAAAGCTACCGCAGGCTCCTGCCACACGGTTATGTGGGACTCTTACCCACTAAAACCACCTCCTTTTCCTTCCACTCTCTCCGCGGGGCTCCCATTTGGTATTACGTCGCTGGGCTGGATCAAAATTTATTCTGCACTCATGTTAATATTCGTGTTCCTCTCGCGTTCATTCTTTCGGATGAATTCTTCCTGCCTCAGCTTCATTCCGATGGCTGCAATCACTTTTTCCACTTCGGTCCATATCCCCTTTGCTTTCACCATAAGTTCCATTATATTTTCGGGTGTAAAGTGCTTCCCGGTTGTAGCCCTTTGGGCTTCGAATCTGGTGCAATGAAAAAAGACGCGTTCAGCGTCCTCTGCAATATTTGGGCACTTTGGGCACTATGGCGAATCATCACGCCCAAATCGATACAGATATGCTCGATAGCCTCCGTGTCCGCTCAAGAATTGAATTAGGTCGAAACCTACTTCTGGAAACCGTCCCACTTCTCTTGCCATTCCGCGACATTTTCAGTTCGTGCGAACTGTCGCCGATGGGCAAGAGATTCTCCGGTGAGGTACGTTCGATCGTAAAGTCGTTGTATTTCTTTCGCCAGGATTTCAACCAGGACCATTCCTGCTATCACGCAAGCTGCTTCATTGGAAATTGTTCTGTAAGCGCAACATGTTCGGAGTACACTTATGCCATACGCAGCTCCAGTTTTTCTCTTATTTGCTATATTTTTCAGTGCATCTGCCTATACTGGGGCTGCATACAGTAGGATGAAACTGACCACCTTCGAAATAAGGAGTCGATGGCTACCTATATTTGGTAGCATTCTCAAAACCAGCGCTCCGATGTTATATGCCTTGGTTGCTGCACCCTCTACATGCAATCTGAAATTTAACCTCTGGTCGATCATTACACCTAAGTACTTAAGTGCAGGCTTGGAATGAATTGTTTGTGTTTCAACTTTGATCTTCATGGAAGTGCACTTTATCCGCTTGGTAATAAGTACTACTTCTGTCTTATGCTCTGCGAGCTGTAGACCAGCATTCTCTAACCAGGATTTAATCTCATAGATTGCTTTATTAGCATAAAGCTCGACTTCTTTGAGACGGCATGTAACAACCGTCACACCAATATCGTCTGCGAAACCAATGGAGGCCACACCAGTAGGAAGGTCTAGGGTCAGTACCCCGTTATACATAATAATCCACAAGAGTGATGCATGTTGTTTGGTATGATTTCATTCCTTCATCTGATTCACAGCACAGAATCTTATCGATTAGGAAGTCGGCAACGATACGCACCCGGTACTTCGCCATATGGATTTTAAAACGCTCGGAAGAAAAAAGTAAAAGCGAACACCTTAAGCGACTGTGTAATGAAGCTGACATGAACCCTTGGGATGGCACCTATAAAACCATAATATCAAAAGTTAAAGGCAAACGCTCCCCGCTGATTTCTTGCCCTACTCTGCTTAATGAAATAGTAACGGATCTTTTCCCACAGAATGTGAGTACCGCTAACCTTCCCACTGTTGAGATAGACACCGTCGAAGTTCCCATGGTAAGTGAAAAGGAGGTCCTCGAAACTGCGGATAAAATTGTTGGAAATAAAACACCTGGCTTGGATAGCATCCCCAATAAAGCTCTCGAGGCAGCAGTCAAAATAGCTCCAAATATGTTTCCCGAAGCGTTCACCACATGCCTAGAAGAAGGAGCATTTCCTACACAATGGAAGAAGTAGAAATTAATACTAGTCCCCAAGCCAAACAAACCTTTGGGTGAAGCTTCGTCCTACAGGCCGATATGCCTTCTAAATAATACTAGCAAACTATTCGAAGGAGTAATCTATAACAGATTAATTCGAATTGCCGAAAAAGATGGCGGTCTCTCCGAAAAGGGGAGGTCTACAACGGATGCACTTGTCCTAGTAAGTGTCTGTCTGTCCATCTGTCTGTCTGCCACACGCACGATTGACACGAAATTTGCTGATAAGGTGGGAACTGTGAACGCTCAGACATGCAGTCAGTGATATCCTTCTACGTTCCCATATATGTACATTTTTTTTTCATCGAATATAGTCATGTGGGGCATCAGATGAAAGGTCTCGATTAGTACTTTCGGAAGCCGGTCTTAATTTTGAGATTTATTAGAAAGGCGGGGAGTGGGAAGTGATGATTGCTTTAACGGACCCATTCTCAGAAACTACCTAACCGAAAAATTTGAAAAAAATCATGAAGCTGCCTCTATCTGGTGCCTAGGCCTCAAAATACTCTCCATATCGATATCCGTTCAAATAATAGTATATTACCATATTTTTGGGAAAATTGAGTAAACCCCCCCTTAAGTTTATCTCAGAGTTATAAAAGTTGGTAGTAGTATAAAATATAAAATGAAGCACATTATCCCCAAGTTTAATCAAAATCACACTATTAGTAACAAAGTTACAGTAACTTAAAGTTGACTTTACTGTGTAAATTTACTGCGACTAAATATCAGTATCACACTAAAGTGGGTAGTCAGAAATGCTAAATATATATATACATAACGGGCTACGTACAAATTGGATACTCTACACTTATGTAAATATACTCACGGAAGAAGCAAACAAAACCTTTCATACCTGAAGCGCCCAGCTTCCGGTTTCTCGATTTGTTTATTTTTCGGTACCCTATAAACACGTAATATGACATTCGCGTCGGTGAGATTCGCGTGATCCTCTTCTTTTTCCTTGCATTGTTATTTTCTACCTTTCTTTTTTGCTACTTATCTCCTTGCTTAGAATTAGACTTGGATCACTTCGGGGTCTACAGTGTCCTTTGCTTTTTTCTGAACTTCCTGGATATGCTTCTCTGATTTTAGACATCTAGACAACCGTTTAGAGGCTCCTTCACCCACCCTATTCTCCATATTTTACGGGGGTGCTTAGTTCGTCTAAATGTTGGCAGAGCAGGTTTGATGTTTTCCCTCGAAGTTCTCTCTTCCTTACGACTTGCGAATATGGCTCACACTATATTTGTTTAAGGATTTGTGAGTGCATAAATACATATTTGCACATTAGTGAGTACATGTCCCTTCCCGCCACATTTGGATACTCGTGATGTGACATTAAAGCATTTGTGGTTATTTGGAAACAGTTAGCTCTGATGACAGGAAATTTGCTTGTGTTAGCGGAACTGTGAAAACCCTCATTAAAAAAGCACGTAGCCACAGGTCGGTCCAAAAACACCTGATTTGTTTTCGTGGTGATATTCCCTTTCACTTCGTTCAGTTGCTGTCGCTTAAACGAAATCGTCTACTTTTCCTTTGGTGATCATTACAAGCCTCGCCACCTTCCAAGGAAAATTGTCCTCCTTCAGTCAAATGTTGAATGCGTCAAGTAGTAAGTCTGACTGATAGTGGAACAAGGGCACTTGGCGTAGAACAGTAGAGGAGGAGTGCGAGCGCCCCGTGAACTCATGGAGGGAGTTGAAGAGATTTCAGGTACCAGCGAGCGATGGTGTGTAGGTGCGGTTGACGCGCTATACCCCACAAAGGGGTGAACGGCAACTATATATTGGGTTGGGGGAAAAGAAATGTCGTATTTGTGATCGAAATTCGACGCTTTATTTAACATACTTAGAATTACCCGATTTAAGTCAAATATGCGTCGTTTTGTTCGCAAACTTATTGCCATTTAGAGGGCAACTTACCAAGTGCTCTTGGTGCTAGGTCCGGACTATATGGTGGGTGCGATAGGACATCCCATCTGAGCTCCCGTAGCTTTTGGCGGGTCATCAATGATGTGTCCTGGTGGAACACAACACCATTCCTATTGACCAATTCTGGCTGCTTCTGGTCAATCCCCTGTTTCAAACGGTCGAGTTGCTCACAGTAGAGGACCGAATTGAGGGTCTGGCCATAGTAGAGCAGCTCATAGTGGATGATTCCCTTCAAACCCTACCAAACACTCAGCAAAACCTTCCTGGCCGTCAATCCAGGAATCCAATGGTTCGGGCCGCCTCGCCGTGCTTCGACCACGATCTTTTTCGCTTGAGGTTTCCGTACGTGATCCACTTTTCATCACCAGTGACCATCCGCTTCAAAAATGGGTCGAATTCGTTCCGTTTCAGCAGTGCATCGCAGGCGTTGATTCGGTCCAAGAGATTTTTTTGCGTCAACTCGTGTGCCACCCAAACATCCAGTTTTTTTGGAATCCAATCTTCTGCAAATGGTTCCAAACGGTTTTATGGTCTATACCCAGTTTCTGACCAATCGAGCGAATGCTCACATGCTGGTCTACTTGGATGATTTCGACGATTTTATCGGTTTCTACGACGATTGGCCTATCAGTACGGGGTGTATCTTCGACATCCACTACACCAAAACGAAATCGATCGAACCAACGTTGTGCTGTGCGAATCGTTACAGTATCGAGCCCATAAACTTCACAAATTTTTTCGGCCGCCTTCGTTGCATTTTTACCTCTCAAGTAGCAAAAACGTAAAATATGACGAATTTCTTGCTTGGTGGACTCCGTCTTTGACGCGATATAACCTGAGACTGAAACGTACGATCACAACACTGTCAAAGAGACACTTGTAACACATATTATCGTCATCGAATCGCCGTATATTATGATCCGATGCGATGAGTACAACACAATATATGTTTAAGTGTCGCCATCTATTGACAAAATACGACATTTCTTTTTCCCAAATCCTATATATGAATATGTAATTGTGAATTGCAGACAGTGACTCAATAAATGAAAACTTGTGAATTTTACGAAACATAGCGTAGATTTTAATCGACAAAAGACAAATATGAGAAAAAATTGTATCAAAAAGGACCCGTGTCCCGTGTTTTGCTGACAAACCATACATAACGCACGATTTCCGAATCCTGATAGTTGCTTCCATTGAAACAATTCTTCCTACTAAATCGTTTACTTCAATGAAAGCACAATATAATTTGATAGATCGAGATAGGAAGGCAATATGGTCAAACTTTTTTGCAAATAAGAGAATCAATGGTGAAATACCTTCATTATTAAATCTATATAGAAGTCAATGCAAACTTTCCTCACACATGAGGTATTTTAAAAAAGGTGGACGATTTTTCAGGTTTTGTTGAAACAAAACCTTATTAAAATCAGTTCACAGTCTGTCTACCCGTTTGTCCGTCTCTCCGTCCGTTGGTCTATATATTCACCACACACATTTTTCTTAGAAACGGTTACACTGATTGCCACGAAATTTGATAGAAGGGTTGGAATATAGCTATGTGCGGTATCAAATGAAATGTCCCGATTAGTACTTTTCGAAGCAAATATTAATTTTGGCATTTTGTCGTTCAAGGGAAGCAGTGCGGGAGAGTGGAAAAGGTCAATTACTTTAAGGACCTGTTCTCAAAGATTAAACAACGAAATGTTTGAAAAAAATTATGGCGGTCCATGCATATAGTACCTGGGTATCAAAATACTCCCCAATCCAATATCCGTTCAAATAAAGTTAATAATAGTGTCTTACCATATTTTCAAAATTTGCTGCAAACCCCCCTTAAGTACATCCTAGATCCATAATAATAATATAGGTTGGAAATTTTCCTATTATTAACAAAGTTTTAGGTCAAAGTTGCCTTTTTTCCGTCAAATCTCTTTGAGAGTGATAAAATGTCAGTACCACATCGAATTGAATATCAGGTATATTCAATGTATATACACTACGCGCTATGTACAAATAGAATCATCGTGTATCGAAATATTCACACACAAAAGATAAAAAAAAAACTTTTATACCTTGGGTGCCGAACTTCCGGTTCCCGATATGTTTTGGATAAAAATATGTTTATTAATCAACTTTTGGCGTATAATTAGTATAATTTTTATTTTCAATGGGGCTGGAAAATTTTGATGAAGGACCCGATAAGTGGTAGTTGGTTGTAGATTTGCACATCTTTTTCTGCTATCAATTAAATATATTAAACGATCCGATGGGGGTGAATTACTTCACGTATCCGTTCTTAGAAACTTCTGAAAAAAATTATGGTGGCCTACGGATATGCTACCCACATATGTCTCAAAATACCCTATGTTACGATATCTATTTAAAGTCAATGATAGTATATTAATAGATTTGGAAAATTTACCGCGCAAACCCGACCCTCCCCCTTCCCAAGGTTTTTATCCTAAATCCGTTAAATTACAGTAATAAAGATTTTAATATGAAGCATGATACTGAAGAGTTTGGTGGAAATCCTACTACTATTAATGAAATTATAATAGGTCAAAATTGTCTCTTTCGCGTCAAATTACTACCCCTTAAGAGATAAAATATCAATATCACATCGAATTCTGTACCCGAATACTCTTACATACAAAAATCGAGAAAACCCTTTCATATTCGAAGTGCCGAGCTTCTCATTTCCGCCTATAATTCCTTTTAATAATTATGTAGTTATGCTTTTTTTCAGAAACCATCGTTTCACTACAAATGCAGTTATCTTGCGAAACTATATGCCAAAATTGATGAAACTGATATAAACTGTCCTCTAACGCCGCACTACGCCAGAAAAATTGTTCTCTGCTTTTCTTTTTTGAGCGCAAATGTAGTTGATGGAAATATGCTACTCATCCTGAGGTTATCAATTGAAAATAAGAGCAGGAAACTTTCGCAATACTCACAAATATCAGGGGAGATGTCAGTGGATATGGAGTTTCTGGTTTTCTGTTATGTTGTTTCACTTTTGTATGAAAGCAATCCTAAGCTCCAAGTCAAAAACATTTATTGAACATGTCAGATTAATGCAAAAGGCGAAAACTAATTTAGATTCTTGATGGACGTTTGCCTAAAATCTGCCTAGACAAACAAATGCGTAGAGAAAATATTCCAGAAGTGAAGGGTCCAGTTGAAATAAGTAATGTCATATCCGAAGATATCGATTTAGATGACATATACAAACGTGAGCTCTGATGTTCTGCATGCAATAACCCCTGCTGAGGCAACTATTAAACGTAGGTTGCAAACGGGATTGAATGACATGTGGAACTTATGCTCCAAGTAATCAACACCTCCGTAATTTATAGCTTTTAACAATTTCTCAGCGTGACTGAGTGCAGCAGTAAAGATTTCACTTGTGTTTACCGATGAAATAGGGGCGCCTTTAGCATGAGGATTTCAAATTATACTCGTAGACAAGAGTATTCAATTCGTCAGTTTTCCTAGGAAAAATACTACTTCAGACGTTTCATTGGGTTACCATTATAAGATCATAGAATATTTTCTTTAAAGTCGAAAAGCATTGAATGGGATTGCATGTTGACATTTATGTCATTCATGGAGAAGTACATTGAGTCTAATATTTATCGATGTTTGACGGTGACATCGAACCTTTTCATAAAAGATTGGTTAGCAGTGCATGGTTTTATGGTACTCAAAGTTTCCCGCGTCAATTCAGGATATTCCACCGCGTACCAAATACCACAAACGGGATATATTTCCTGTCCCCCAAATTAAGAAGTAATATAATATGTGTTATGTAGCGTCGTCTTATTGAAATTACAAGTCATCAACATCCATATCATCGAAAACAGGCCATAAAAAGTTATTATATCTTTATAGTACTATACACTTTATTGACAGTAACTTTAGCACCAGTTTTTTTTCAAAAAATATTTATAGTACTCTGTGTGCCATTTGTAAGGAGCCGGAATCTATTCGCTCCAAATTTTTAGACTGCGGTGGGTACTGTGATGCGACCTTCCACGCCAAGTGCTTGGGTATTCCCTCTGCGTTTATTGATATTCGGGCTAAATTTTCCCCTAACGTTACGTATCGTTGTAACGCCTGCTGCGGTACCACGCTATCGGATGCAATTCAGCTGCTGCATCAACACACGGCGACTTTGGCATCGATTCAACTTGCAGTTTCAAAATCGCCGACAATTCTGCCCCCGCAAGCTGCTGCTTTATCGAGCACCAGCGTAGTCTCAGCTCCTGAGATGCCGCTGACTGGCTCTGTTTATACCTCGCCAGCGACTGCAGCCAACAAAACTGGCGCCATACCTAAGTCGCCCCGGTCGACTAATTCTAATTCTCTGCCTCTATCTGCCTCGCTTAATTCCAGTGTGTCCATAAAAGATGGTATCAACCCGATGACGTCCGCTAGCCTACTGAAAAATCCTCCATCCTTAGGCAACATCGGATGCGCAACGAAGTTCTGGCGTTTATCCTACAGTCGCTACATTAGCACCACCGCACGCTTCCTCCTGTGTATCATCGACGCCCGCCACCGCTGAACCGCAGGCCCTTCCGACCTCATGTCGTCCGAGCGGCCCCCAATTGAACGTCGCCTCGCCACCGAAACAGCTGTTCGTGTCAAGGCTAGCGTACTCCACTACGCCCGACAAAATTCTGGCCTATATCAGAAGCAAAAGCAACTCAACTTTGTCACCTCTTTCCTGTGTGAAGCTGACGAAGGATGGCTCTCCTGACCGAGTGATAGCTTCCTTCAAAGTCACATATCCCCATGACTTCGATGCTATCGTCCAATTCTCCTTTTGGCCACAGGGGGTCTTCGTTAAGCCTTATCAAAGGTCTAAGATTCGTGAAAATTTCCGGCCCGCCCGCCTGCCTCGCCAAACTTGAATGATATCAATAACTATACGCTGTTTTATCAAAATGTAAGGGGTCTAAGGACCAAGCTGTCGAATTTCAAACTGTCTGCTTTAGCATTCCAACATCATGTCATCTGCATTTCTGAAACCTGGCTGGATGACAGGATTTTAGATTGTGAGCTCCTCGAAGGTTACTCTGTGTTTCGTTGTGACAGAGACTGCGTTGCGCTCGGCAAGACAACTGGCGGAGGTGCCCTAGTAGCTGTTAAGTCCCCTCTCCGTGCCGAAATCATCTTTTCCTCCTCCTCCTCCTCCTACGATTCTGTTACCATACGTGTCCTTCCGCCAAACGTATGTCCCTTTATCATATCGTGTGTATATTTTCCCTGCCTAAGCTCGCCTTCTCTGTACGAGGATTTCTTCGACAGATTATCAGAGGCCCTAACCGTTTTGTTTCCCTCACTACCTTTCATCCTCTGTGGTGACTTTAATCTTCCTATGCTCTCCTGGCCCGTTACACCTGGCCTTCCCTCCCTCCCTAATAACTCGACCCACCCTTCCCTTCCTCTATCCACTTTCATGTACACCTGTGGGGCCCTCCAATTTAACCTTTCTAGAAACCAATTAGATCGCACTCTTGACCTTGTCCTCTCTAACCTTCCTGTACGTTATCTTTCCCAATCCCTTCATGCTCCGTCTTACGTTGCCCCTGACGCCCATCATCCAGCTCTCGAGTTCGATGTTCAGATATCCCGACTCCACTCTCCTGTCGCTCGCAAGCCTACCAAGTTCAACTTTCGTAAGGCGAACTTCGAAGGTCTGAACTCAGCCCTGGCGTCAATCAACTGGGTCCCCATGCTCTCTCCATTTACATGTGATCAAGCACTCAACACTTTCTATACCATATTATCATATATGATCTTCTTCCTTGTTACGTTCCCTCCTCTCCTAAGTGCTTACGCTCTTACCCCGTCTGGTTCACCACTGAAATTCACAAAAAACTACGTCAAAAACAGACTGCGAGAAAGAAATTCCTGTCTTCTAGAAACGTTGCTGACTTAGTTTTTTTCAAATCCCTTCGTTCCTCGACCAAATCTTTAATACGTAAGTCCAGACACGAATATTTCTCCAGCGTGGAAGACTCACTAAAGCGCGGAAATCTGAAACCTTTCTGGTCCCACATTCGCAACTCCCGCTGCCCCGCCCAGTTATCCCCTCCGTCCATTAAATTCTCTGGCTTCTCTGCTAACTCCCCCCAACGATCTTGTGATTTACTCTGCCGCTACTTTTCGTCAGTCTATGTTCCTCCTCCTTCCTCCGAATCCCTCCCGATAGTAGATGTAGCCTGCCCCGCATCGCTTACCATTCCCCTTCTTACTCCTATCCTTGTCGAATACCTCATTGGCGAACTTGATGCCAAGGTCGGACCTGGCTACGATGGTCTTCCAAACCTCTTTTTGATCAAAACTGGTAAGTCCATCTCCCTTCCCCTATCTCTTATTTTCAACAAAAGCCTTGAAGAGAATCATTTTCCCAGCTTGTGGAAAGAGGCTCTCATTATCCCCACCACAAAAGTGGCGATCGTTCGCTTGCCGAGAATTACCGTCCCATTTCCCTCCTATCCTCCTGTTCCAAAATCCTGGAAAGATATGTCAGCGACTGGTTGTCCGCCCACTTTGACCAACACATAGTGAAAGAACACGGCTTCATTAAACGTAGGTCCACTGCCTCCAACCTGCTTGACTTTACAAACTTTGTCGCCAAATGTCTAAATTCACGGCAAGAAGTGCATACCATTTACACTAACTTCGTGAAAGCCTTCGACACTGTAAATCACAAGATACTTCTATCCAAACTCTCGTCCCTAAACGTTCCCGTACCACTTGTTTTATGGCTTGCCTCTTACCTTTCCAACCGATCCTGCCGCGTCTATTTTGACGGCTGTACTTCCCGCTCTTTCTTCCCCTCTTCTGGCGTCCCACAGGGGTCTATTCTGGGTCCTTTGCTATTTTTATTTTTTATTAACGACCTTCCTCCCCTCCTTACTTGTCCCTGTTTGCTCTATGCAGACGACCTTAAGCTGTTTTCCGCTATATCGTCGCCTATGGACTGTGTTTCCCTTCAGAATAACCTGGACACTCTGGTTCGTTGGTGCTCGACTAATGGTTTAGCGCTAAACGTCAGAAAGTGTCACTCTATGTGCTACTCCCTAAAATCCTCACCCACTTCTTTCTCCTACTCGCTTAACGGACATTCCTTATCCTGCTTAAATTCCACTCAAGACCTCGGAGTCACTTTCGACAATAAGCTCCGCTTTGACACCCATTGCCTCGATGTCATCAATCGAGCAGCGAAATTGTCAGGCTTTATTCTTCGCTCCTTCTCTGATTTTGACTCCATCCAACCCTCCTTAGCTCTCTTCAATTCCCTTGTGAGGAATACCCTCGAGTATTGCTCCGTGATCTGGTCACCCACTCGTAACTGTGATTGTCTTGCCCTTGAAAATGTACAACGTAAATTCACCCGTTCTCTCTTCTTTAAGAAAAGCTTCCCTCGTGTGGATTACCCCTCCCGCCTCCGCTTTCTAAACCTTCCCTTCTTACAACAGCGTAGATCCTATCTGGATCTATGCACATTCTTTAAACTTTCCTCGGGCCTGATGGACTGCTCTGCCGCTGACGAGATCACCTGTCGTCCTGCGTCTTATAATACACGTAACGCAGATATTTTCAAAGTGCCTTTCGCGGAGCTCAAAGTCTATTTTCATTCCCCGATTCCCAGGCTTTGCCGAAATTATAATGCAAAACAGCTTGGTCCTTTTAACTTCCCTACTTTAAATAGTTTTAAACGTAGGATAAGTTTTTTGCTTTCTCCTCCTCCTGAGGACAATAATTAATTGGAATTCTTTCTGTTTGTCCGTTAATTAATTAATTAATTAAATGCAATGTGTCGTGGCGAATACGGTGGTTGCTTATAATTGATCTTGGATTTTCAGAAAACGTTTGCATGAAAATGAGGTCCATTCGAAAATATGATTTTTTTCATAAAAAATAGTAACCGGCTTAGTGATTCAATCGCCAAACTAACGAGATTCAACAGGGTGAGCTGGTTGCGCTTGTTGCACCTTATAAAGCTTTAGAACGAAATCTTTCCGCAAAATTGGCCATGTGGTCACTATACCATCGTGAAAACAATAATCGATGTTGTTTTACTGCAGCAATATTTTCGGTAGAACAACCTATATAAATGGTTGCCATTTTCTCCTTGATGGGGTATAGCGCGTCAACCACACCTACGCGGCATTACTCGTGGCTACCCGAAATGCACTTCAGCTTCCCTCAGGACTTCCCGAGATGCCCGTACTTTTTCTCTACTGTTATGCACCAAGTGCCCTTGAGGCGACCCATTCGTCAGATATCTTGGGAGAGTGGATCCAGCAATGGAATTGCTTGCCCTCTGGACAAGGCAGCATGGAGAACCTCATCGATAACAAGAAGAAATAATATCAGGGGCAACGTGCAACTCTGGCGAACTCTGCTTTCAACATCAAATACCTCTGAAATTTTACCGCGGTGTAGCACATGACATTTTGGGTTATTATGTGTCGCTCTGATAATAGCTATTAGTTACTCCGAAATGTCCCTCCTGCGTAGACCACTCCAGATTCCCGTAGCGGTTCACGTTGCGAAAGGTTTCTCGAAGTGGATGAAGATTAGGGGAAGCAGTGGACTAAATTCGACTATCGCCTCACCAAGTTATATTCAGAAGATTTATTTAACTATACTCTGCAGATTGTAAACGTGTCTATTGAGGACTTTGCTACTTTTGTGAAGCTAAGGGTATCTTACAAAAGCGGTGCAGTTCTTCTTCAAAGTAAGTTCTATCGAGGTGATTAAGCCTTGAGGAACAATGAGATCTAACTCTAGCGGTGTTAACTCCTAATAGATGCATGGTCAGAGAATTAGTGGTTCCTATGATACGTGCTATATTTGAGTTGTTAGCAGCTTTTCGTTACACCTACAAATGATGTGGTGATATATATATTTACATCACTATGTATACTAGGAGGGCACAATAGTTCTTCAAGGACGCGGTGCGACTTTCCCTTAACAAATGTATACTAGGAAAACCTAAGTAACTCAGCCTCTAGATTTATGCTAAAAGATTATTGCAGGTAAAAAGTCGGATCGGTCTTGCAATGCAGTTTTCTAATTTTGTACATCTAATCGTTCCAGGTTATCTGAAACTGCATGTTATCCCCGTTTTTCTGTGTACGCTAGGGCTTTATTCATCTTTGTCACGTGACCAGCCCACTGCATCCGCTATACCTTCGTAAATTGTGTAACATTTTCACCATTTATAAGCGATAGTAACTTTCGTTAAAATATAACATTCTTCACTGTCATTCAATCCTACGTTGGTATTAGTCTATCTATTTATAAGGTTCTGTGTGAAACAAAAAGTTATTAAAATCGATTCAGCGTCTGGTTGTCTGCTTGTCTGTCTGTCCGTTACACCCGATTTACTCAGAACGACTGAATCTACAGTGGCACTGTAGTTTCACGAAATTTGGTGAGAGCATGTAGTTTGTGTGTCTCTTTTCACATTCA
Organism: Hermetia illucens; assembly: GCF_905115235.1. Taxonomy (NCBI): domain Eukaryota; kingdom Metazoa; phylum Arthropoda; class Insecta; order Diptera; family Stratiomyidae; genus Hermetia; species Hermetia illucens. Next base: position 63,137,261 of record NC_051850.1, on the reverse strand, counting down.
CATGGTGCATCTGTATGAAATCTAAACCTAAAGTTAATAATAGCGTATTGCCATATTTTAGAAATCTACCGGAAAACTCTTCTTAAGTTCATCTTAAAAGTGCGGCATCAGTATGAGTGATAATAAAAGACAGAATTCCGGAAAGTTTGAAGGCAATCCAACTATTACTAACTAGTTATAGAAGGTTAAAGTTTTGTATTCCACGTGAATTAATTGCACTCGATTGCTAGAGGGTTAAGTAGAGCAGTCACTCGGTAGAAGGTAGTCTACTCACAGTTGTCACACTGTGAATACCTCAATAAGGAGCACGTTTACTTCGAAATTATATCGCGCGTGTTACTGAATTAATATACTCCAGGATGATCATGTAACGACTGTGTGTTCTTCGTGAAAATTCCTCTAGTCTTTTTGTTATGCCATGGCATCCCTTGGCATAACAAACGCGATATCGATCACTTCCTGGCTGAGCGCATTGATGGAAATGAGTTCATTGTCAAGTTGTTCAAGTTGAAGATCTGCAGTTCGGTTCCTACTAAATATTCTATTAGTCTTGACTACGTGTTGATGTTATAACTTCTCTATAAATATGGTAGATTTAACATCGCAACTATTATTCGCATCCTCTTGCCATATTCGAGAGCTCTTCCACTATGAACTTATTGTCACCTTAGGGGAAATAAACTAAGCAAAAAAGAATCTTTGTGGTGCAATCACATAGGTCGTTTATCAAAATAACCTGAACGCCATTTCAAACTACCGTGAAGGAACGAGGTTTAGCGCTATGTCCCACTTGGAAGTCTATGGCAGCAATATATTAAAGCAATTCCGATCCTCCTCTGTAAGTCAGAGAGGGCATTGGTTGAGCAATGGCAGACTAGTAATCCTCTTAAGTTAGTCGTGCATCCTCTTACATATTATTAATGGAGCAATACTGCCTTAGATACTCGCTTTTCTGATCATCGGTACATTTTAGCCACATTTTATGTTACACCTATTTGAAGCAAGCCGTAATGCCTTTTCTTTGACATCCTGTTGACAACGCCATACAAGCGCTACTCATCAGTTTCGATAGTCTTGGCTGCAATTGAAGACTTGGCCGTTGCCGCTGGAGTCATCTTTATTATTATTTGGATTGATGAGTTGGAATCATTTGGATACCACTGTTGATTCGGCTTACCCTTTTGGCGCACATGATTTGGACAACCATGTTCATTCAGGTCCCATGCCATGGTTTTAATTTTATTGGAGAAAGTAGGGCTATCTCGGCAGAATTTTTTTTATCAAGGTAAGTTTAGAGTTGAGGGTCACTCGGTACACGGAGTACACCGCTTGCGATATCATCTTAACTGCTGCAACGACGCAGTCTTCAGCGCAGTAGTTAAACCTCGTTTCCCCAGGTGATAAGCCTGCAATGGCCAGTGAATATGTCTACTATGATCCTAAGGCTTGCGTTCGTTTCCCCCATAAATACCCTACACTGCTCTATTCCTGGTAAGTTCGCCCACAAAAAGGCTTTCGTTGTTATAGCGGCGTTCCTGCTTCCTTTCTGACCAGCTCATCCACTGCCTCATTGTCCTCTGGAACTGGACGTATTCAATCGATTAAAGTATTCTCATATCAATTTAGAGTTAACCTGGCTGTGCCTAAGTACTTTAATAGCTACTCGGCTGCTAATTAGAACAGCAATGTTTTGAACCCTACAGTTCTTTTCGAGGTTGAAAAAGGCGCATCTATATACGGTGTAAATTTATATTCGCGTCTGAAATATACTAGTATGCTTACCCATTGGTTCAAAGTACTTTCTCTTTGGACCAATGACCCATGCGCCCGCTCGCCCTGTTTTGAGAGACCCGTCAGTGTACCAGTTAATCAGTTGCTGGTTTAAGCCATAGGTCACTACCTCGCCCTCCCAGTTTGTCCTGTTGCTAAATCGTCTTTCAATTTTCTTCTCGAAATGAAGAAGGACCTCTAAGGATGCCGTTGGGCAAGTACTCATTGCCCCAGCGATATACATACAAGCTTGTCTTTGAAGTTTGTGTAATTCTCGGGCTGTTGTGCTGAGTTGGCTTTTATCCGGATTACCGCCCCACAGGTAATCATTGTCCTTGCTATCATATTGTATACCCAACGTAGTATTTTTGGAATGCATCAGCATTTCCTGAAAGTCATCAAAGCCCATGTTAGATCGTCAACATTCATCCATCATCCCCTACTATACTCCAAATTAACGATGATAATACCCCACCCTATGGATAACTTTGAGTAGTGTTCATCACAATAGAATTTGCACCCATCAGAACTTCTATTCACCTATTACTACACATTCTACCTATCTAGAAAGCCAGGTATTTCCCACTCCTTTGCAGATCAGGGCATGTCGTATCTCTCTGTGCTGTGTTGCTCCTTCGATATCCGAAAACGCACACAGTGTTATTTCTTTACTTCCTATAACATCGCCTAATACATCCATAACATGGTAGTTTCAGGTGACAGTCCTGCCCGGTACGCAATTTCACATGCATGTAGGGTGTTCCGCAATAGGACGTTAATTCTAATATGGTCTCCACTGTGTTGGGCAAAAACAATATTAGGCAAATTTTTATCCGCTGTCGAATTAAATACTACGTTTGCCCGTCTCCATGCCCTTGGTCGATTTGCCAAGGATATGCTGCCCTTCACCACCCTTAGAAGAGATCCTAATATTTCTAGCCCCTTCTGAAGTAGTTTTGGGAATATGCCATCCACTCTAGGAGATTTAATTGGCTGAAAAGTTCGTACTGCCAATCTTACTCTAATTTTCGTCCTCTCTTCTTTTGTTTGTTATTGGGCCGTCAGCCATGGGAAAGGACCTCCGGGAAGTGAATTTTGAGAAATAGATGTACCCATTCTCGCTAAATGTCCCATCTTCCTTCTTTAGACAGACATTCTCTACCCTATCTTTGGCTATAGTTTTGTATAGCTTTACTTCCCTGATCGCGTTACTATAGTCAGTGTGTTTTTGTACCTCGGCTAGTCCCCGCTTAGTTTCACAATGTTAAAGAGTTTTCGGACCTCTGTTCTTCTTCTAGCTAGTTTCTTGCTCCACAAGGGTACATTTCCTTGATAAGGTGCCGACCTTAGTCGGGCAGTTGGTTGGACAATGGCGATTCTATTGAGTTCTTCTATCACTGTTTCCAGTTCCAGTTCGCTCCTCATATACCCACTCCACTGTAGATGAGCTATGTTATTGCTCACGTGCCCTATATAGGAGTTCCAATGTGTTCTCCTGGGATTCCCTACTATTCTTTCTACTTCAGAGTTTCCCTCAATGTCAAGTTTTATTATTCTGTGATTCGACATAGAGCACCTATCCCGTCAATTCTTGACGAGCCCATTCATAAGAGTATTCCCTAGAGCCACGTCTAGTACCTCTTGCCTGATGCTGGTTACGAATGTTGGCGTGTTTTCTATATTATATATTCCTAACTTATTGTTAAAGGTAAATTCAAAAACGTATTCCCCTCTTTGTTTGGTGTTGCTACTTGCCTAGGTTTCATTAAGGACGTTGGCGTCGCAGCCGAGGTGAAGTGGTAACGTCTTTTTCTCATACAACTTCACCAGTTTAACGGTTAATTCCGATGGGATCCAGGTATCGTCTCCTGGGAAGTAGCCCGATGCCACGATTGTCTCTTGAGTTCTTTCTCTGGCTTTCAATGAAACTTGGACAACCACCAGGTCTCCAGTCAGAAACTCTGAAAGAAATACATACATATTTTAAATCATATGTATTTAAGAATGATGCAAGTTCTTGGTTTTCGGGAAGAGGGCTTCTGAATTACCTGAATACTTTCTTCTTTTTGATTTCGGCACTATGGTCGGCACTAGTAAAGCTAGGGACGGTTGTCCTGACTTCTACCTCCCCTGCCTATTCGGAATTACCTCCCTCTTGGGCTCGAATTTGGGTTTCTTGGAACCATCCCCCTCTTGTAGGTTGATCTTCGCTGCTGGCCTCTTGTTCAGTTTCAGTGTTGCAGGTTTAGATCTATCCTGATCTTCTTTTTCGATTCCAGGCCTTGTATCAGATAGTGCAGATGCCAATTAGCAGTGTTTCTTTTTTTTGGGGATGGTTAGGAGGTCCGCCGTTTATAGCCATGTGCTCGTAGTACGGTTAGGTTGCGTTTACTCAATGAGGTTACTAGCAGTCAATCACGACTGCATTCGAACGGAGCCTCACTGATACTATCCAATGTTTTGTTCACAGTAGGGTCATCTGGTACGAGACATGGTTATCACCACATACTAACGGTTTTGATAGAGGAGAGGTTTGGCTTCCCCAAAGAAAGATAGCTTGGTGTCCAGATAACTATATTCCGTATCAGTCTATCCTGTGGTCCACTGCTTATCTCAGCAGAATCTATAAACTGGGGCCAGTGCTTCAAATAAATTGTTTATGTTATTACAGAACGTAAGCGAATCCTAATATGAGAAGAACGAAGAGAAGAGAAATCTTTTTCATAATCTGGAGAAAATAATTTTTCTTTTTTATGAAGCAAGTTATTGAAGCGGTCCTACTAAATCTCCACGTGTTGTTTTGTCAAGTCCAAGTTTCCTACGAGATGTTTTAGCATCGCCTGAGTCATTAGCTGTTGCATTGTTGATGTTAATGATAAAAACGCCTCTTCATTTTCCTCCGTGCTTTTGCATAAAAAAATCACCAATTTCAGATTGAATTTCGTAGCGCTCTCTTGGTGCTGGTAGCTTAAGGCTTTTGCCGCGTATTTAATGGTAGTAAGACCCAAATAGCAGTGTATTGAGTGATACTTTTGAACCAACCTTTTGCCAACCGTCCGCATTTATCCGCCTATATGTGAACAGTGCGATACATAACAAAATTAGATTTGATTGGTATCTGGTATTTCTATAAGCTACGAACTGTATTAATGTGATGTTCTCGTTGAAGGACTTGGAGGGTTAATAAACTAATTAATGCATCCAACAGCGTTCTGAACTTATCCCTTCTGAATTATTGATGCCCGCAGAGAAATTATTTAATGTGCAACTGGAAAATAAGGCATCAAGATTATCCCAAAATGTAAAATGTCACCCTGAAAATTTCCTCAAAGCCCTTCGAAGGCCTCCCAGGACGTCGGCGAGGCAATAAACACCAATCTAACCAGCAGTAACCTAGAAAAAATCCATGCTACTCCTGCGTTCAGTATAAATTTTTAAGATAATCCAACTTTTTGTTCTTCAAGAAGTTGAAAAGTTCAAACTTTTCCATAAAGATTTCAGAGACATGATTTTGAGGAGAATTCTAGGAACGATTAAAGCTGTCATCAGCATTTTCCATAATCTTTTAAGATGAGAGGGAAGGGCACATTCATGCTGGGGTAGCCTTCGGTGGTTGGTATTATTATAGGATCGATCCTTCATGCAACGTAAATCAGTTGAGATATAAGCATATGGATGTGAACAGTTTGCTAGGAGAAAAAATGGCCTCCTGTTATTCTGTGAGAGAATTGGGGGCATTGCGCTTTTGCGAAAACCTAGTCAGCGATTTGCTTACTGTGGAATTGGGGTCTCACCCAATGTTCTACGATACGCTTCAAAGTGTGTGAAGGCATAAGCCTGATGTGATGCAAACTTCACGAACCTTTTGCTTTAAGGAACTGCGGACTGAATTTTGATTCTGCTGAAGTGCTTACTATCCGTCCAGTCCTTTAATTAGTCATTCTAGTGTCGATGGTTCTTGAGAAATACGGCAACAACGACTATGTGCGAGCACACTATATAACCGATGCTAAAAAATCGATGTCATATAATTGAGAACTTGTTAAGCCTTCACTGCGGGGATGCATAACTTCACTGCACTGACTACTTAATTACATTACCAGGTTTACCATGGGGGTGGGTAAATAAGACTTTGATATGGGAATGAGAGTCTACTTCTTGACAAGCGAAGTGAACTTTTACTTTATGCAGGTCTGGTGTAAAATTCCGAACTATTAGTAGCGAAGCACCACATATTTGAGAGCACACATTTGTAATGAGGGTAGTTTCACGTTTATTTTCTTTTAGGTGCAATTGTCTTGTCACAAATAACCTACGCGGTATTTTATGGTTATAAATACCGACCATGTCGAAGTTATTAGCTTTTTATTCGAGCTAGTGGTATAGAGAAATAATACAATGCTGAAAGCAAGATTCAAATGTCAAGCCCATAATTGATTGGGTGCGATTTAGGACGGAATTTCAAGAAGGCGAGATTTTGAACTGCAACCTGTGTTCGTGTGCAATCCTTTTCAATGAATTCTACGGGATTTTAATTCTATCGAAACTGGTGAGTTTAGTCTCGTCAATGCATAAATCATGAAAATCACGAGTGGAGAGGATCGAAACTGTCAACAATTTTATAGTGAGGACAGTTTTGAAGTAGCAAAGGCAATAAGAAATCCCAATAGAAGATTCCTGTAAGATATCTGAGGAAGAACACAGCTGATCCAGAAGCTGGAAGGGATATCAGAAACAAATTGGAATTAGAAACGATGGTAGATAATTCTAATAAAATTACCAGAGGGTAGTAGTTCCATCAAGGTAACCATTTTATTAAGGGATGTGGTGCTGATGGAAAAAGAAACCTAGTCAAACTGAGAAGAGATTCTTATAGAGTCTTCAGACAAGCGAAGAAAACTGGAGGCTATTCAAGGTGTAAGAAACACATTGACAATGTACAATATTGCTATGAGGACAATAACGCGAGAAAAGCATTTAGAGACTGAACAAGGTACTGGCTAAGGAGAGAAAGATATCTTTTATTTGCCTGAAAAGGAAGAGAGGATGTTCATCAAAAATGGGAGAGATATAGTATGCTGGATGGAGTATGGATTCTGAACTACCTATTGAGAGACCACACTCTGGTTTACCTGAGTAGATTCTTCGAGTGTCGACAGTAAACCGAACAAAGCTGTGTTTCTGCTAGTTTGCAAGTACCCACGTACGTGTATAGCAGAATGGATTGCATTACTCTAGCTATAAATAATCTCCGACTGTATTCTTGTAAATGCCGCGGTGGCATCGCCGACCTTTCTACAAACATTCTCTAGCTACCCTCTAACGTTGAAATAATTAAGACTTGCTTTTCTATTCCCTAGTGATATTTATTGGTCTTGCACAAACCGATATTTCGGGAACCACTTGTTCCCTTTATCAGTGCTAACAAGTCTCTAAATGTTTTTTAGCGTCCATTATCACGGGATATTTGATAGTCGGCGTAGAGATAGCTGTATTTTCATTAGTTCCTTTGGGGCGGGAAACGTGGGTACTTCTCTATTACATTCCACAGCAGATGGTCCAGTGCCGTCCCTTATCGTACCCCCACTCTGAAAATGTACTTTTTGACATCCAACGATAATACAACATAGCGACCGCCAGCATTCCCCATCTTTCTTGCTAAATCCACCACTACGTGTATTGAAATAACGAAAGAAGTGAACGTTCCGAAACACATATTGGCATTCCGTTACGTAATCGCAATCTGCGAGGGTGGGTGGATTACTAACTTGATCATCTCTCCCACTGTATACGACAAACAGATCGGGCGATATGATGTTGGGTCTCCGCGTGGCCTAATGGATTTGGGAAGTAACACTAAGATTTACTTTTTTCACTAGACAGGGAATAGTCTTTCTTTTCTGTTCTCATCGGTGTTGATGAATAGGTCGGACTTAAGGAATTAACCTTAGTGCCAATTTAAAATTTTTGTTAAGAATTCTTCCCAAACTTGAGCCCCATCCTCCTTAGTTCGTTCTCGGTAGGTGGAGATGCCGCGTACATGTTGGGTTTGATTTTTGCTCTTTTTGTGGTACGACATCGTTGCATAGCTGTTTAAAATTGGCTCGCAATTGCTTTTGTATTCCCTCTCGATCGTTGCTACCGCGTTCTCCTCTGAGCCTTTGGCAAAATTACCTTGCGCGAAAGTATGCCGACTTCCAGCATTACGATTTCATTGTTTTCTATGGCCATGCCGTTTAGATATATGTCAGTTTCTAGCGCCCCATAGAAGGTGTCTTTTCAAAAAGCAACAGTGTTTAGTTTGTGGGGATCGGGAGTATAGTGCTCATGCATATGCCAAACGACTCTCGTATGCGTCTACTGTACACTCCAGACTTCTTTTTCGAAAAGAGCATGTGCTACCAGCATTCTCGAATACCATGTCCAGGTCCGCGGATACTGACATTCGTTGTCCATCAGCCTCACATAAGAATGTATTCATCCCACTCATCCAACATAAAAGCGTTCAGGATCTGCGCATATTCGAGGTGTTGCGTGTTTGGTTTCTGGCTGAAATGACAAATAATTTCTATATAGTTCGCTAATTATTGTTCATCGATACCGCCCTCGCGGATGAGGTGAGTAAGTCCTGATAAGAGTAAGTCCTCCGCCGCCTAGCAGTAATTTAGGTTGAATCACATTGAATTCGTCTATGATCTGCATTTTTTAAGGACAGATTTATTTTTCGGGATTAGAAATGAATCTTGCAACTAAACTTAAAATATATTCCTCACCAATGCGCTGGAATACATTGTTTACAAAGTAAAATTATGGCGTGTCTACACAATGTTTTGTTTAAGTCTTTTATCTACTTTCTGAGAACTGCAATTTTTTTTAATTTGCTGAGACTAGGCTGTTGAAGCAGTCTCCAGGCTTAGGGATTAGGATGGCAAGCTAACCTTCCTTAATACTTCATGTCCTGAAGTGAGATCTCTCTCACTTTGTCGAAGGCTTCCGAATGTCCAAGAAAACCGTTGAACACTACTCCCTATCCTTCAATGCACCTCTTATTTCAGAAGCGGTCTTATGAACTTGCTCGATTATATCATGCAGCCAGGCCAAACTCATGCTAAGGAATTATTTTGTTTCCACTAGATATAGTTTGATTTTCGGAATTATCAGTTTTTCAGACACCTTGTTGATGCTATTAGTAGCTTCCTACAGGAAAAAGTTAGTTGATGTAGTAAGTGATAAACATCGTAAAAAGCTTGTAACTCCTGTTCCCGTTGATCCTTGGTTTGGCTAATTCTTCCACGGTCTTTCCAACTTACTTTTTATTTGGACCAGCTGTATTATTTTATGTTGTGTAGTACTTTTTTGGAAGATTGGTTTGTTGATGCTTTTGGCCTCCGCTTTGAATCTCAAAATCCAGTGAGATTTTGCCTCAGTGCAGCACGTTTCATTTTGTGACATAATATATCGCTCTTATAATAGCTATTACTTTTTCCGGAATCTCATTCTTGCGTAGAGCACTCCAGATACACTCTTTTTTAACGCTATCGAAAGCTTTCTTGAAACTGAGGAGGAACAGGTGCAGCGAAGATCTAAACTTCACGCACTGTTCCGAAATTATTCGTAGTGTATTGATATAGTCAATGCAGGAGGATTCGGAGCGGAAACCATCCTGCTCTCTGTCGATCAAGCTTTCGAAATGTACTTTAATGGGAACTAGGATTATTTTATCTATTCTCTTTGCGACAGCAGGGGGCACCCAGATGACCCTCAAATTATCACAATCAATACGGGTCTCCTTCTTTAGAATCTTAACGATCAGGTGCACGTACAGCGAAAAATAATACTGCGGGGAGACCGTCAAGTCCAACGGTTTTACTCCGTTTAAGTGCATTGATGGTCGAAATGATTTCCCTTTTATTTGGAAGAACAGTTCGTATCCGCATGCTACAGCGACTAGCCATTTCACCCACAGGAGGGAGAACCTCACCGGATGTGATACGGTTAAGAACTGTGGTGAAGTGTTTTTTCCACCTCTTCAGTTGCTCGTCATCGTGGATGACCGTTAACGTCTCTCACAGGATCATCAGTTTTGGGACCACATTCAAGCTCTTTCGTGATGCGGCATACACTCCTAAAATCATTGCGTTGAGCGGCATCTTCCGCATCCCTGACCAACGCAATTATAAATTCTCTTTTGTCAGAACGCACACTACACTGAACTTTCCGGGATAGTTGATGGCTGCCTCTGTTTCTTCCAGTGTTAGCGGTTCAATGTTTCCATATTGTTCGACCATAATATTTCAGTTCAGGGGATTGAATTGTTTGCCAGTGGTTGGAGAGTTTTTTCGTTATTGTTTTGATAGCGTGTTTTAGATTATAGCAGGTGTCATCTATGATCCTTGGAATTTTTTGAAATTTTGGAGAATAGGACCTACTCTTTTTCCAGTTTTACCTTGTACTCTTCCGCTATTAAATTATTTTTTGGTTTTCCAACCTTAAGTTTTCTAAGTGGGGTTGATCTTATTCCGCGGGTCTTTGAAATTTGGCACCTGAAACGTTTTTTACCATGTAGTAGTCGGTGTCGCAGCTCTTCTATATGATCTCATGTCGACGATACTGGATGACTACCTTTTGGTGATGAGAACCTGATCTGTCTGTCTGTTGAAGGTGATTCCATCGGGGGATGTCCATGTCCTCTTGTGAATGCGTTTATGTGGGGAGCATGTCGATTTTATAATTAAATTTCTGCCACTTGTGAAGTCAATGAGGCGTTGGCCGTTGTCATTTGATATATCATGGAGACTGCGCTACGAAATGTGTGCTGTTCCTCGATGTGTCTGCTCGTTCTCAACTTTGGCGTTGGAATCACCGTGCAATATATGTAGTATATTGAAGTCATTCTGAGGCAACGAATCTATAGTCTTTCCAGGCTATGTAGGCTATGTTAAAATTGCCCTTTGACATCGTCATCTTTTTCTTTAGTTGATTGACCATATATTAATAATTTTGCTTTGATGCGAAGCACGCATAATCTTTCGTGTATAAGTTTCAAGTCTATAACATTTGTTTTCAAGTCCCTATCCACGGTGAAAGTAATTCCAAACTCGTGTGTGACCTCAAGTCAGTTCTCTCGTAACGATTCCAATTCGTTTGCTGGACTGCGAGAACTTTGACCTTATAATTGATGGCCTGTTGGAGATCTTTGCCAGCACGAAATTTGTTTAGTGATCTAGCATCCCAGGATCCAAGAGCGTAGTCAGCCTTGGCATCAATCAGGCCCGAGGTTAAATGCTTTAGGGCCCCCTGACAAAGGAGTGTGATCAGGTAGGATTCAATATGGTGGCATTATCCCAACTAATCTAGTCATTCACCTAGACTTTTTTACACACTTTTCTCTCTCACGGATTTTTACTGAGGATAATACTAAGTGTGTCCGGATAGCTGAGTGGTTAGAGCGCAAGGCTATCGTACGGAAGGTCGCGGTTCAAATCTCACTGGTGGCAGTGGAATTCGTATCGTGATTTGACGTCGGATACCAGTCGACTCAGCTGTGAATGAGTACCTGAGTCAAATCAGGGTAATAATCTCGGGCGAGCGCAATGCTGACCACATTGCCTCCTAGTGTACCGTTACGGTCTTGAATGAAGTGTTCTAACACACTTCAAGGCCCTGATCCAACATGGATTGTTGCGCCAACGATTATTATTATTATTATATAATACTAAGTACCTTTCCTCAAACCATCCTCCTTTACCTGGGCTTGGGACCGGCATGATATTTACATAACATGGCGGAGTTGGCCAGGAGCTTGGACATGGATCAAATTCGGCTCAATAGGCTACTATAGGCATGTCACTTAATCCGTATGGATGAGGATGATCTAACCTGGAAAGTCGGGATATCTGGAGTTCTTTACTAAACCTAGACCTAGCCTGGGTGTTTCGGGCCACGCTGATGCGCAGCTATTGTACGGGTTATAAACTATTTTTTATATCCTTTTGAGCTCTTTGCGCATCTCTTCACCTACCAATTTATGGACATGCAAATTTTTTAAGATGCGTGCATAGTGTGAGAAGTGAGAACTTTAAAGGGAGGAGGAGAGGCAGACACGCAAATGGTCGATAGGACTTGAGACTTGAAAGGCAAGGAGCTGTTCTGTTCCTTTGGAATGAGATATGCTCTCCCCTTAGTGAAAAATAGTTAGTAGATTTGGATCACCATCCGGTTGTAGTGATATGTTAATACCCGGTAGGCACTTTGAATTACTTTACTCTGGACTTATCTAACTTATTGATTTTCAATTCGTTAACTTTCCAGGGATCACTTCAATATCATTTTCCGATATCAATGTGTTCAGTTCTGAGAAGGGCTCTTATAAAGGTATGAGTTGTGGGAGCTAATAATAATACTCATTAGTGCAACAATCTAATTGGATCTGGGCCTTGAAACGTGTTAGAACACTTGATTGTATACCGTAAAGATTCAGGTACTCATTCCCAGCTGAGACGACTGGTATCAAACATCCAGTCACGACACAATTCCCTCCACCACCAGTGAAATTTGAGCCGAAACCTTACGTTACGACAGCCCAACTAATAAGTCATCCAGACACTGTGGGATCTAAGTTGTCTATAAATTTCAGCGGTTGAAATGACTGCAAATGTTTCTTTACCAGTTGAGCTGATGAGATTTTTATAAAATGCTCTTTTGATATCGGGGGAAGCGGTTAGAACATCTCTTAAGTTTCTGTTTCAGGATCTCGAGGGTTTCAGTGGTTGGTATATTATATTATTGGAAAGATGGCTGTTTTCAGTAACGCTCTCAACATATTGTTCTGTACCTTGTTGCTTTTAGGTACTAACACCACTTAAGATATCGGGTATCAGTAATTGGCTTCTAATGATAGGCAACTTCGCAAATCATGCTCACAAAAAAAGGAAGGAGGAGTTTTTATATTCCGAATAGCCGTAACAATCTAAACTTCCAGAAAGCAGTGGCTTTGAAGCAAAACGGGACAGCAACTTCTATCATATAGTATATCAGGCAATTATAGATGAAGTGATTTATTCTGCATATATCCAAGTATGACAAACTATGCCACCAGGATGACAAACTGACTTTGGTGTAAGATAAGGAAATAATCTCTCCCTTCCTCTTAGTAATTGGAAGAAGACAATAGACCCAATCCCAACACACACTGAATATTGAATGAGATTTCGTAATGCATTATCCTTGTCAATCTTCGAGCTTTATATGTCAAATGTATGTATATCTATAAATAGTTCAAGCCGTTATTGATTTATCGAAAATTTCACGGTTCATTGGCAAATTGGGAATAGGCATAAACGTAAGCCCATGGAATGTGTGATTGTTTCCTTGAAATCCCTGAAATTAGGGCGGTTGCGTGCTCCTTCTGACAAACCGAGACTAGCTAATTGTTATATTTCCATTTAATTTGCAAAGCTGCACAAAATCTGTGAATCGTGGCAGTAATCTATGCTAAAACTCACCTGAAATTCATATTATCTCTGGTTTACGTCTCCCTATGTATAATGCATGAGAAGTTATTAAAGGTAGTCTCGGTTCCCTATATTTTTCAAATCCGCGTAATTCTCCCAATACAGCTGTAAGTGCTGCAAAATATTATTCAGCTATGATAGAGCACTACTTCCGGATAATATCTGATTTTCCAAAGTAAACTCGGTATTTTGCACTTCCCTCTTCCGTTGCAGTGTGTAAGCGCCATGAAACCGCTAAAAGCAAAAAAGGTGCTTCCAGGGGTTGGTAATCCAATTTTTTACATCTTTATTTATCTGCCAGCTCTTGTTTGAGTAAGTACACTTGGAGTGGAAACACCATCTTCCCCGGATTACGGCTATGAAAGAAGGGCCGTCTGTGTGCTAGCAGACTCTGTTGGCTCTTTCCTGGATCTCCATCTTGATAATTTCCCGTTGTGCATTAATGGATTTTTCTACTTACAAGCATATGCACAGGACATTTCCTCTATCAATTTGTATGTCATTTTATTTCCGTAATCTTCATGAATATTGTTTTATGCTAATTTGGATAAATGGAGATGAGGTGCCTCTTCATTTGGCTGTATGAAAACCGCAGAACGCTAGGCAAGATATCATCTTTTCAATTTGAGCTACGTTGCGGTCTGTTGTGAATTTTAGGGAAGAGTTTTTCAGCAAATTACTTCCATATTTGCCTTGCATAAATTCGCTTTATCTTGAGTCCTGACTCTTTCGTATCCTTTTTTTCGATGCCTACAAAGTCTGATAAGGAAATGGGATTTGCAGAAATGGAGGTTTGAAGAGTTATTTGAGGATACGTGAAAATATGCTCTTTACTGAATGTAGAGGTCAAACCGACCTCCAGGTTGCTATATTTGAAATTTCAAGGTTGATTATTAAAAAGCTTTATCGGGAAAGGTCGATTCTGCAACAGCCTCCGAAAATTTAAACGATAGCAATTCCATAAATTCTTTTGATCCTTTCACTCGCACACTGGAGCTGTGAGAGACGTTTCAATACAATGACTAAAATCCTAACCTATTTTCCAAACATTTTATGAGAATAACAAAGAAACCTTGCAATTCCTTTTCACTACATCATTCCACAGGCATTAAATAAAATCTTTCCTAGCAGGAAGACGGCTTATGAAAGGATTACCCTGCGTCAGTCCCACATGGAAGACATTAATGCTTGCTTTGAAACAGGTGAAATAGGTCTGCGGAAGCATAGCATGCTCGTAGTGGAAAAGTAATTTGATTATATAGGGAAGCTTGAATGTACTTTTATAAAGGACGATCCAATTCAGACCGACGGAACACAGAAGAAAAAGAAACGGACATTTTGCTCAAATGAGGAAATAAATTTTTAATCTGCTGGACACCATGGAAAATGACCCTTGTTTATTTAATATTCTTGAGTTTAGATTTAATATGCTAAGCAACTGATGTTTTGGACTGAAATGGTTGATGTGTTCATGCGATGTACGTAATGCAATGAGCAGAGAAAGTTCCCAAAGGGTTTAAGGAAAATAAGAACTTTTGAAAGTAATACTGCGTATTTCACTCAGCGGTAAATTAAAATATATTGTTAATTTCCCCCTTTGTAACGGGTTTTAAAAAGAAAAATTGAAAGATTGTGTTTTACAAGTAATGTACTGGAACGAAAGGGTCTGGCGTCATGAAAGTCTATGTGAATATTAGAACTCTAAGGCACCAAGCATAAAGTGAATGGAATAATTCTGGACAGAACTAATTTTGAAATTTTATTCAATTAACAAAATTTTGATACTCAGTGAAAAGGAGTTTATTACAGAAGGACTTTTGACCATCTTTGGCAGCGGAAAGCTCGCGATCGCTTGCTCTTGTTTGGGTCGAATTTTATGCTGTCAAGGGTGATGGAATGACCTACAAATTTTAATTGCTGCTGGAGAAATTTTCATTTTTCAATTGAGAATTAGGCAATTACTCGGACTTGGTGGAAGATACGACCAGAACGTCATCCAAGTAGACGAAATAGAAGTTCAAGTGTCGTAGTACAGAGTAGATGCATTTTTGGAAGGTTTCCGCGCATTGCCAAGCCAAAAGTGATTTTGTGTGAACTCAAAGTGTCCAAAAGGTGTGCAAATTGCTGTTTTTTGAATGGCAAGGACTTGGTGGTAACCCTTGGCGAAATCCAAGGTGGAGAAAGTACTTCAGTTTGCTAACTGAGGAATCGTCTGAGCATGCAGGCGTCTATAATCTCCACGCCATTGAGCTTGGGGACCAAGTGGAGTGGAGATGATCAACTGCTGGTGGAAGGTCTGCATTGATTGATTAGTTCGTTGAATTCTTTCCCCGCCACAGCGATCTTCAGGGATAGTAGAGGGCGCGACTTCGGGAAGATTGAGGAACCAGTAGTATTAATGTGGTGCTGGACATCATGCTTAACTGGCTGAGATACTATATTCGATAGTAATGTTGCGATATTTTTGGAGGAGTGCGCGAATACGTGGGTTGGCAACGTCTATCATCAGGAACCTATGCTGCATATCTACCAGCAACCCATAATGATACACGAAGTCTGCACCTAATATGGGGACACTGATGATAGCCAAAATGATGTGCCACGAAAAGGTCCGACGCAAGCCAAAATTCGCGTCTACTAGCATGTAGCCATAAGTTGCGTGAAGTGGAGTTTCATCATCATCATTAATGGTCTAGGTCTGCCTTAATAAGGAACTCCAGTCATCTTGGTTTTGCGCCCAGATCCACCAATTCGATATCCCTAAAACCTGTCTGGCGCCATCATGCCATCTCTGGCAGTTTCTGCCTCGTCTTCTTTTTCTACCATAGATGTTGGCTTTGTAGACTTTTTAGGCTGAATTATCCTCATCTATACGGATTAAGGGAGTAGTTATTGTAAGCTTAAATATACTCTGTTGGCAGCCAACAACCGTGCGCGGATTTCATCGTAACAGCTGTTATCGGATGTTATTTTCGAACCTAGATAGGAGAAGTTATCACCGGTCTCAAAGTTGTAGTCTCCTATCGGGCGTGGAGTTTGCTGCCATTAATTTCAGCTACTGAGGAAATAGCTTGTTGGGTCTGAATACGGGGAAAACCGACACTTATTTGGCTATGCCTACCAACAAATCTCGCGTACGAAAAAGGTCGTAAAGGCGACGTGTTGTTGCAAATGGGGGTAGACGTCGCCGTGCGCCCCAGCGAACTCAGTTATTTTGGGGTCGCGAGAAAAGTGCATGAGCTGGTACATTTCGTGATTCTGGCCTGCAAATTTACGATGGTACCAGCATACGCCGGAGTTCGATGCGGACCGCAACGTGCGAGATGGCCGTCAAACGATCTCCCGAGCGCGTCTTACTAGCGCCGTCAGTGTGACCACATTGGCCGTAAGCGTGACACACGCTAGTATGGCCTGTGTGCCCTCTGACAGTCGCTGAAATCACGAAGACTTCAGTAGTTCCGAGCCATTTCTCGCCGTAACTGGGGGATTCGATTGCCAAGCGTTAGATCCGTCAGCAATTGATTCAGTTTGGCTGTTTCACTTATCGACAGACGCCTGATCCTTTAGACAGATTCCTCGTTCGGGGAGACCAATGCGTGGTTTAATTTAGTGACACCAAACGTGAGGCCTGCCAGTGCGAATTGCGTCCGCAACTGGAGGAACCATGCCTTCGCGTTCCGTCACCAAAACGACGGTTCCCTTACTGAAACGGCGGTTAAGACTGCAGAAGGCTTTGCGGCATTCTTCCCTTTGTGTGACGTTACTGAAAAGGAAAAATTTCTTGCGAACTACTGCCATAGAGCAACACCTTCGAGTTCACCTCAGGAGAGCCCGAAACAGAGCGGACGCAAAATGAACCTAGACCACGAGCCTGGTTAAAAGAAAGGAAGTACCGTCGACCTTTGCGCTCTGTTTGTTAATAGTGCGTAGCGGGGACTGTTCGTAAAATCTGTCAGAGCCGTTGAAAATAAAATAACACCTTGTCAACCGCGTGACCGGACCCATAATTGAAACAATTTCAAAGATACGGTACTGAAACACAAAGAAAAATTGCTCGAATATTATTAATAAAAATTGAAGTATGAAGTATACGAGTATGTCGTTGTTGTTTTCTGTGGTGGTTCACGGCGCTCCTAAGTATAATAGCCCACGATGTCTTTGAACCACAAGACCTAAATGGCAGGTTAGAGCCTGTTCACTGAAAAAATGTTTGAAAATTTTGGTCAACGAATTGAACTCCCTGTACCATTTGTAATTCGTCTTACAATTGCAAAATTTCTTACGTTTGAAGATAATTTCATCGTTCGTTTCCCTTAACCCTTACCCCCTTACGCCCACACATTACATAAATGGAACGTTAGTACACCAATTTTAAGAAAGAAAGGCTGTTATACGTGTGATTGATCATTAGTCTGTTAATAAGTTTGGTTAGTGAGGTTTTGAGCTTTAGACTGTTGAACTAGGGTGTGCCAGGTAAACAAAAGTTATGGTTTTGGATACCGCTGTTATTTTGTATTATTCCTCCCAATCTTGTTTTACCCTTTTGGAGATAAGCATGGGAGGTGTTGCTAGACTTAAGGCAACCTTGGTTGCAGAGTGAGGAAAGTCGTCGACAGCGTTCGGTGAATGGGACGGGGTCCATGAAATATAAGATTCTGTTATTGCGAATTTGCTGAGACATTTGTGTATCCAGCTACTCAGGTAGCACATGACTAAAAGGACCCTGCAGCATCCGTACCTAGTATCGTGAATCCGTCGGAGGCTAGTTGGTGAGACATCATCATTAGTTGCTAACGGGTTGTTTCAAATTTATTAAAGACCTTCGGGTTAGTTGTTTTAATTTTGATAATTTCCTTGGCTGTTGTGATAATCTTTCTGTGATTAGGAGGCATTTCATTGATTAGTGCTAAAATTACATGCATTCGTATGGATCTCGTAAGTCCCAAACATCTACGGAGTTGTGCAACCAGAAACGATTGATTTTCTGTTTCAGGTATTTTGGTGCTTTGACAGTAGATGAAATTGTATATTCAAATATTGGTCTTATAATGCTTCGGAACGTTGTGATGCCATCACTTGGGGTAGTTCCCATTTCCAACTAGAAAGCAGTTTGATCATCATAGCAGCCATTTTAACTTTTGTTAACGTGCCCTCAAAGTGGGGTTTGAGGTTTGCGCTCGACGTTATTCGTCTTCTTAAGAACGGGATGCTGTTAAGATGATTTAGCGTGTTACCACTAACTTTGAGTTGGAAACCGTCCCTTTGCTTTCTCGTAAAAGTGTTAATGGTAATCTAAGATAGTTGAGTTTCTCAATGAAAAATTTTGTCTCCATCTTTAGACTTGAAATCGCTTTATCTGTTGTTTTACCAGTTGAAAGGATGATATAGTCGTTCGCGCATTGAAAGATCGGTATAGGTATTAACATTAGAACTTTTGTGTATAAGGGAGGGTAAAGGTTGAAAGGAATCGGGCTTCCTTGTGCTAGCATAATGGATTGTGATGGACTTATCTTTGATAATGTCGGAAAGGAAACGGAGTACCTCTTATTACGTTTTTGGGCTGAGATGTGTAATAGAAGTTTATTGATGCAGGGGTTTGTCGACCTGCAGGATCTTTAAATGGAGCTTGAAAGAGGTAAATACTTATTATCCTCCATGAAGTTTTCAAGTTTTTGGTATACTCTCCACTTCACTCCCCTACGTTCGTGGAGCCAAGAACAAGTGAAGTAATTGACCAAATCACCTACACTATAAAGTTGTTAGAGTTGATTACAGACTGGCGGGGGCTAGAGGAAGTCTCACTCTCAGATCACCGTTACTAAGAATTTGATCTGACTATACAGGCGTGTGTCCGGATAGCTCAGTGGTTAGAGCACTAGGCTGTCGTACGGAAGGTCGCGGTTCAAATCTCACTGGTGGCAGTGGAATTTGCATCGTGATTTGACGTCGGATACCAGTCGACTCAGCTGTGAATGAGTACCTGAGTCAAATCAGGGTAATAATCTCGGGCGAGCGCAATGCTGACCACATTGTCTCCTAGTGTACCGTTACGGTCTTGAATGAAGTGCTCTAACACACTTCAAGGCCCTGATCCAATATGGATTGTTGCGCCAACGATTATTATTATTATTATACAGGCGAACAGCTTCGGCAAAGTTGGACTCTCTCATTTCAGAATTTCAGAACTGAGTTTATACAGAAATGGGAGCAAGGGAACTGGCATTTTCTGGACACAACGAGAGCGTTTGTTACGATTGAAAAAGCGAGATCTGGCATCTATCCAGCGATGATAAAGGATAGCGTAGGCCACTTAGACCAACTTCTAAGAAATATTTTTCGAGGTAGTTTTGCTCTGGGCTACGTGCATTCCTCTTGGTAGAAGGTTAAGGTAGTCTTCATATCTATGCCTGAGAAAGATGGTTATTCAAATACAAAGAGCTTCAAACGAGCCTCACATAATTTTCGCTGAAATGTCTGGAGAGACTGGTTGAGCATCACATTCGTGAAAAGGCGCTAAGGTCGCATCCACTAAATGAAAACCAACACGGTAACCAGAGTGTAAAGCCCTCAGTTTGGTCTTCACTTTTTGGTTCTAACGATAGAGGACGCCACTCTGAAACGCTAGTACGCGCTGGGAATGCTTATGGACATTGAAGGAGCGTTTGACTGTGCGCCTTTCAAAAAACTCTGTTATCCCGCGAGAGAGCATGATGTTGATGGAAATTTCATTATGCGGCTCTATGCTATGCTAACGCAGTGATTACTGTGTGCTAAAGTGGATATTGATTGCTCTCCTCACCTTTGAGAAGCATGTTCATCGACTCAATGCTATGTGCAAAATTCACCAATGCACGCTTAAGCTTATGCGGATGACGTGCTGTGCTAATTGTTGGTTGAGATCACGGCACGGTGCATAGAAATGCCCAACGTGCCGTTGATTTAATTGACAATTGGGGCTTCAGGCATGGACTTTCGGTAAATCCAAATAAAATCACAAGCTCTCGCTGTTGTTGTATAAACATGTAACTTTATTGTGAAAAAATAGTTAGATATAAATAATTCAAAGTATTTTTCATCGCTAGCTTAAACTTTTTTCATTTTTCCAGAAAAGCTGGAATGCCGTTACGATAAAACTTTTCATCTCTTAACGCTTTTCACGAATCAAGTCATTTTTGGATGACTTTATATGGGCGGAACGGCTCGCTGACATGTGTTATCGAACAGAACAAGTAATGATCAGACGGCGTAATATCTGGGAAATTTAGCGGGCGGGGTAGAATTTTAACGGGTTTGTCAACGTGAGACCGAGCGTTATCATGCAGTCAAATCACTTTTTTTGCGCTTCTGCTCGTATTGTGTGCGCCTTTTGCATAGTGATCGGCTAAGTCGCACCAATTAAGCTCGATATCGTTCCTCAGCGATGCTTTCGTTCGGTTTTATTAGGTTATAATAGATAAAACCGCCCTGGCCCCACCAAAAACACAGCATATCTTAGAAGCGTGACCCAATAGTCCTCATGGCTTTCTTTTCTTTGGGTTATTATAATGAATCCATTTTTCACCGCTCATGATGATGATGATGATGTCATGAAGAAACCCCTCCCTTTTTTGCCGTTGAAGCAGCTGTTCACAGGCGAGAAACAACGCTAAAAGTCCCTTGGATTGAAATCATAAGGAATCCAACTTCCTTGCTTTTGAAATATTTCCAATGTTTTCAATTGCTTGGAAATGGCTTGGTGTTTAACCCCTAATACCGAAGTAAGCTTTTCCTGTGTTTGGGACAGATGCTTATCGAGCAATTCCTCCAATTTCACGTTTTCGAAGGTTTTTGGCCTTCTTTCACGTGGACGGTCATCAACATCGAAATCACCGTCTTTAAAGCCACGGAATCACCAAACGGGCCGTGACAGCATGTTGTTTCACCCAGAGAAGCATTTCCGTAAACTTTTTGCAACTCTCGATGCACTTCAACCATCGTTTTCTTGAAATAAGTAAAGTAACACTTCGCGCAAATGCCTACTATTTTTCACAAAATCACGCATTTTCACACAGCTGGAAGTATATAACGTGATAAAGTGGTTTGTTTGGCATATGTTGCTGGAGCCATCTATTGACAAACAGAGAGAGTTATATAACTTATAATATTTACAAAAAGAAAGGAAGGTAGACTGTGCTTCCATGATTTGGTTATCAGTTCTAGATAGGATTTGGGCTTAGACAGAAAATTGTTGTCTTACATACCAATTGAAGATTTCTGACAGGAACTTCCTATGAAGAGAATAATGCCCAGGAGAGATTCACTAGAAATGACATTTTGATTGTAATAGACGATCTAAATGGTGGGTTCTAGTGCTACTTTTCTCTGGTCTCATCATTCAACGTTCATTGCTCAAGTACAGAGCTTCCTATAAATTCCATTCAGCTTCATCTTTCCGCAATGTTTATCGGACTAGGTTAGAAATATTGCAAATATCAACTCTAATCTTTAAATGTTTTTTCGAAATTCCATGATAAAAAGGTGTTTGGCACCAACTTCGAAAGAGACCATAATTTGATGGTTGCACGCCATCATGTACAATACATATTGTATCCGCGGGTAGATGAGTAAATAATTAATTTTATCGTGCTGCTATATTAGGGTGTTTGGTGTAAGTAACCCTCTGGGAACTAAATTATCTAAACTTTCATTTGCACTTGTCTACGCTGGGCCATTATTATTCCAGTTTGCGATTGGTTCACATATCTCTGGATAAATTGATTAGAAATGTGTCGAGGGAATATCTAGGGCGATGATTCTATTACTTATTATGCTATTCAACGGGATCTATCCTTCCAGCAGGTTTAACAAGTTGACCACCCGCCACCCCAGCTGTTAGTCGCAAATTTTGTCAGTTTTCTAGAGCAGCACTTTTATTGATAGAGCAGTAGCTTCCTCCAAACTACAATTTTTATTTTGCAATGTAGATATAAATTTCGGGAGCAACTTACCCCCTTCATCAGCACAAAGCTACTTTTTAAGGTTTTGTGTGAAATAAAACCTTATTAAAATGGGTTTACTGTCTGTCGAAGGTGGAAAGGTTCAAAACCTACTCCTGGTTCCTGCCATGTAGTTATGTGAGACTCCTACTCACTAAAACCACTTCCTTCTTGGTCCACTCTCTCCACGGGACTGTTATAAGCATTGCATCGCGGGGCTGGATCAGTTCTCAACTGCGGCTCATTATTGTTCACTCCCTTTCTTGCTTTCTTCGAAATTCTTCATGCCTTAGCTGTCCAAGCCTTCGTTGATTCCAACATAAACTCCACTATATTATCAGGTGTTAAGCGCCTGTCTGCGATCGCCTCCAGCCTAGTTCGGTGTGCTGTAAACCTTGGGCACTCAAATACAACATGCTCCGCATTCTCTGCCACGTTACCACATCTTGGGCAGCATGGTGACTCGTCGTGTCCAAATCGATGTAGATAAGCCCGATAACCTACATGCCCACTTGAAAACTGTGTTAGCTCGTAGCTTAGTTCCCCGTGGCTCCTTTCAATCCATCTGCGAAAGTGTGGGATGATACGGTAGGTCCAATGGCCAGTCTGTGCCTCGTTCCATCTTTTTTGTCATTCTGCGATGGATTCCCGCCGTCTAGTTGACGTCGAAGTACAATAGACTCATCGACTGCATACATTTTGTCGTAGAGACGCCGACCTTCATCCGCGAAGATGTCTATGGGGACAGCGATGGAAGACGCTTTAGTTGCAGCGCACTCCATGTGTTTTTTAAAGTTGAGCCTTTTGTTAATCATTACTTTAATTTTCACGGTCGTGTCTTTCCTTCTTTTGCTGATTAGCACTAGTTCCGTTTTATGTTCAGCAAGTGATAGACCGGATTTTTTTGTACCAGGAATTGTGATCCCATATCGCTTCATTTGCGTAGATTTCGATCTCGTCTAAGCGTTTTCCAACTACTGTTACCTCGATATCGTCCGCAAAGCCAATGGTTGTCACGCCATTAGGAAGGTGTAGCATCAGCACTCCATTGTACATAATTAACCACAGTAAGGGACTTAAGACAGATCCTTGTGGTACGCTAAACGTCATTGGGAATAATTTTTGTCCATCGTCCGAGTCGCAATATAATCCTCTGCTAAGAAGAAATGCAACAAAGAAGCGTACAATGTACTTCGAAGCCTGTAGTTTGGTTAGAGCCTCTACGATTTTCGTCCACTTTGCAGTGTTGAATGCATTTTTTACATCGAGTGTCACCCCTGCGCAGCATTTGTCATCTTGTATTGCAGCGCGAGCCAGGCAAGTCACCATGTTGATTGCATCGACGGTTGATCTCCCCTTACGAAACCCGAATTTCTTGTCGGATAGGCCTCCTTCGTTTTCCGCAGCAACGAGCAGCCTCGTTCAAATAGTTTACCAATGGTATTGACCAACCATATCGGACAATATGAGGAGAGGTCATCCAATGGTTTACCTGGCTTCGGAATAATTATCATTTTTTGCAGTTTCCATTGCTCTGGGAATTCTCCTTCTCTAAGGCATGCCGTTAAAACTTTGGTAAACATATCTGGTGCTGTCCTGGCTGCTACTTTCAGGGCTCTTATTTTCAGCGAATTTCCTTGCTGCTTCAAAAATTTCCCCTTCTAACACTACAGGAATTTCGTCGGGGTTTACATGGACTTTAGGCAGGTTTGTGTAGTTCCTTTGAGAAGAGGGTGTCCACTATGTTTTGTAGTAATTTAGGACAGGTAATCAGTGGGGAGCATTTGCCTTTCAGTGATGACATAACAGACCTGTGGGCGCCACCCCATGGGTTAGAATCAGCTTCAGTATACATCCGCCTGAAATGTTCGGTTTTATTCTTCGTGATAGCTACTTGCAATTTTTTCCTCACGTTCTTGTTTTGCATGTATAGCTCAACAAATTCAGGTTGATTTCTTCTGCGCTGGGAGCATCTTCTAGCTCTGAGGCAGTTTTTCCGACAGTCCTCAATTTCTGAATTCCACCAGAAATTGGGATTTCGCTTTTGGAAAGCGCTACGTCGTGGCATAGAGGCATCGCATGCCCGCTGCAATTTTTCCGCGACCTGTGAAGCTTTTTCTGTCTGTCTGTCCGTTTATCTGTCTGTCGTCTGTCAGTCCGTCACACGCATTTTTCTCGGAGACTAGCAGCGAGTGACACCAAATTTGGTGGAAAGGTGGGAACTGTGAACGCTCATGCATGCAGTGAGTTACATCTTTTCCCGTTGAATTTACATACATGCAAAAGGCGGGTGTAAATTTTTTTTCACCAAATATATTCATGTGGAATATCAAATGAAAGGTCTCGGTTAGTACTTTCCAAAGCTGGTCTTACTTTTGACATTTGTTGGAGAGGCGGAGAGTTAGGGGGTCGAAAGTGGTCATTTATTTAACGGGGCCATTCTCAGAAACTGCCCAACCGAAAAATCTCAAAAAAAAAAAAGAGGCTGCCACTATATGGTGCCTAGACTCCGAAATACCTTCCATACCGATATCCCTTCGAATAAAGTTAATAATAGATAGGGAGGGGCGGCAGACCCCCTCCCCCCCCCCCCCCCTAACAGCAATGTAGCCTATAATATGGAGCTTGATCCCACCAAGTTTGGTGGAAATCACACTATTACTAACAAATTTATAATAGGTCAAATTTGTCACTTCTTAGGAAATTCACGTTTTTGAATGTCAATATCACCCGAACGTGAATATTCTCACATAATTTATGCGTAAATTAGGTGTTACTTACTAATGGGAAGAATTCACACTCAAATGTCTTATACACAAAACCTTTCATACCTAAAGCCAGCTTCCAACTTCCGGTTTCCCGACTTGTTTATCTCTACATTGAAAAATAAAAATTGTAGTTTTGAGGAAGCTATTGGTCTATCAATTTTAGGCTAGGCTACAAATAACAGACAATATCTAATCTCTTAGCACTTTTATTGTCCTTGAGGAAGGGAACCTTTGTAGAATTTCTAACAAAGCATTGCTTCTAAGACTATCGCTTGGAGGAAATCGTGATGTTGGTTATCTGCAGCAATCACGAGAAAGCGGAGAAAACCACACTGTACTTTGTTTATACGTTTCCGGCTTCTTCAGACTTAACACCAAGATGCCTTGGAAAGGTCCCCTACAACAAGGAGACTACGAGCGATGCAGTTAGGAAATCGTCGTATAGATGTAACAAAGCCTGAATTACGATTCTCTCCATTAACTGCCTACCTGGATCTACAACGTTTCGAAAGCTCAAACATAACAAACATAAGTTGCATGGATGACCCTTAACAGTGTGGTTTGAAGGTGGACAATTGCACGTCGTTATCGCAGTTTTTAATTACTCCAATTCTCTCCAAGCAGAATTATTTATCAATGGATACATATTTCCGCCCACAAGATCAAAGGAAAGCAGAGCTCTAAACCAACCCAATCAATTCGCAAACTACTTTCACATAGTTTAAAATCTGTTTTAAAGATGAAGCTCTCAAGCTGTGTTTGCCAATGCCGATTGCAGTCTATGTACTCGTAGAGGTGTTCATTGAACTGGGGAATAAGCTCGTTCAAGCAGAAGTAATGACGTTATTTTTCCATGAATTACCAAAGTGTTTGCTGTGCTTCTTTTACTGTTTACAAGTTTATCGACGATAAAGCCACATGTCCTGCATAGGAGTCTTTGTGACCTTAAATCCGTAATTATCAAGTGTGCACTCGCCTGTATTGTGGTTGACGGAAGGGTTATCGAAAATGTTGACACGTTTTAATGAAGTAATAAACGTTGAAATAATATCCTTTCGTAGGAATTTTGGACAGTAAATTAAGGACTGCTTATAAACATATAGACATCAAAGCCGACATATTTGCTGGCAGTTGGTAACTGGTGCGAATTTGAGCTTCGGGTTATATTGTGTACTTACACGTCATCCCCTGGTCCTGATACAAAATTTGTGTATATTGTACACACGTTGATAAGGTAGTCGAATGTGGGCTGAAATTAATTACGGAGCAGCGGAATATGCAAAAGTATGTAGAATCCTGTTTTATGGGGTGCATGTAATTGGTAAAAATCCTATTTTATGAATAAACTCATTTTCCGAAAGGGAGTCGATGCTCGCTTTCAATTAATACTTTTTTAATGAAGTGAAAATTATTTTTGGAAGGATTACTAAGAAATAGGTTTTTATTTGGCATCGTTTGCATAGATTGATTAACTAATACATTTTTTATTTTAATTATATAATTTACGGTTGTTTGTAGTATTTTAACGATAAAATATATTTTTTCTTTACAGGTAAAAATACTACAGCTGATAATACACAGCCAGACGAATGATTGAGCTTAATAATGAAGTGCACCTGATGTAAGTCGATAAAACACACAGTCCGGCCGAGTGGGGTGTGGCAAGGGGGGGATTCCCCTCGGTCCTGGAAATTTCATTGGAAACTAGGGTTAATAGGAAGACCCGCATAATTCTCACCCCCGGCGCGGATATTTTCCACCCCGCTCTCCGTTTTCCGCATAATTTGCACTGCGGGCCTGGATTTTCTCTCTACGGCCCGGCACACAGTCCTTCACCTTGCGTTTTTAGCTGAACAATGCGGCACACTTTTTGTATAAAAATAAAAACAAATTTCTTGATCGATAGTCGTACTGCGGCGGTACTAATTACTTCCAAACACTTACTTGTAGTTGGAAAGTGGGAAACCACCTAAACTACATAGTTTAATTGCCTTTCTTTTCTACCGAAGTGATCTGTTCCTTAAAAGTTACCTAACCCCTCTAACAGGGTTAATTGGAGCAGTCTCTTAATATATGCATGTGTTATGTGAGTATACCTACTTTCGCGAGATACTGACGTTCAAAGTCTTGAATTTGCGCAGAAGCGACCAATTTGACCTGTTATAAATTTGCTAGTAATAGTGCGATTTCCACTAAACTTGAGAGGATCTCGCTTTCGTGATTCTAGGATGGACTTAAGGGGGGTTTTGCAGTCAATTACTAAAAATTATAGTGATGTACTATTAATAGCTTCATTTGAACAGATATCGGTATGGATGATATCTACAGATTTTCAGATTTTTCGGTTGGGTACTTTCTGAGAATGGGTTCGTGAAAAAAATTATCATTTTCGATCCCTCGCACTCCCTAACTTTCCAAAAAATAAAAAAGAAATTGACACCGGCTTCAGAAAGTACTAACCAAGACCTTCCATACCCCACACGACTATACTTGGTGAAAAAAAATTACATCCCTCTTTTGCATGATGGACTCCTTCTTAAATTCGACGTGAAATGATGTAACTTACTGTACGTGTGAGCATTCACAGTTCTTACTTTTTCATTAACGGATAGATATTCCTGATTTAAGACGATGCTAGCTCTTGAAAAAGAAGTTGGAGGATGCGAAAAGTTAATGAGCATCCTCCAAGCAAATATGTACGGAAATGAAACTACTCATGAACTCAATGAGCAGTTGGTACGACAAAAATTCACTGCTGCTCCTCACGCAGTAAAGAAATCAGGGTTCACTATCGCAGTATCCCAATAAACCTAGAACTGCTGTCTACTGGGTTCGAAATGCCAACTTGAGAGAACGGGGTCATGGGCAGGAAGATATACGGCTTTGCCTGGATTCATTGTACGGAAATTACATTCTTTTACTGTAACCTTCGATCAAATAAGCGTATGCCGGCTTTTCGCGATAAGCTAAGCGCCTTAAAAAATAAAATCCGTAATATAGGAGGGAAAGTTCTGGTTAGAAAAGACTTAGCTTTCAAATTCCTCGAGTGGGAGCATGACTCAGCCTGCTTTTCGTGAAATTTGCATTCCATGTTCGGATAGCTGAGTGGTTAGAGCACTCGGCTGTCGTACGGAAGGTCGCGGTTCAAATCTCCTTGGTGGCAGTGGGATTTGTATCGGGATTTGACGTCGGATACCAATCGACTCAGCTGTGAATGAGTAACTGAGTCAAATCAGGGTAATAATCCATAGTGTACCGTTACGGTCTTGAATAAAGTATTCTAACACACTTCAAGGCCCTGATCCAATTGGATTGGTGCACCAGCGATTATTATTAATATTCCGATATTACGATGGCTTGGCTGCGAAGACACTATCCCCAGCCATAATGGCCAAAGGGCATACCAGGAATTTTGATAGGAAGCTTATTCCTCCACTTTTCTGTCGTTATCCCTGCGGGACCATCGTGAAGTATTACTTCGCGTCGCTCCGGACTCCCGGGCTCGATTTAGTTCCTCCAACTTTTCTAGTATCGCAGTTACTGTTGCGTTCATCGCACTATTTCCTTCCGATTCCAAAGTCTCCTTCACAAAATTGTGGGGTCCGATAACTACGTTGAGGGTATCGTTTAGCATTCTTCTTTCATTCGCGAATCTCGGGCAATGGAACATAACATGCTCCGGGGACAGTTTAGGGACCGTCCAACTCAGAGCAATTCTTACTATATCACCCTGTTCCGTAGGGAACTGTGTTAGGTATTAATTCAATTTTCCGTGTTTTTGTTCTACTCATCCCTCAATAAACGGGATCAGTCTATGGGCCCAACGGTTTTCCCGGAATCATTCTATCGTTGCTGCCATCTCCTGTATAGCGCCTTCCTAGTGACTTTTCGGAAGTTCGTCATCATATTGGCCGGATTTGCCCTCCTTCTCTGCTAGGGATAGTGTGCCTCATTCGTTAGAAGATCCAAAGGAATCATTCCCGCAGGAGGTTTTTTGGGGCTTCGCTGGCAGAACTAACCTGTGTCACTAACACTGGAGGGAAATTCTCCTCTCACCTGATTTTCGCAGCCAACTTGAGTGCTTTTTTCGGACCACAGATCTCTTGTAGTTTCTCCTCAGTCACCCCGGGGATCGAGAAGACGTCCTGTTGAACCGTTGGTTTAGGTTCATTTCCTTCCTGTTGTGGGGCAATAATTACGATTATTTGGAATAAGAGGCACGGGCGCGTAGTTTGTGCTGATCTTTGCCCGCGTGTTTGTATTTGCTTCAAGATAAAGGCACCTGCAGCTATTCCGGTTACCTTCCCGTGTAGACCTCTTGAGGCTACTTTGAAGATCGTGGTATTCTTCCCCCATCTGCCGATATTCAAGCTTCCCTATTTTCCTTTGGTAAATCCTCCTCGCTCGCAGACACGATGATCTCAACGTTGAGATTTCCTAGTTCCATCAGCAGTGTGGTGGTGTGGTGGAAACTCCGTCGTGCATTGCAAAGTCACAGGCCTCAATTACTCGCTGATATAGCTAACTCATCTCCCGCCGTTCCCTTCGTGTCGTGGCCTTCTTCTAAAGCCGCCGAGAATGTCTTCTCGAAAGCTCCAGTTGACCTGCCAGCTATGCAAGTTTTCCCACTTCTGTCGAGAATGATGGCCCGGTGGTCCCTGTGTGTGTAGTGTTCACTTTCCCGCCAGACCATACCTCTTACCAACGAGGTCGACGTTTGAACCTAACCCTCTACCTCAGAAGGTGGGCACACTTCCAACGTTGACTGGTACGATGTGCAATGCCGCGACATTTTCAAGCCGGATTTAGCTGTAGTCTTGCGCATAACAGCTGTTCTCCTCATATTGTACTAACGTTGCAGTGTAAGGGACGTAACAGCCATATATATGACCGCCATTGACTTTTGTCCTCACAAAGCCAGTTCCCGGGAATGCCATTTTTTCTTGTATAGCAGGCCCATATTGCCGCGTTTTCAGACGATTCTTTCACCCACGTCGCAATTTCGGGATGGCCCGTAGATTATCGCTATGTCTACATCCGGAGCTGGAATGGTTGACGAGAGCAGGTGTTGAGCTACCCCATAATGGTTGAGGTTGATTTACGTCAATCTCATGTAACCCTACGATTCAACTCTCTCCTACCTGTATAAGCCGGACATCTGTCACCACCTATAACGTGCCGGTCTTCTAATCCCTCTTTCCATTTACATAGTACATATTATGGATCTGCAGTGCAGTGTTTGATGGCTTCCTTCACTTTTTCGAATTACCGTGCTGACAAGTGTATGCTGCTACAAAGTGATTAAAATCGAGGCATCTGAAGCATCTGCTGAGAGACACACGCTTTCTAAGTCGGCACACGACCAAACCTATTCTTATCTTGCTCGCTTAATTTAACCGCTGATTCTACTGGCAAGCTAATAATAGCGGTCTGTGCATCTGCATACGTCTTCTTGCTCGAATTGATCACACTTTCTTTTATTTCGCTAAAGTTCAATTGGTGCCTCACAGATATCCTTCCATGATGTAATCCGTTTAGGTCCTTACGCATGATTACTATCTCCTGCTTTCAAGCTTTAACTTCTGCTTGCTCAGCTAGCACTTTTTCCATCTGCCCACGAAAACTATCTGTTGTCTTCTCGTTGAATTTGTTTAATTCCTGTCCAATATTAGATCCTCTCTCTGGGTACACTTGATACGATTCGCACTATCGCCTCAACCTATCAATTTCGGATCAGCTTTGATTGGCCGAAAGATATCGGAGTAAGACATTTCCTTTCTTGTGAATAATGATTATATAATATTTATACGAGTCTTTTTTTCTCTTTTTGCTGCTCTTTCTGTCTACTTTTGTCCATTGCTCGAGCTTAGGAACCGCCGTTCCGTCCCTTTTTGTCAATGTTGAGGCCGTAATCGAAAAAACTGCCAACTTCCGTCGGCTTAGTTTTTTTCGACGAAGAGGATTGATGAACTCATAGTGCTCGGCTTGCGAAACCCAGCATCGTAAAGAAACTCCCTTGGTTTTGGTTATATTTCCTTCCCTTAGCCACTCTTATCCACAGAATGGCGTTTACTCTCATTTACCCAGCCTGGCCATAAGCATGCCCATGAGCGCACATCTCCTGATATGTACAAATACATGCCCATAACGCATCCACTAAACGTTTCCTTATCCGCTTGATGAGTGATTTGGCAATTCCACACAGAAAGATAATTCATCAAAACCTTGCATAAAAGTATGGGCTCATTACAGAGACATGCTCTGACTATCGGTACGAACGGCAGTGGGTGCTGGATAGATCTGCTGATTGAATATATTGGGTCCGGTCAGTTTTAACTGATCACTGCTGCTGCTATTCCTCGTAATAATTTTGGCCCCCTACATGGACGATTCCGTAGCCTACATACATAACGACGAAATCTATGACCGATACCACGACCGTCTGATTGTGGATAAAATCCGGTTCAACAATCCGGTGGGTGGGTCACTTAATCCGTATGGATGAGGATGATCCAGCCCGGAAAGTTTATAAGGGCAATATCTATGGTAGAAAAAGAAAACGAGGCAGACCCTGCCTGAGATGGAGCGATGGTGTAGGTCAGGACGCCAGACAGCTTTTAGGGATATCGAATTGGTGGACCTTGGGGCAAAACCGGGATGTCTGGAGTTTCTTAAAGCAGGTGTAGACCGGGTACCGGTTGTTGCGCCGTTGATGATGACTCATAATAGCAACATTGAGCGGAAATAAAAAGATATACCATTCCGCATACGTGTTCAATGCGACGAAAGGGCTCTATCACTAGTCAGATCACCAAAATCCTTCTATCCTTTAAATAAGTTATCTTTTCTGATCTACAAACATTTTTATTGTTAAGCAAATATGTATTTTGAGGCCCCTTCCCGCTTCCCCTCTTCAATGCTTAGCTCAGTTCGCCGTTTTGAAATCGATGCCAATTTAAAGAAAGTTTCGTGAGCTTATTACCTCACCTTTCTTCTGATACCCTTTATGGCTATATTTTGAAGAAAAAAAGTCTGACCACCTCTCATCGCTTGTTTGGCTCCAATTTAAACTAAATACAAATTCATACTATTTATAATGTCTAAAATTTCGTAGGAAAAATATGAAACACGAAAAAGTTTACATTTGGCATTGCCAATTTAAAAAATTGTGTAGAGTAATTTTAGGAATAAGGAAACCAAGGTTTGTGTGGTTCACATATGGAAATCCAACGAAGGAGTTGAAAAAATGGGGATGAAATATGTACATATCTGCATCTTTCCTATCCTGCGGAAAACTCATTGAGAATATAGATTTCCAGGATGGTTCTCGCTTTCACTAAATACTTCCAGGTTTCGCCAGTGTATTCCAGGCGGAAGTACTGGCGATATTGGAAGTCTGTCGATGGCTGGAGCGTGATTAACGTGATTAACATAGCCATTCTGACCGACAGCCAAGCGGCCATCAAGGCCTTGTACTCAACGACGACATCTTCCCGGCTGGTGGGGCAGTGCAGAGACGCGCTCAACCATCTGGGCGGCACGGTCAAGGTCACCCTCCTCTGGGTTCCCGGGCATAGGAACATAGTGGAGAATGAGCGCGCTGACGGATTGGCCAGGCAAGGCTCTGCTCTTGGCAGTCCCTCGGCGAATACAGTCGGTGTTCCGCTAGCGGCTGTCGGGGGCGGAATCTACTCGTACTACCTAGCAGCCGTGGGCCTGAGATGACGAAGGCTTACAAGCTGTACCAAGTCAAGGAGAATTTGGCCCGCTTATAACATAGCCCGATCACGAGAGCTCCTGTGCCAGACGCGTGCAAATGCATTCAAGATTACGGCGGTCTGCACAGGGCATTGGCCCATAGAGGACCATGCCGCTAGGCTAGGCATACCCTACAACTCGCATTGCCGAAGCTGCGGAAAAGGAAGGGAAATCCTCATGCACTTTCTCTGAGATTGCCCAGCTCTGGCTAGAGTCAGGCTGCGGACACTGGGTAAACCATTCTTTGGGGATCTCAGAGAAATTTCTAGCTGCAGGGTGGGAGGGCTGCTTTCCTCAGTGAATGCTACGGGCTGGCTCTGAAGTTCCGAACCGGCTGGACTCTGCTTCCCTGCTCCCATAACAACAGTCACGGTCTTAGGAGTTTGTGGCATCAAAACGGCGCACCAAAGCACTAATTGGGCTCCTCGGAGCGGCCACTGATACCTACCTACCTACCTTCACTAAATATCTGAATGCCGGTCCACTGTAAATAAGATTAGAGTTAGCAAAATTTCGAAAATAAAAACGACTTCAGTGAGTTGAAATCGCATTAGTTCGGATTTAGTTTCATGGATTTCCGTTTTTTAAGCTAGCGTTAAAGTTAAAAATATTAATTTTTTAGCAAACAGAAATACTGTGAGGTTGTGACGTCTTCCCAATCAGTCGTTTCCGAGTTTTCTCATGCGTCGAAAGCTGAAGTGTTTTTTGTTCACTAGGGTGCCAAATGAAAAATCAATATCTTCCATGTTTGAATGTAATTGAATTATATACGGGAAAAGGGAACTGTATCGGAAGTTCAACTTGAGCAATTATCTCCTCCATCACGAGAAGAGGTGATCATATTCAAGGGCGGATGTAAAGGAAGAACGAAAGAATTTTTATATGAAATCTTCGCTACTTAAGTTCTGTTCTCCTCTTCCACGTAAATGTTTCGGGGGATGGTGTAAAATTCCATGACACAGTGAAAATATCTTCTGCAATCGGGAAACATAAAAATCAATATAGTCCTCACTCTGTGTAGTAATAAAGCCTGTCAAAGTTGGTAAAGAATGTATCCTTGCTATAGACTCGACGTTCTTTCATATCGAATCAGTAGAATAAAAACATTTTTGAAATCAACCACTTATTAAGCACAATCTTACACTGAAATACTCTCCTAAATGTGCATAAGATAGACGAGTGGAAACGTATACACACAAATGGTCTCCCGTTTAGATTTCCGATGAAACTACGAGACGGAAATTTAATTTCCTCCCGAGATAGACTCCGGCATGGAGCGGAATACCCTCAACTAACAGGTCCTTGTTTCACATTCGACCGAGCTATCAATCACAAAGCGCTATGTGGAATATGGCTGTCATTGCTTATTTTTAACGAAAAGGCAGATTCAATGACATCGGATGGAAAATGCATTTAAAAGATAATCCACTTACCCCCCTTTGAATACGTAGTCATTCCGATAGGTTTTTAAAAGTGAATAGCACAAATCAATCAGAAAGGAAACGATATGGACTGTAAAAAGCTATGATGAATGCATAATTGTATTTCAGAAGATACTCTTGCCGGGATGAAAAAGAGAAGAATTCGCAAGGAACAATTGAAATTCCTTTGGAGGAATTTGAATTGGTGAGGATTGTAGGGATAGGGGTATCCGTTTGATATTTGTAGCTCTTATATAGCATCTACATATCTCTAGTTTACGCACACCATGCTTGTAACCTTTATTTATATCGTTTGGAATTTATAGTAAGCTGGGTTCGCTCAGGCTTCAGTATACATATGTCTATTGAAAGGTTATTCCACTATCATGGAAATCACCCATTTCCTATCGGATTGGATGCCAAAACCAACCTTAGGTAGCATGTTTTCATCGACACGGATAACATAAACATACAATCAAGGCGTTTCTTTAGGAAGGATGTGATGCTATTTCGATCAGAAATGTCCTTGGACGTGATCGTAGTGACTGATACAGAGCAGCATCTTCGTTACCACCAGCGCGAGGCGTCTTAATTTTTTTGTGTAGCTATTAGTGCTCGAGACTGCATAGGGAGTGACAGGGCAAACGGTGCCTCGATGTTTTGATTTCTCTATTTTAATATTGACAACGTTCATTCATAAAATGGGACAATCCACCACCACCGGTTCGAGGTGTTTAAAATGCTTTATTCTGTGGTGTCATTGAAAGTGACCTTGTCAGTCTCAAGGAAGTGGCTTTCAAAAACTCTGCGCGCTGTAGATTTAGTCATAGAACTGCAGGAGACGATTACACCACGTTTGGCTGAGCTTGTTGAAATCAACTTTGTTGTAAGACGCTAGGAAAACATAATTTTCGTGGCGGTGTGATACTTGACTCTCCCAGGTTGTCACAGTGTTCATGATACGAACTAAGACTAAGAAGTACTGAGAGTGCTTGAAGAAACCCACGGAGGGGTGAATGGGTTTTGATGCACGTCCAACAATAGAACTCTCCTCCTTGTATCCCGGTAGAGTAATTAAACCCAGCAGATGACGCTAACTGCCGTCATTGCATACCAGATGAGTTTGTGTGGCAAATTGAAAGTTGAACACCCCAGTTTATCGCTTTGCGGGGCTCTCTGCTGCTTCATAGTCTCTTCAATTTCAGTGGCGCTATAAGTTCTTCAAATTTCGGCAGTGCTTGCGGAAGTGGTCTATAAGCAAATTTATTTTTCGAAGAATTTCCGCAGTCCGTCCATAACCGATTTATAAGCATTTTCCCATCAACGGCACACGTAAGACGTTAGCATAGGCACTTCTACTATGTGTTTAAGGGGGTCATCCCGTGTGTTGGATTCGCGAAATCGATTTTTTTTGGCAGATATTGTATCTAGATATAGTGTAGAATATATAGGCAAAGTGATTTTTTGATATTCGGAGTCGTTCGGAAATTATAGCGTTAAACACGTGATAAGTCACATGCTAGATTTATGTCGATCGTCGCAATAAAGCTGGTATTTATCGGTCCGAATGACGTTCGAATGAGTTCGCTAAAAGGACAGGAATTGAAGCCAAGGCCCTACATGTGTTTCTTGATATAGCAGATTAATAATGCATATTGAAAATCAGCTGCCACCATAGCCCAAAATCTACCCGACGAAATTCTTTGAAATTTTCACGACTTATTCAGAACATACTTCTACCGTCCGCAAACTAGGATAATTGCGATTCATTCAGTCGTTTTTTTTTATTCATTGAAGAAACCGTGAAAAAACACTAAAAGTCACAAAAAAAAGTTTAACACGGCACCAAAAATTTAGTTTTTAATATTTTTTTAATAATCCTCGTTTGCGGACTACAGTTAAGTCTGTACGTTAAAATACTGTTTATTTTTTTCTCTAAGATGACCACAGCGCCATCTAGCGTGGCAGCAGAAACACCTTTTTTTGGGGGTGGGTGTGTAATTTGCTCTGTATTTCAATGATGAACTATGTGATCGGGCTAGAAAAATTACCACGCACGCTCAAGATATTATTAAATCTATGGTGAAAAATTCGGATTTGTATCTTTATCCAGTTCTTCACAAAAAAAATTCTAAAAAAAGCCAAAAAAAACGGCCTTCACACTGGATGACCCCCTTAATGATGAGAAGGCGGCACAAATCTATCTCGTCGTCACGAGGACCCAAATTATCGTAAAGTTGTTTATAGTGGATTGCCCGAATAACTGCAATCGCTTTTTTGCTTCCCGTTGGATACTTTAATAAACTTACCAATTATCGAAAATTTTATCGGAGAGGAACTTTTCATTCGCGGTTCTTTGTAACGCGGAAAGACAGCATGGAATAAATTCGCTGCTAATCAGTTGGATCCTTCACATGCTAGAGTGGAGAAATATCCACATATAGGAGTTGCCCACAGCTCCTAGTTGGACACCTTGCTATGGCTCCTGGAGGACATAAAGGTTTACGTACGAACTAGCCGTAATAATTATCGGCAAGTTTGCGGACACAGTATGTGACCGCCTGAATGCAACACTGCATGTATGTTAATCCACAGTTGGTGCCTCCATAATGGTGAACGCTAAGAAGACTAGACTAGTTATGTTCACTGGGAACGCCAGGTGCGACAGCTACCTTAGCAGGGGCGGAAAAATCCGGCTGGTACACACAGCCAAATATTTAGGAGTACATCACGACTCCATGTTAACGTGGAAACACCATATTCAGGAACAATACCAAAAATCCTCCAGATTGCTCTGGTGCTGCAGGATTGCGATAGGTAAGACCTGGGGACTTTCACCAAAACGGATTCATTGGATGTATACATTCCTAATAAAATCCATTTTGATCTATGCATGCATCGTCTGGTAGCCGAGACTGTAGGTTGCTAACAGCAGGAAGCTGCTGACGGAGATTTAGAGGCTTCGTTGCTCAAGTATTACTGGAGGAATGAGTGGTACGCCGACCGCGGCACTCGGAGCTGTTCTAAATTTACCACCAATCCATTTGAAGGTGAAACGGAAAGCAGTTAACGACGCATATAGGTTTGGTACTATTGGTGTGTGAAAAGGCGGCCAGTCATACGGTCATGTCTCCATCGGAAAATTTCTTGGCAAATATTAGGTGGCTCTGATGCCAACCGATCATATGGTTTCCAGATTCGTCTTCGAAACGAAATACTCCTTCGTAATCACCAAAAGAGAAGAATTGTCGATAAAATTATGGAAAACGGATCGAGCGCAAGGGTGTTCTCAGCCGCTTGGAAAAATGACGTCCATATTCCAGGCAGAGATATATGCCATTTCATTTGCAGCAGAAGAATGTTTGCAGCAAAAATTGAGGGGTTGCACGTTTCGAATCTGCTCCGACAGTCGTGCGCCCTCAACGTTATGAGCATTAAACAACAACGACATATCGAGCCAGTTGGTGTGGAGTTGTCATCAGGTGGTGCTAAAATATTCCTGATGTGGGTGCCAGGACACTCAAACATCGTTGGTAATGAGGAAGCTGACAGACTGGCTCGCCAAGGTTCTGGATCCACAATGGTAGGCCCTGCACTTCGTATCTATCTGCCAGACCTCTACAGACCTCAGACGAAGATACCTTGAGAAGGTTTTCTTCAACCAAGAGTCTACGCATTTTCTATCTCTGGAGAATGCTCTCAGATTCGCGAAAGCCTGCGAACGCCGTAGGCGAGAAACCGATGAATAGGCGATCTCCAGGGATAGAACAATGGGATGCGTGCTTGGAGCTGTGACTCCCTCCACTAAATTAGACTGTCTAACGAGTTGCATTTTTTTTTTGGTTTCAATGTTTTCCTTCCATGTTAACTGTCGAAAAGTATACAATTTGGCTTGGGTATAGAGTGGCCATGAGCCCATCATCAATTAAATGGCCACAGGAGTTACTTACTGGCCGCACTGATTTGCGGGGCAACTTATTCAATCGGTGCAGTGCACGGAACACTGTTTTTTCTTGGGCGAATGCCCAATACTTCCAAAAATATTTTTTTGTTGGCTGACAGTTTCGATGGCAAAACAAAGGCAATCTCATTAGGCGCAGCCTCTCTGTGAAGCATCTTGACTGAAAGCGGCTACGGATCTTCTTTGCTCTTTCTATATCAAATTTAAAACCCTACAAGGATGTAAATTAAATTGTATTGCAACCCTGGTGGTTCTAATAAATATAATTTATTTCATAACTGACAGATAAAATATGACAATGGGAGACTATAACATGGAAAATACGGATTCTTTCCTTTAATTTAATATGCAGCTCAATTTAATAGTGTTCTGATTAGAATAGCAGTTCGCACTATTCTTCATCTATGCCCCAAAAAAAAAACTCTGATCTAGTTCTGAAGAATTCTGCTTCTGGATTTTAACTGCTCCTTCATATGTTTGTGGTTACAACTTACTCATATGAACGTTGATGCAGCACCTGTTTTGGGTGTGATTATTGAAAGGGTATCTGCGTGCTTTCCGTCGAAAACATCATAGCTAAAATAATCCTGGAATATATGAAAGAATATCTCGAAAGCTTGATCGACAGGGAGTAAGCTGGTTTCCGGTGAAGATAAGCACCAACAAAACCAAGGTTTTCAGACTGACGGGTTATCGTATCCTCGCTATCTGCTTTAAGGGTAAAGCATCGAGACCTTGATCAATTTGTGTACCTAGGAAGCGTGGTTTCTGCTGACGATGGCAACAAACTGGATGTCGCCCAACGCATAAACAGCGCTACACTCGCTTCCACTGCCTTGTTTAAAATATTGAAATGCATTTATCTCAACACCAAGATCAATCTGAGACTGTTTTGTGTTAGCGCTTCTGTGGAAAGTGACCGCCACGGTTACTCAAAAGCTCGAAGCCTTCGTCAGCACTGTGAATTGCGCTGAATATGTAGGTCACGTGGGCGATTCTCGAAATTCCTTCAACATTTTTCTCGTGGTGAGGTCATATCCTCGAGCTTTCTTTTTAAAGACTCGAATAACTTGTTTTGCTCAAAATGGAGGAATTCCCTTCCCTATTTTTCCAAGTGACTCTATCTGCGGTAAATCGGGGAGAAATAGTTTTTCCAGGTGCTTTGCAAATGCCGCCCCCTTTTTCGGCATTGCTTTTTGCCCAGCCATCTACTGATCTCGATAACGATTCGCGTTTATCAGGTCTCTTGATCCCTCTTGTAGTTTTCCACAGGAAAAAGTCAGTTGATGTAATAGGCGATAAATCTCGTAAGTAGCTTTGCAGCTTCCATTCCAGTTGGTCTTTGAGGGCTCAATGGAGCGATAGATTTGTCTTGGCTAATTGGTTTTTTAGGTCTGCCTGTCTGTGAGCCTGCTATTGACCTTTTGTTGGGCAGCTACTTACACTAGCTGTAGTATGTTATGTGGTGTCTATTTTTTTTAGCTTTGGCGATATATGGGTGTGAGGTTCCAACAGGCCTTTGTGTGTTTTATCCCTAGTTTTCTAGGGAGTGTTGATTACCAGATGAGCGTTTATATACTTTTGGAAATTCAACCAGTTCGTTGGTTTTGTTTTTAGTTTCTTACGTTTATTGCTTGTTATAGTTACGCTGGTAAGCGTCAAAATTACGGGCCT
Organism: Hermetia illucens; assembly: GCF_905115235.1. Classification (NCBI taxonomy): domain Eukaryota; kingdom Metazoa; phylum Arthropoda; class Insecta; order Diptera; family Stratiomyidae; genus Hermetia; species Hermetia illucens. The sequence continues at coordinate 63,097,421 of NC_051850.1, read as the reverse complement.
AGCACGGCTCGCTCGGTGCCGTCCCTGGTCTCACGTTTTTAGTAACACCAAAGTCAATCAGTTCCTGCATTTTTCGCCGATTTCTTGTTCTGATGAGGCGATCTCTAATCAAGTATCTCGGGCTAGTACGTCCCATAACTGTCTTCCTTTAGAAGTAATCACTACCGATCCCTAGTGGCAAGAGGTCTCTTCCCCATAGTATTGAAAAATTCTTGGAATGCTTGAGAAGTCAGTATAAACATTGGAGGATAGTAGATTGCAGTAATGGTTATCTTGGTGGATCACTTCAGTAATTGGATTGAAGTTGCTTGGACGTAGTCTTTGCAGTTTTGCTTAATTCGGGATCAGTTTAAAACCTCTTTGAGGTCCTCAAAGAATGGCTTATTTATTGTTCGTGGTCTGGCTGTAAATACAGTTGGGCAATCGGGAGAGAAATGCCTGAGGGTTTCGCTCTCTTCTGCGCAGTTTCGGCAATGACAACACTGTACGCAGTATTTAATGTGGAGTTCTAAAAGGATGAGATGTAAAAGTACATTGAGAGCATCTGATGGGCAGATTTGAAAGTCCCGTGGCACCTGTACAGGCAGTTTTTTGACTCCTATTAAGCTTCGTTCTATTGTACTTTTTGCTCAGAGTCTATCACCATACAATAAAGTCTAATGTTAGGATGGGACGTGCCACAGCTGCTCTTTGAGGCATAGAAGGCTATACAGGCGTTCTTAACTCGCATTTCTATATTCAATCTCCAATTTGCATTGAGATCTAGGATTACACCCAGATTACATTGGACGAAGAAGAACCAACCTTTGTTCATTCAACCGCGGGAGGTGAAATTCGGCTTCCCGGTCTTGGTGGTGAATAGCATCAGTTCCGTTTTGGTCCGATTTATGCCGCTCCTTTCATAATGGAGGAAAACATCCCTGACACCAATATCACCAAATGTTCGGCATACGCCATCACCCTGTCCCCGTCTAATATCCGTAAAATATCGTCCATAACTATCAACCATAGCACCGGGGAAATGGCGGCACCCTGAGGCGTGCCTCCTCTCACAGGTCTGGTCAAGTGGATGTCCGGGAAGCGCTCTAGAGTTTTCAATTCGAATGAGGTGACGCTGATTGGTCGAAACGCCTTCAGGGACTCATGGCCGCGCCTGCCCGCTTTCGATATGACAACCATTCGAGCGCGTTTTCAAAACTGTGGTACGTGTCCTAAAGAGCTACTCCTCCGGTAAATCTCGGCCAGCCACGGAATAACCCTTTCTTGCTGCTTTATTTATTATCGGAGAAGCTGTTTATAGTTTAATCGATTTTATCCTCGGTAGTTGCCGATTTGATAGTATCGCAAGACATACCCTCCAAGCCGAGCTGTGACTCCCAGTCCTCGTCGCTAGTGGGTGAACTTTGAACCAACAGCTCCAGGCTTTTACTAGAGGATCCTGTCCAGGAGCCTTCCAAATTTTTAAGAAAGGTTGGGCTCCTAGGTTCTTTGGACAGAATTTTACTGAGCCTGGAAGATTCGCTTGTGCTTGACAGTCGTGATAGCCGTTTTGTACCTCTTCAGGCACTCATTGTATGGATGGTTGTCAATAATTGTGCTTGTAGGAGATGTTGAAGATCTTCACGTTGGCAACGTCTCCTTGCTGTGTTTACCTGGGCACGAGACTTTAAAGGCGGTATCGGATGTCTTTTTTAGAGCCCCAACTTTTGAGTCCAGTTCATCTCTCGTATCTATCTTACCAATTTATGCACCGGAGAATTTGTTTTCGATAACTGGACCAAATTTCCTCCAGTCTTTCCTCCTGAGGTCTTTGAAAGGTTTCTAGATCTCTGCGGTGAGATCTAGACTGAAAAGTATGCAACTGTGATCTGAGAAGGATCTCTGGTCAAACCAGTTCTCCACCCTAAGGATTCTAGATTATTCCATTGGAGCCCTTTGTTGGTTCGGTGGTCTCCGAATCAGGGCTACTGTATTAGTTCGACGTCGACGTATTCCCCTAGGAGGAAGACCAGCAGGTTAGATGAGGCGCACTTCGAATTCTGCAGATTTGTCTGCGCTACCCCCAGCATGATCTACTTGCGTAGGGGGTTCGTCAGTGCCTGTCGAACCGTCGATCGTCATCTCCTCCAACAGCTCGTTCACGGCATCGACTGGATCCAACCGCCTTTTCCAGTGCCTCCAGGCACTCCGTTTATATGGAGCAGAAAAGGTTGATTGTTCACCTGGGATTCCTCTTCCTTGATAACTAATCAGTCGTCCACGTTGCTTGTCGTAACTCACGCGGATCTTCGGTAACCAGATTCGAACCACCGGTCTCTTGGGGATCTCGTCATAAAGAGGGCCCTACGAATCGGGAAAGTGCCTGGTGACTCTTGCATGCATGGTCATCAACACTGATTCACGCCTACGCCGTTAGTTTACTATTACCGGCCCACCAGCGCCACACGTAAGTGACTCTTGGTTACATTACTAAAGACTTTTGCATTTCGTGGCTCTTACTTGCTTACAGGAGTTGATTGGTTACTGTTTACCTGTGTACAGAGGTTGCATGGCGTTTGAGCCCTTGCACACTCTGCTCCGCAACCTAGCTCAGAATATGTATTGCCTTCCGGTACTGGTTCTTGAACAGGACTCTAGTGAACCTCTGCCCTTGCTTTTGAGGGAGCGTCCACTGTTTTGGGTTAAGAGCACTATAGCTGGTACTGGCTGTACCTAGCTCGACGGCAGTGGATTCACAGCTGGAAACCACTAGTTCATCTCTCGCCTCGTTCTGGGAAGTCTCTGCGGTTGGTTTTAGCACAGGGGTGCTACGGCTGGCACCGACTGTAGTGCGATGGCTACTAATTCCTGGCGGGATGCCAGCAAATCCTCCTCCGATGATGCGCCTGGCATCACCGTTTGTTCTTGTGTTTTTTTATTTGAATCTATGTCTTGGTCCCACGAATAGTGGGCACCCTGGCTAGCCCGGCCACCGGCTAGCCAGTTTGGTACGATTTGAGACTGAAGGTGCTCAAGGTATTCAGAGATCACACACTAAAGACTAAGTTCCTCATTGGCTACGCAGCTCTCGGTGTATGCTGTTCCACCTTGGCTTTGGTTGTTGTAAGCACCTTCTACAGTGCAGGGAGGACGATCCCCGGACTACTGCTTAGGCTCAGATATGTTAGCCCCTAACACATGACCAGCAGGCAAATAGATCCCCGTCAATTGGATCAGCTTACTCCCAGCCCAGCGTTACATACTCTTGGCCCGTCTGAGGATGGTCGTGTGAGGTCTTGCCGAATTATGCAATTTTAACCTGAAACAAAATCAGAATAGACCGATAACATTCTGAAAGAACATTCGCTATCGACCGGAAGATGCAGTAGTGCTGGAGTAATGATTTGGTGATGAATGACGGTTATGTTGGTAACCTAGAGTTTATTGGGTCGAGAATATATAAATTTAGTTCGTTCAATATTTTAAAGAATAATTTCGAGCAAAGGCCCAAAACGTTAAGGTTATTACCTCCAGCAAATGATGACCTCAAAGATACAGCCGAATTTTAAGGCGATAGTCACCTTATAATGAATCTTAATAGCCACACTCGCTTCCGTCTTAGTTCCATTGAGCATTTATGGGGCTTGTTCGGGAGAAGGATTCGACAACATTATAACAGCAAAGAAATGCTAAGAAATATTCGCAGAGAGGAGTAGGAGAAACAATTGTCAGATAAGACAGCAAGGACTGATAAAGAATCGAGAATACCACATAAGTTGTTAATTGGTTACCTGCTTTAAATAATCAGTTATCAAAATTTTTATGAAATGTGTACGCAGACTTTTACTGCCTTGTTTGTTTCGAGGAAAACTGTTTTTTTAAAAACTGAGAAAGTAAACGAGATGAAGTTTTGCTCGTAGATATATAGTTCTTTAAGCAACAAATAAACGTAAGAGTTTTATTCTGGGAATAATTTATTTCGTTTTGGTTTTTATCATTATAATTTGATTGGATGCGGGTGAACATATATTTTTTGCCAAGTGTATGTATGGTGCGTTTTGCTATTGCCTTGGGCCGTATGTGGGTGCAAATTTTTAATGAAGTGTTTGCTGTGATTCACAATTGGAAAAGTTAGATATGTGTTAGGTTCTGCATCGTATCAAATTATGTAGCAGACTCAACTTTCGCACCCGTCAAGCGTTAATTCATAATTAATTTGCTACTTCATTGCGTTATTCAAAAGTGCCGCCAAAGTGAAAATCCCCGCACATGACGACGACAAATTATGGCAACTATGACAATTCGTGCCATAAACACTGTGTAAACGTCTTGTCGGCTTTTGACTGCGAGTGTGCAAACAGATTTTCAATTGCATGCTTCTGTCCCGCTCGTACGCACAGGGTCCCGTACTCTCGCACTGTAAATTACTGGATGCAAATACAGCGCGAAAGAGAGCACCTGCGGCGCGCGGAGCAGGTCTGTCTGCTTCTGCCCGTGCAATTCGCTGGCCGAGTGTCGGCCAGTCATTTCGCCTCAGTTTGCCTCTACTCGTCGGATCGAAGTTTTGTGTATTTACCGAGGTGTTGCCGGTGGAATTTTCGCTGTAATTTGCTGAACGGATCCGTGGTGCAGATATTGCTTCGCAGGTCGCAAAGTGATGAGCGAGTACGTGTAAGCGTTTGTGAGTATCCGCAATTTGCGTTTGGCATTTTTCAAAGTGGCTGAGTGTGGAGTTCGGTGTCCTGCGCCGTATATTCGCTGGAAGTCGCCGGCCGACTTGACGCGCTAAGTGGCCGCTCGACCGTATCGATTTATGCACGGACTCCGCCATCGGGAACCCTCTGCGTATTTGCACCACCGAAACGAACGGCGGCCCACAGGGTGGGGTTGTGCCGCCCTAGAAAGCGTCTAGTTGCGGCCGCGGGCCGGGCCCGACCGCTGCTTTCTCTGGGCACTGATTGCGGGCGCCCTGCGACAGATTAAGTTGTCGCGTCTGCATCTGAGGTCAGTACGCCGCGGAGCTATTTGTGCTACTTGCCCGCGACTTGTTTACGCCTTCTCGCGGCCGCCCGTAATTAGAGCGCACTTCTAGGGTTTTCTCCAAGACGGCGAGACGGCATCGCGGATTTCTACTTTCTTCGCGGACCAACAAACCGGCCGTGCAACGTGTGCAGATTCTCGCAAAGAAGTATGCCCTGGATCCGCTCGCCGCCTGTACCGCGCTTAGAAATCATCCTAGTCGCGGACCGGAGAGAAAGCCCAGAACGCTTACTGCGGCTAGTGCGAGGCGGCGTGATGTAAGCGACATTTTGCATGCTCGCGGGATCGGGTCTCGAGAGATCTGTCTTGCGATGCGTGCATTTTTGTCACACATACGGTGGTAACGGGTACGGTGCGCCTCGCGAGTCCCCCTGCTTGCAACACGCATATTTTGTACTTTCGCGGACGGCGGAGCAGATGCTGACTGCATGGCTAGGGCCTGGCGGAGGAAGCGGCGCTGGAGGCAGTTCCCCCTGCGTCGCCGGCGCCCAGCAGCGAGACAATGCCAACATTTTTGCGCTCTGTAAAGTATGAATTATCAAGTTAATGGATTTTTAGCATTTGCGAGTGATGCTTCTGTGGTTGGCCGTGGTAATGGCGCTCCCGCGAGCTGGGTGTGCACAAAGCGCTCTAGGTTGCACCGCAATCTCGTCTTTCTAAAATTACTCGTGCCTGCACCAAAGTCCAATGCCCATTCTCAACGCTGGCACCAGTGAGAATGCACTTTCCTATTTTCGTCCGAGGAGTCTATTTCGGTTGTACATTCGGGCGCGGAGTCATTTATTCCTCGCAATTAGAGACAAATTAACATTGGTCCCGGTGATGTTCAGACAATTAGCGCCAAGGAGCTGAGCGGTTACAAGTCTTGGGGCTGCAACGCTGCCTGCACTTGAAAAGTAGTACAATTGCGGCCGCGTCTACCAGAGTGCATCTGGCAGGCATCCTCATTACGGAGGTTCTCCACCAACTTCCCGGGAAAGTTACTTTGGTTTCGGTCGAGCCACCCCGTAGGCAGCACTTTGCATGAATTGACTCGGAAGGATGTAGGCCGGGTACTCGGAGCACAAAACGTGCCCCACATGGCCGTTGTTGGGCGACAACAGGAACATGCGGTGCAGTTGGTGGATTGCACGACTGAGACGCTGGAGTGGAACATTTTGGCTGAAAGCAACTGCGGCTAAGTGCATGCTTCTTTCTATAACACTAGGCGTGATCTAGTGTCGCCAGACCGGAATTGGAAGATGTGGTATTGCAAGGTAACTGTTCTCAATTCAGTTGATAAGTTGCTAATCTGCTCCAACTGGAGTGTGCAATGGTTAAGGAAAGTGCACGGAAAGCAGGCGGCCGCGGTACTGAGCATCTGGGTTTTGTGCAAGTTTTGTCGGTTATTTGCAGCAATCGGAGTTGCGTGTTTCTGGAATCCGGCCTGCTATCAGCTTTGACCACAATTGATTGATGGCTGCAGTAAAACCATTTGATTATTAGTTTTGGAACGCTTTACTTTTAGGCGGAAACGTGTAATGCTGAGAACACACAATTCCATTCTTCCTGAACTTTCCAACACCACGAATAGGATTAAGTTCCACCCAACATTTGCAAGAATACTTTATTGGAAATTTCCTATGAATCGGTGGGAGCAATTCGAGAGAGGGTTTCGGAGAAACAAACCAAAAATTGATTACTTCGAACTGAATCGATTCAAAACTGTTTCATCTACTGATATTTCCAAAAGAGAACGTAACAGTTTCGTTGTAAATGGCTTATCTGGTCCTAATGCCAGTTGGGTTTCACCGATGAAAATACAACTGATTAAATTGTGATTCATTCACAGATGTTAATAGAAACTGAGCGTTCGTCGTTCTTATATTTATCGGCGTTGTTGCTTTTACTTTGACCCGTTTTGGTTGGGGGTTGATTCGTCTGGATCGAAGTTGCAACTTCTCTCGGTCTGGTGGACTTGGGTTTGACAAATCGTCGCTATTTCGGGGAGCCTACGGTCGTTTACCATCGCCTTTGATGTTCAGTCGGAGTGGCGGAGGTTTAACTATCACCAACGTGAATGGTATGATACTTCTTTTGTAACTTTATGACAATGAATGCGTTCGAAAATCATTCACCACTGTCCTCATTTTGAAAGTAAAAGCACCCTTATATGATTAGTTTCCGATCAGTCTCAGTGTAAATGCGGACAAAGTCGGATAAGGACGCGCTGAATATGTATAGTGGTGGCCAGATAAATGTTACAATATAGCTCTGAAGTGATTCCCAGTAGCGACTGGCGCTGTCAAGCAGGAATTTGCAATTTTGAAGTTAAGAGACGAGAATGTGTCACTGACCGCGATCGAGAAGGAAGTAGGATATAGTGAGGTGCCTATTTTGGGTTTTCTTTCGCATCTGCTGTTTTTTCAACAAAGGAATGTTGTTTTTTATAGGAACCAAAGAAAACTTTATTCAAAATGCTGGTTACCTACACATTTTTTCCACCTCTCGGGTAATTTATGAATACCCTGCTAATAAAATTGTTGATCTTTCAAGGCAAACCACGGACCAACCATGGAGGCAAATCAGTTTTTCATGTCTTTGTTGATATTCCGGTTGTTTTTCATTCAGAGCACGATGCAACTTGATGAGTTGTTGGTGATAGCGGTAGACATCGAGAGTTTCACCAGGTTTCAACAGTTGATAGTAGACAATACACCCCTGATCCCACCAAATGCACAGCATCGTTTTCCGTCCGTAGCGATTTGGTCTTGCAGAAGATGTGGCTGGTTGGTCGGCATCAATCCACGGTTTTTTTCGTTTAGGATTTTCATAATAAATCCATTTTTTGTCACCAGTCACAATCTGATGTAAAAACATCTTTTTTTAAGGTTTTGTGGGAAACAAAACCTTACTAGAATCGAGACGGTGTCTGTCTGTCCGTCTGTCTGTCTGTCACACCCGATTTATTCGGAAACGGCTGGACCGATTGTCATGAAAATTGGTGAGAGTATGTAATCTGGTGTTCCCGTTACATGCAGTAAGTGGCGCCATTTTGTGTTCAGCTTAAGGGGGGCTCCCCATACATGTGAATGGAGGGTGTAAACTTTTTTTCACAGAATGTAGCCATGTGGGGTATCAAATGAAAGGTCTGAATTAGTACTTTTTGAAACTGGTTCCATATTTGATATTGGGTGTAACATAGGGGAGTGAGGGCTCAAAATATGACACAAAAAGTGTAACAGGTCTCGTTCAGAACCTATCCAACCGAAAAATCTGAAAAAAAATCATGGTGGTGCATCTCTACAAAATCTAGGCCTCAAAATATATCCGGTTCCGATATCTGCACAAATAAGGTTAATAATGGTATATTTCCACTTTTTAGAAATTTAACCGGCACCCCCCTTATGTTCATCTTAGAAGTACAAAATTTGGCATGCGTGTAATGAAGAATATAATGAATAATTTGGTCAAGTTTGAAGAAAATCCAACTATTATTAACAAAGTTATAGGGGATAAAACTTTACCATTTTTTGTGAATTTCGTGCACTCTACAACCTGCATGACGTCATCATCACATGTCAATTAGTCAATACCAGAACGAAATGAGTTTTTATGAATGGGGTTGGAAAGAATTATTTTGTTTTAGTTTTTAGTCATTTATATATGAATATCAATTACTCCAACCAGACATGTGCGTATGTAGGTATATAGTATATGCGTGCTAATGAACTTTGCGGGTAGTATCTAATTCAGGTAGATATAAGAAGTAAATCGGAAATATGGGTACGGTCAATTTATATACGTGCATATATGTGTACAGTATTCGGAAATAGGCAGTTTGTTTGTTTAGGGTGCGCGTAATATCTATGGCTGTAATATATACGTATGTCTCGTAGTTTGGGAAAATATGAAAGATTATGTTTGATTTGTATTATGTTTGATTTCTCATGTGTTTTGGTGCCGGTCCATCTGCCTATCGTTCAATTCATGTGGCACCAATTTTCCGATCTTTTGAACCTTACCCATTGCACGTGGACGCATGGAAACGCCTTGTTGAGAGATACCTAATGGCTTGGCAAGTATTTTCTGCGTTTGAGTATCGCCCTTGTCTAAAAGAGCCTCCAATTTGTGGTCCTTAACTTTCCCGGCTTTTTTCGCTTAGATCGAAATCGCTGTCTTTGAACCAACGGAACCAGTCTCGGCACGTTGCTTCCGATAGAGCATTGCCACCGTAGCTCTCCACAAGCATTAGATGCAATTCAGTGGCTGATTTCTTCAAATTGAAGCAAAAAAAGGAGAGCCTCATGCAAATTCTTCTTTCCGGTAACAAAACTGGACATGATTATTGAAGAAAAAAAAATGTTTTTACAAGAAATTGCTGATATGCACTGACAATTGTTGACAAATGTCGAACTAAACAAAAATATATAGCGTGCTCATAGCAGCTTAATACGTTCACTGACGCTATCTGTCAGCAAACAGTGGATTTACGCTTGTACACCTGGTATAAAGGCAGCTTATGGAAGGGGGAAAAGTGAACCGGAGAATCGTGATTTAAAGGAAATTTGCATACAAAACCGATTTCTTACATCCAACTATATAAGAAATCAGCTTTCGCAGTGTCACCAAACAGATACTAAGTCGAGAAGTGTACATAGATGCTTATAAGAAATAGATCTTCAAACAAGGCTAAAATGCGCTAAAATGCGTACTGTTCGGTTAAAATTTGAAAAATAATATCAATTTTGGACTCAGATGAATTGGAGGAGAGTGATATTCACGGATAACTCAAGTATAAACCTCTACCGGCCGGATGGAGTGCCGTACGTTCGTCAAAGGGTAAATGGAGAGTTGCATCCAAGCACCGTGGTTTGCAGAAACAAGTTGCATAGTCTGGGGTAAATCTCATATTATGGTTGTAGTAATTTGTCTTCGATTGAAGGCTTATTCAATGCAGATGGCTACATAAGCATAATAAGAAATTATTTGGAGCCATCTATCGGCATGTTGATTTCTTTCGCGATTCGTCCAATTTTCAGAGGTGACTGCGTCATGCCGCAGGGCAAAGAAGAAGGAAGAATATTGCATTTTTGATGATGATTATCATTATCGCAAGAAAATTGCAAGCTAATAATAAAAGTATAATTTCCGGCTTTTTTTATTAGGTAGACATATTTGCAACGAATGCACACGACATTATATAGTCCAGATTAAATCCTAACCGTTATGCTATTTAAAAAAATTATATTTGAATCGCAAAAACGTCAAAACAAGATCCAACTGAATCTCAGCGATAAAAGAATCCTGGAATAGCGAAGATTGAGTTAATACCAGATAATATCAAGGCAGTATTGAAGGGGAGAGGTGGGTCCAGTAAATATTATTGTTAACATTTCTATTTATAAGCAATCTGAAATGTTTTTGTTACGTTCACTTTATTCAAAAATTAATTGTTCCATGTTTACGTAGTTTTTAAGTTGTAATAAGATATATGGGTGCCTTTCACTCCTTGGTGGGGTATAGCGCGTCAACCACACCTACGTATCATCGTTGGCGGTTACCTGAAATACGCTTCAACTCCGCCCCAGGACTTCTCGAGATGCCCGCACTCCTCTACTCTCCCCGCAAAGTTTTCTTTGATCGACCCACTCGTCGCCCGAGTGAATTCCCCTGCATCGTGTAGCCAGCAATCTAATTATCGTCTTTTCCTAATGTGTGATCTATCCATTGCTACTTCCGCCTTCAGATCACATCACATACGATTGTCAGGCCTGCGAACCCGTCGAGTTCTTCATTTGAAATAGTATCAGATCAGCGTAATCCTATGATGCGATGCAAACAGGTGTTGACGAAAGCTTGGAGCCTTCGGATGACAGTGGGGGCCTATACTATCTCCATATAGCAACGCAGAAAGAACATTAGCATGGAATACATAGCCTCAACTTGGTCTTGGTGTTGAAATAACTGCATTTCCACATTTTAGACAAGGTAATGAAAGCGGATCTAGCGCTGTAAATGTGTCGAGCAACATCCATTATGATGCAATCGTCGGCGTCGCATAATGGGACGAATGATCAATCTATGTGACAAATATAACTATTAGTAAAAACAACTTTTTTGTCGGTGGTGTAAACAATTTGCATAAATTAAACCCAGTTTTTGAAAAAAAACATCCTGCAATATAAAGCCCGCCATCACGTTCAGTTAGGCCTGTCAGTTACGCTGGAGGAGCCCACAATGCATTCGGCCGCCAGTTGAACCGAAAGCAACATCCACATACCGGCAAGCCGCAACATTATTAGTTCAACTCTGGACGTGAAAAGCTCCCCGCCTTATTTTCAGTAATGACCCAAATCACTTCTATGGTGCAACCTAATAAAACTCTAAAAAGCCCTTTTAGAAAAACACTGTTGTTGAAATTACCAATTTCAACCAAATTTAAACATACTGAAAAGCCCACGCCATGTTGCGTGACGTCACAACTCGCGCCAAGAAACTTGAGTAGCAGTTACTCATAAAAATATAAACGTGTCAAAATTAATTTCTCGCGTAAAATGCTAAGGAGAACGGTGAAAAATTGTTTCGTGCCTTGTTGCACAAAAAATACCACGAAAACCCCGCAGAAAGCTTTTTTCAATGCTCCGATATAAGATTTTCGAAAAAAGTGGATCGCCATGGTCCGACGGAATCCATTGTCTTTGGGGCCAGGTTTATATTGTGAGGATCATTTCAATGTTAGTTAACATTTATATGATATATGATTGCGTTAAATTTTTAAACCATTATATTTAACAAATGAATGTACCGAATTGGTTTTTCTAACGGATATGGTAATTTGGCAGGTGAAACTACTATTTACGGCGTAAAAAACATATAGTTATTTTCTAACGCGGGGACCCTATTTGACATATTTTTCATGATCATCATCAACGGCGCAACGACTGGTCTTCGGTTTAGGTCTGCCTTAATAAGGAACTCGAGACATCTCGATTTTGCGCCGAGGTCCATCAATTCGATATCCCTAAAACCTGTCAGACGTCCTGACCTACGCCATCGGTCCATCTCAGGCAGGGTTTGCCTCGTCTTCTTTTTCTGCCATAGATATTGCCCTTATCGACTTTCCGGGCTGGATTATCCTCATCCATACGGATTAAGTGACCCGCCCACCGTAACCTATTGAGCTGGATTTTACCCACAACCTGATAGTCATGGTATTACTCATAGATTTCGTCGTTATGTAGGCTACGGAATTGTCCATCCTCATGTAGGGGGCCAAAAATTCTTCGGAGGATTCTTCTTTCGAACGCGGCCAAGAGTTCGCAATTTTTCTTACTAAGAACCCAAGTTTCCGAGGAATACATGAGGACTGGCAAGATCATAGTCTTGTACAGTAAGAGCTTTGACCCTATGGTGAGATGTTTCGAGCGGAACAGTTTTTGTAAGCTGAAATAGGCTCTGTTGGCTGCCAACAACCGTGCGCAGATTTCATCATCGTAGCTGTTATCGGTTAGGAGAAATTATCAACGGTCTCAAAGTTGTAGTCTTCTATCTTTATTTTTCTTCCCGTTTGACCAGTCCATTTTGATGTTGTTGGTTGGTTTTTGGTGCTGACGTTGCCACCATATATTTGATCTTGCCTTCATTGATGTGTAGCCCAAGTTCTCGCGCCGTCTGCTCGATCTGAATGAAGGCAGTTTGTAGGTCTCGGGTCGTTCTTCACATGATGTCGATACCGTCAGCATAGGCCAGTAGTTGGGTGGACTTAAAGAGGATCGTACTCCTCGCATTTACCTCAGCATCACGGATCACTTTCTCCAGGGCCAGGTTAAAGAGGACGGATGATAGGGCTGCGACCTAATGTTTTCCAATAAGTAGCAGATTATTTTTTGTTCTCATCATACTTGCCACTGGTACAATTTTCTTCTTCAAATTTGAGAGTTTTTTCAGGTGTCATCTTAAATAACAGCCCTGCCTCGTCAATGTTATAAATTTGATTATCTGAATTTCTCCTCCAACGAATTTTCCGGGAACGATGAAAACGTGGAATTCCTTTGAGCACATGGATTCTGTTTCACCCATTAGTTTTGGAAAATTATTCTGAGCAATATGTGAAAAGTGTACTGGATTAAGAAGGTATTTCTTAATTTTTAAATTAGTTTCATCTAGTTTTCTCTTTATTTTTTCTGTTGTCTTCCAAATGGTAGGAGTTGTCGAATGTGAAACGGAAAATTCCTTCGCCTTGCTTGGCTCTCCGGCGTCTAATTAGAAAATAATTTTTGGTTTTTTCTTAAATGCGGCAATGCAGCATATTACTAAAAATATAGTTTGAAATTTAACTTTCACTGAATAGGTTTCATCCCTAGAATTGAAACAAAACCTAAGCCTAGAAGTATAAAAGTCGAAGTGAAAATTCAGAATTCGGAGAATTATCTTCCGTTGAATCGGATCGCAGGTTAGATAAGCGAAATAACGTTGTCACAAAAGAGTTCATCGGTTTGCCCAAATGTGTGCAAAGGGATCGACTTCATAAGTTGCCACACATATTCGATTTTTTCCTGGAATTCATCCAAGAAAATGCGTAGGTAAAGCCTATATGTCGTAATAATGTTTCTCAAGCCAAACTAACTTTGAGGGCTGAGCTCAGGTTCTTATATATTTCGCTGAATGTTCAAGGAAAGTACGCGGATACTTTGTTACAAAGTTGCTTCAAACTTACGTTGCGACTAAATTTGAGTTGATGATCACCGAGAATAAATTCCGAGAGTTAAAAAACTAAAAAACGACTAATTTTTCCCATAATGATAGGAAAGATTTTTTATTTCTCATATGCCGATCTTTCAAGGACCGTTGTTTTCTTCTTCAGTGAGTTTTAGTCTTAGAATTAATGGTGCGACTTCAATTTATGGTATACTTAGAAATAAAATTAGGTAGCAGAAACCCATCGTAACTCTGTTATGGCCCTCCAAGTGCAGACCTCAATTAAGGAAGCGCCTTTGTACATATCTAATTTTTGTATTTTTGTGTAAGAATTTCTGCTTTTTTAAGTGGCAGGATTTAAAAATATATTAATGTAATATATGGAAGCTATATTTCTCCATAGATTTCTTGCCTCATCGATTGGATTCACCAATTACACAATTCTTCTTTCTTCTTTATTGGCGTTTTCATTTAGTTTGCATCCTGATTAGAGCTTGTTCCCAGTCGTTTTGTCAGACCGAAGATATTTCTTGATAGCTGCTATTCCTACTATTTAGTCTCGATGGAGTGCTAGAAGAATGAATTTATTTAAACCAAATATATATGGTTACTGTTTACCCGTTGGTGGGGTATTGCGTCAAAAACACCTACGTGCTATGACTCGCAGTTACCTGAAATCCGCTTCAGCTCCGCCTACGTCTTTCCGAGACATCCGCGCTCCTAATTCAATCGTCACCTCTTTTCAATATGTGACCTACCCACTTCCTGTTCCGCTTTTCGATCACATAGCGTTTGAGTTCCAGGCTTGTGTGCCAAGTTCTTCGTTTGTAATAGTGTCAGGGCAGCGCACTACGATGATATCCCGCAGACAGCTTTTGATGAAGGCTTGAAGCTACTTCGATAAAGCAGCATCGAGGAAATACTAGCACAGAGTCTCAACTTGATCTGAGATAGCTGCAACAGCAATATTCAGTTTGCTGCAACTGTTGGCAGAAACCAGGCTTCCTAGAATATAAATGAATCAAGGCTTGGTTATGTTGGTGTTATTCCTCAGTATAATTCGTTCTGCTTGCCTCTCTTTCAAAATCAAAGACATTTAGCTAAGGTCTATGACCCGGTGAGAGAGCAGAGAGACGTCATAGTCGAGTCGTTGGAAGAAAGATGTCATAGTCCACATCTTCAAGCCAAGGCAGTACGAAAAACGTCGCCGATAACAAAGAAATAATATCATTGACAAGATTCTCTGAAAATTTGCCTTGATGCAGACTGGGACATTTTGTGTCATCATATGTCACTCTAGCTATTCGTTTTTACGGATGCCCCTACTACGTAGAAAACGCCAGATACAACTCCTGTTCACAACAACTTTCCAAAATGATCCGTAAGATGATGTGGTGAATGCATGGGACTGTGAAGCCCAGCGTCTTCACTCTGTTTGAGTGTCCACAAGAGGAGGAACTTCATCGGATGTGATACTCTTAAGAATCGTGGTGAAGTGTTCTTGTAATCTCTTCTGTTACTCGTCATCGTGGATGAGGAGTTGACCATTAACGTCCTTCACAGGACCATCGGAAGATTTGCGACTAGTTGAAAGTTCTTTCGTGATGCGCCATACATTTTTGAAATCATCGTTTTCTGTGGCATCTTCTGCTTCACGACCAGCCCAATAGCAAAGTCCGTTTCGTCAAGGCGTATACTACACTAAACTTCCTGGAATTTCGCTCGACTGTGGAGTTCCAGCATGTCCGCGCGTCATCACTCGAAGCGGTCAATAGGGCTTTCAACCCCCTCTGTCCATTGATCCATTTCATCGATCCTCCAACCCTGCGAAAAGTGGCAGACGCAAAACGCAAGCGAACGTTAACGACCATCAGATGGTGGTTGGGTTTGTTACGCACGACAAGGATAATTCCTAAATCTGCTGCTGATCGCAAAGTGGTCGATTAGATTGCTTGTACGGCGTAGGTCAGTTGAAACCCAACTGATCTTCTGATAAGCTCTGAGCTGCAACAACGTACAATACAATGTATTGAGGGGAGGAGCTGCAGAAATCCACAAACCTTACACCATCCGCGTTACGGTCACCGACATGCCCCAGCAAGTTATTGTCAGAACCAACCTTGGCATTCAGATCACCCATCGCGATCACGATATCACGTTTAGGAAGCCTTCGGTGAATTGCGTGTAATTGCTCGTAGAAAGCATCCACCTCCCATAGAAGGGAAATCTCCGTTGGTGCATAGCACTGTACAATTATGATGCTCCTTAACCTGGACTGGAATCTTGCAGTTTGTCAGAAATCGTGGGAACCGATCAAGAGAGCGCGCTTTGGGGTAGTCGTCATAAGCAATCTGACATCGGATTCACGTCTGAAATCATTCGGCTCAGCTTATATCGTTGGAATTCTCGGTCGAGTTAGAGAAAACGAGCACACATTCCAGAAAGCACTATTTTTTACGTTGCAACTTTTCAGTTTTTTGTTAATGAGAATTTATCATCACAATTGAAATTCCCCGTTCTCCCGCCTTCGACATGTAAGGAATGTTGGAAAGTTACAAATCGGCGTGGTACTTACGGAAGTGTTTACTCGTCGATTAGCACATTAACTACTAAATCTTGCGGACATATATCTTATCCGTCATACCTCTCTTTTCTTTTGTATATATAGGTAAGCATCTGCTTTCACTATATTTATAGCTTAACCGGCCTGAGGGCTAGATGTTCCATGACTGCTATTATTATTCTAAATTAGTGTCTCCCCTATCTTTGAGTTAATTTAAATAAAACTTTTAGGAATATTCTCCACATGTTAAATGAGAAACAAGTTTGAATCTATTGATTAGAACTGTTTCCCTTTAATTAGCTGTACTGATGTAGGTCGTTGGTAAACAATAACCTCCGTTAGCTGTTGTGTTTATTACTACCTATTGTTAGACGATGCAAAAATGATTCATAGTATTTTACCCTTTTTAAGGTTTTGTGTAAACACAAAACCTTATTAAAATCGGTTTACCGTCTGTCTGTCTGTTTGTCTGTCTGTCCGTCACACGCATTTTTCTCGGAGACGGTTATAGCGATTGACACCAAATTTGGTAGAAAGGTGGGAACTGTGAACGCTCACACATACAGTGAGTTACATCCTTTTACGTTGAACTTAAGGGGGGGTCCCCATACATGCAAAAGCGGGATGTAAAATTTTTTTTCATCAAATATAGTCATGTGGGGTATCAAATTAAAGGTCTCGATTAGTACTTTTCGAAGCCGGTCTTAGTTTTGACATTTCTTGGAAACATGGGGAGTGCGGGGGGTTGAAAGTGATCATTTCTTTAAGGGGGCCATTCTCAGAAACTACCAAACCGAAAAATCTGAAAAAAATCAAGAGGCTGCCACTATATGGTGCCTTGGCTCCGAAATACCTTTCATACCAGGTTTGATGGAAATCGCACTATTACTAACAAATTTATAATACGTCGAAATTGTTGCTTCTTTGAAAATTGAAGACTATCAATGTCAATATCACCCGAAAGTGGACATATGCATATATTACGTGCTACGTACTAAGAAATACACAAAACCTTTCGTACCTGAAGCGTCCAGCTTCCGGTTTCCCGACTTGTTTTAACTGTTTTTTCTTTATTGACTTATATATTTCCTTAACATTTTGAAAATTATACTCAAATGGTTTCATGTGGGGAAACATTTTCTAAACGACCCAAAAATGGAGTCGTATCTTCCGTGTGAGTTTTGAGTAATTTGCAATGCGACGTTTAATAATGCATCAACTTATTAATTTTAGATCAACATATAGTTAAAAAAAGATATATAATAGGTATTTCCCGATAACAGTGCCAGAAAACTGATTAGACGAAATATGACGATTCACTCGTGCTGGCGAGCTTATTTTATTTATTCTATTACTTAACATTTTAACTGCAATTTCTAGAGCCATGCTAAGGCACCCCTGACTCCTGAAATTGAGTATAATCTATTGTCTTGAATAAATTGAAATAATGAAAACTCGTTGTTTCTTTTTCGTTGGTGTGAATTTTTATTCTTGCAAATACCGATATTCCGGGAACCACTTGTTCCCTTCATCAGTGCTAACAAGTTTGCTCATCTAAAGTTCTATTTATACTATTTACATTTATTGTAAATAGTATAAATAGAACCTTAATGTCTACAGATGAGCAAACTTGTTAGCACTGATGAAGGGAACAAGTGGTTCCCGAAATATCGGTATTTGCAAGAATAAAAATTCACACCAACGAAAAAGAAACAACAAGTTTTAATTATTTCAATTAATTAATCGGAAACACCGCATAATTTCGCTCGGTTGAATAAATTTTCATGAAAAAAGCACCACAAATCGGAACAATTTTTTAAAAATTTATTTACTTCCAAATTGTAAGATTTCCAGTCTGGAACTTGAGATAAATAAATTTTAACAAGATCTCTTCTAGATGATTTTAGAAATGGTCTATCTTGTATATTTTAACTTAATTGTGACACGTATGAACGAACGTCTTAAATCTAAAGTTCGGTGTATGATTCTTAGTGTTAGCCGACTATAAAAGAGTAGTAGCGAGACACGCTTTGACCACATCCGAAATGAGAATATCCGCGATCGATATGGGGTTGCACCGATCGTGGAAAAATTGCGAGCGGGGCGTCTTCGATCGAAAATTCATTCGCCAAGATTGGTCTGAACCTCGAAATCGATGGTAAGCGACCAAAAGATCGGCCGAAACAATATATATACTGGATAGGGATTTGAAAGCCTCGCGATTGCATCCAGATCAGTCTTTTGATAAAAGACAAGTCGGGAAACTGGAAGCTGGCCGTTTCAGGTTTGGGCATTTCTTTTATAAAAACATTTGAGTGTGCATTTGTCCCATTAATACGTAGCACGTAATATATGCATATATTATGTGAGAATATCCACATTCAGTCTTGAATTTGCAAAGCGACAAATTCGACCTATTATAATTTTCTTAGTAATAATGCGATCAGAATCATGCTGTGTATTATACCTTATGTTATTGCAAAATGTCGTGGTGCTAGAATGAACTTAAGGGGGGTTTTGCAGTCAATTACTAAAAACTATGGTAATATAATATTATTAACTTTGTTTGAACAGATATCGGTATGGAGGGTAGGCACCATATAGTGGCAGCTTCCTGATTTTTTTCAGATTTTCGGTTGAGTAGTTTCTGAGAATGGTTCCCTTAAAGAAATAATCACTTTCAGGTATATTGATGATGAAGATATGTAACAAGGCATTCGCCCTAACGTTGTCGCTGCCAGAAATATGGAGTGTTTCTCTACTGTTTTCATGTATTCAAGTACGTGAGTAGTTTGTGGTCTGTCTCTATATGACCGGGCTACTTGCAACTCTCTATCATAGGTGCTATATCCACTGTATTCCGCTAAACTTTTTTGGGATGCAATTTAGTGGTTGAGTTGTTCTAAAACAGCACCAATTGAGGATTTGAGTTTTCCTATTCTTCTTGACCCCTGCAGTTGTAATAATCTATGTAAAGGTATCTGCATTGATGCTACATTTGGCAATGTTGATTATATCTAATAATCCTCTATATTGATCCAACGAAGTTTGTTTCTCTAAATCCAGGATTCATGCTAGTGACTCTGTAAGCGAATTCGTCAATGTAGTTTACTGTTTGGCCCAAGTGATACCTTTGATGACGTTGGTGTGAGGGCCAAATTATCGAGACACTTGAAAACGATGAACAGTGGTTTGCGATGTTTCTTTGGTGTTGATGACATTACAAGGATGTTATTTATGTACAAAAGGCAGAACTAGAGTTTCTGAACTACTGTTCTGCGCCAAGTGCCCTTGGGGTCATTTTGGGAGAGTGGATTCAATTGCATGGCGTAGCCTGAAATGTTGCATCTAGCAACACAGAAAGGACACTAGCACTGTAGTGCGTTAATGCGTCAGGCAACATCCAGTTCGGTACCACCGTCGTCGGCGGAAACCACGCTTCCTACATATACAAATTGATGGACGTCTTCGATGCTCTGCGCATTAATACAGATAGGGAGAGTACGATGGCCCGTCAGACGGAGAAACTTGGTTTTGTTGGTGTTTATTTTCAATTGAACTCTCCTTGCCTTTATTTCTAAATCTTGAGCTATTTGGCCAAGCTCTATGAGCTGAGAGAGCAAACAGATGTCATCAGCGTAGTCGAGGTGCCTGAGGAAAGATGTTATCGTTCATTGAATTCCTCCACGTCCTCCGGACAAGGCAGCATGAAGAACGTCACCGATAACAAGAAGAAATATAATCCTGGCGAACTCCGTTTTGGAGCTCAAAATCCTCCTAGGTGTAAATATACTGTTGAAATATCTTCGCTGTTGTACATAGGCTTAATGGCATAGCTTTGGTTTCGAACATACTAAACGAAGTGGTGACAGCTGATTTCGGGGCTTCATCTAGCACTAATCCAATTTGATTATAGATTCTTTTGATATCTACAGTTGTTAAAACTTTGCAACCTTACAAATGGTGAGCGAAAATTGCATATTTGTTTGAAAGCGTCACTTTTTTCGTAATTTCCGCACAATTAACGTCGCTTGTTTTCTTCCTCAGTGCGTCTTAGAGATCCCTTCGTATTAGCGATATTAAGTCTGAATAAAACTTTATGAATATGGAAATGATTGCCTCGCAGATTTACTTTTGGCAGACGTTTGCCGAAGAGAACAATGAGCGAAAACATTGGGCTAATATGGGGACTTAAGCAATCGAAATTAATTGAATCCCTGGTAATGCCGTTGATGTTGAACGTGATCTTTACTCGGGAGAACCAAAAGCGTATATTTCTCTTTTAGAACGTTGGGAATTTCCTAGTTGGAACTAGGGTTTCGTTAACTGTTGCTGAAGCGCGAATATTTTAGCAGCTTAGTAGTGATGGATTATTGGCGATATCCTGGTCTGTGATTTTGGTTTGTATTGGAGGACATTCGTGAACCCTTTGCGGCCTTAGTAATTTCACTCACTCAAGTGTGTCTATCATTTTATTTCTCGGGCGTCGGAACTATTAAGGGTTTGTGTAAACCAACAAAGTGGGAACTGTGAACGCTCACGCATACAGTGAGTTACATCATTCTACGTTAAATTAAGGGGGGGGGGGGATTTGTTATCGTGGCTGTATGTTGGATGCCAGTCGACTCAGCTGTGAATGAGTACCTGAGCCAAATCAGGGTAATAATCTTGGGCGAGCGCAATGCTGACCACATTGCCTCCTACAGTGTATTGTAATGTACTGTTACGGTCTTGCTCTAACACACTTCAAGGCCCTGATCCAATATGTATTGTAGTGCCAACGATTATTATTATTAATTAACTGCACAACTCCCCTTAAGTTCATTCCCGAATCATGAAATAACATAGAGCATGATCCTGTCTGGTTTGGTGGAAATCGCACTATTACTAACAAAGTTATAATAGGTGAAAGTTGTCATTTCTGTGCAAATTTAAGATGTCAGTATCACTCGAAAGTGGATATTCTCACTTAATATATCCGTATATTACGCGCTAGGTACTACAAATGGGACAAATGGCCATTCAAATGTTTTTATAAAATAAATTCATAAAAGCTTTCACATCTGGGCGTCCAGCTTCTAGTTTTTCGACGTGTTAGATGTTTCTCAACTGTAATCCTTTGGGTATGTCATTGTTGATATATTAGGACATTTTTTCAGTAAAAAAAAGAGATCAATTTTGTTTTAAATTTCTACAGCGGTGTAACCCATTAAGTATGTCAGTGGACCGCATTGAACATCCTTTTTTTTGAGCCTCGAATTTCGTTCCAAAAAAAAGAATCTTCTGGAAAATTTAATTTCATAATTTTATCAGAAAATTTGCAGTTAAAGTACAGTTAAATCCTTGGGGCTTTAACGTAGGTACCTGTCGTGGAGACTTAATCCTACGGTCTTCTTAAGACACGGATTGATTTTAGGACCACAATCAGAGCCCCGCTGGGACAAACAACAACGGTACCAGTTTATGCAAGTGCATGGCTTAGCATTCATACTGGTGGATGCAAGACCTACCTAAATCTCTACCGAACTAAGGAGTACGGCATCCGTGTTGAAACGCAACACCACGCCGAGCCCCGAAGGTCTCTTCTCGTTTGAGCATCACCACCAGCCCCCATGAAGCTCCCACTAGGGGGCCCACCGCAAACAACCGAGCTGGACTCATATACGACAGGAATTCTCCCGAAGTATATGAGTCCAGGGGCTACCCCGGTTCTCATGGTACTAGTATACCCCTGGTAAGGTTTCGTGGCCGAAGCCACTTCAGATGACTCGCCGTGCAGACTCGGCTCTGATCGCCCTAATTAAGCCTTGGAGCATTCGCCTACTGCATCACGGCCGGCAAGCCAATGCGATACAGCGCTTCCCGGTGCCACCACGTGGAGGTTCTCCTCGGCCACTTGGTTTTGGTTCAGTCGACAGGGTTGCCGCCCCGTCTTCCTCACCGCCACCTCAGAGCACCGCAGTTAAAGTACAAAGAAGTTTCATGCCCTGAAGTTTGAAGTCAAAGAATTGGAGTTATTATTTCTTGAAGATAAAGTCAGACCTTAGTTAGCCTCGAAAAATCAGTTTCGAAGTATTAGGAATGATTCAAAAGCTGGGGGATAATGGGTGCCTAACGGGATGAAGTCAAAATACGTCGAATGGTATTTTTTGGCATGTGAAAAGCCGATTCGATGGCAGAAAAGGAAATTTATTTTAGATCGTATGGTTTCTGGAAACGATTTTGGGGCTATGCACCGTTCAGGCCGAATATTTGAGATTCAAAGTTTCTGGTCTGCATTAACCTAATGCTAAAAACTGCATCCATTGTTGAATAACTTTACTCATAAACAAAATTGTAATTTTGCTAGTAGGGCTTTCAACAGCCTTCTTTAATAGAGGGGCGGGGGAAAGTAATAACTGAGCTAGGGAAATAAGGCGTCTGTGGCAAAAATGTGCAACACAATTCATGTTACTAAGCTGCCGTGATTCCAAGTCATTGAGTGGGCTTCTTTCTTCGCTAAATGGTACCGTAGTCCTTTCATTCTCCTAACAAATCGACCTAAGAATCAATTGTAATACTGTCCAGTGATCTTTCTTCTAATAACCTTCCTGGGAGCAGATTTCAATTACCGTTTAATCCCGATGACTCCATGTAAAGATTTTTTTCGGATTTCATTTGAAGAGGTAAAAAAAGAAACGAAGTTGTCTAAAACTTTTGCTACATTGTCGTGAAAATCAAATGTATGGCTGTGTTCAATTTTGTTGTGTGTTTGTTATGTTGAATTTTTAAAAAGCCACCATGAACGTTATCCAACTGCGATTTTATTTCATTGCATGTTTTTACATCCAATTCGGGATCAACTTTATATTTTTTCATTGAATGGAAAAGTGCCAAACGTCGATACAAACTTCTGTCAAATCAGACTTTATCCATGAATAAATCAGTAATTCGATATGCAGAGAAATATTTGAGAAATGATAGCACACGATGATAATATCCACTCCCGTTTCCTAGGCTAATCATATTCATCTACTTTTTTGTGCACCCCGAAAGTTATCAGTAGGGCTCTATCTTCCCGCTCTACCGCATTTGTACGAGTTATGGAAGTAGTTCGATTGCATCTAGAGGTATAACTATTACTTCCTGTTTCAAACTGAATCTATCGTTTCTGTGGAGGCGTGTATGCAGGCGAATGAATAATTAGTACTTTCACACTAGCTAATTGGAAATTAGAGTTCAAAGTTTTTTTTAAAAATGAAAATCATGTGGTTTCGAAAATATTTAGCATATATTAGGTTGGCACTGGTGCGACTTCGCATTTTGAAAAGTTTTCAACTAAGCCGAATGAATATGCTTTGAAACCTTCTATTTCATTGTTGATTGCTTTCGCTGCATTCCATCTCTACAGTTCTAAATGTTTATTTCAGAATAACAAAAATCAAAAATACTTGATTAGCTCACACGGTAATTCGCGCAACCCACTGCTGCAGAATCTAGTTCTTCAGTACACTCACTCTATTGTATTTTTCTTTTATTCATCGCATAATCTCGTTTGCACAAGTGTTTGGTTTCGATTATGTGTGGTACAGGGAATAGATGTGCTTTTAATTAAATAATTTCTCTTCGAGTATATTCTTCACCTTACCATTCAGATTCGTGAGAGGAAAGGATAATATAATAGAAAACAATGAACGCAATGAATGTTCAAGCCGAGTAATGTTGAATGCGAATATCGCCAATCTGTATAGAATTGAAAAATGGGCCTTGCTGATAACATTATGCAAAAAGAATTCATTCACATCGTTATCAGAAAAAACCAGCTTTGTAGTCATAAGTTAACTTTAACATTCTGAATAAAAGCACTTAAATGTCATATCTTCGAGCGTTGGGTTTTCTAAGCAGCTGATGACAGAGTTAGAATAGCGGTTGGATTCGCGCCCATTGGACAGATGTGACTGATCTTGAATAACAATTGGTTAAGGTGAAGATGTATATGACTCAGTTCTAAATAAGTAATCTGCTGTGAAGTTTATTTGTTATTTGACGGAGAGTGAGTTCTGTGGGTTTATAAGAATGATCTTAATACCTAGGAACATTTTGTTGATCTGATCAGTGGTAAGGGGGTTCATATATAGGAAAGGATATCTATGCCCATTGCCATATTTTTCGTGGACTATTTGCACCTTTATTACAATGAGTCATAGTCTTAGTTGTGAAGTCATGGACGTGAATGAATGAAGTGTTATGCCATCTCAAGTTAGTCCTAATTCTATTTATCTTATTATGTAAGTCCCTCTCATATTGGAAATGTGCTAATTATGTGAAATATGTTTTCTTTTCAGCAATCAACCAATAAGCATAACGTAAATTGAGACTGTCGAAATAATAATTTAAATTCGAACAAAGAGAAGTTGACCAGCTGCGTAAAATGGAAGACAGTAATAACGGCAAAAATAATGTTGCTTCCAACATCAAAGATGATCCCTCAGTAACGTTGACGATAAGATTAATTATGCAAGGGAAGGTAAGACTGATAATTTTAGATAATTCAATCAATTTAACTAAACTGTATAGTTTCTGCCATAAATTCGACATTTCTTCTCGAAATAAAAAAAAACGGAATGCTAACACCCACATTAGTTGAGGAATTTAAAAGGAATTGCGTTTCCATGGTACACTTTTACGTTTATTCGAGTGTAATTATAATTCTAGCTGACTATATTTGTCATTCATGAACTATGTATATTTGATGTCTTTTGTCTGAACTCAGTTTGTAGAAATGTCAGTTTAACATGTTCCCGGCGTATAGTTATCGTGGTTGTGCGTCTCCGGGTTAGAATTTTTAAGCAAGATTCGTAGATAACAGACAAATTTCCTACTATTTACTACTACATTTGTAGAGTATAAACAATAACACGGCATTTTGGTTGTTTGGATTGTTACTATTTCACTTTTGATGAGATTACACCTCAGTTTCATTATGTTGACGATTATTGCTTTGTGACTGATAAGACTATCTCAGTGGGAATATCATGGACACACGCATAAACACATATGGTAAGAATTCGAGCCTAGGGCAAGATTAGTGATATTACATGATATCTTGTGAATATAGGTAAAATCCGTGGGTCATATAACCTGACTAGGGAAACAAATACAAAAACCTTAAATTGAAATGACGCGGACATTCAACCGTAGGGATCATCTCTTGTGATGCAGAGGGCGAGTCGATTTAGAAAATTATTGACATAGTGATGCAGCAATTAATTCAATGAAATGCCTCCCAAGCGCTCGTTCTTGTTTCTACTTTTTCTTAAGTGAACTCATAACCCGATATCCTCGCTTAATGAATTCAACATCGTAAATGTGCCTTCAATTATTTACTTTGCGTAAGTCTGTAAAGGACGTTAAAGAAACTTTGTCATTGACATCTCACATAACTAACCTATCTGCGATACGTATAGCAGGGATATGTTCAGTTTGCCACCCTAATATGTTGTTACTTTATGAGTGGCTACTTGGTTCTTTAGACATCGAATGGCTCTGCGCGCGATATGCGACGATCGCAATCAATAACTCAATTTGTTTGACTTGTATAACGTTAAAATTGACTTGAAACTAAAATCGAAAAACAAGCACAAAGAAAATTAAAAAGTTGGTTAACACTTTTTAGTTTTAGAAATGAAGTTTGGAGTTTGGATAGTTGACCATGTGAAAATTTGTTGTTCAATACTACACAAACTCTGTTTAAGTTGTTTGGCAGAAGTGAAACTTTTTAAGCTTTGAGTGACATTGGTGGTCAGTTTTCATGCGTTGCTTGCGTAGAGATAGAGGTCTGCTATGAAGGTCCGAATGGATAGGCAGAAGCACATAAATGAACATGCACTTGTAGAATGCTGTTATTCTATATAATTTAAAGCATTTCTAAAGTGGATGTTTTATGGGGCTAATTCTTCTAATTAATGATTACCGGAGGATTTCTTTTTAGTTTGGAATATTTCTGATTTGAACTTTTCCTGTTTCTGGCACTTTTTTCAGAAGAACCATAATTTCCTTTCCGATATTGTACAAGTGAATTACAATAATAATAATAAGTAAACTCCCTCCCCCGTGGTGTATACCACCTCGATTGTGATTTCAAGATATATAATGAGGGTATTGCGGCTGGACGCATATTTGCATTTAAGTGAACTTAAGATGCAGATGCGTTCTCAAGAAAGTAGCTGTGTGTTCCCACATGATGATAGGCTTCAATTTTTCAATTTTAACAGCAACATTTTCCGTTTAACATCTTCCTTGAAAAGTTACCTTAACAAAGTTAACGTTTGAAACTAGTGTTGTCAACTTATAGCTGCTTTCGGGGAAGTTATAAAAATTTACAGATTTTCCGTGATTTATTATAAAAGATGAGTTCGTCTTGAGAACTCCAAGGAACACACGGAATCAGCTATTATTTCGTAGGTCGATAAATTTATATGAATACAATAGTTGGCAACATTATGATCTGATATTATTTAAAATATGACGTTTAGCGTTTGTCAAGAGAAACACAACCGCAATGAGTTGTTAATTCATTTCTCTCATCTGAGCCTCTGTATCATTCGTTTTGGAATTCTAATCCAGTTACTTAACCCAGTCTGTTTCAATTTGCCGAATTCAACATGTTTTGGTGCTCGTGATTCTTTCATTAACTCGTGCAATATTTGTACCTAACTCAACTCACTACTAAACATCTCACTATGTAAACACAAAACCTTATTAAAATCGGTTTACTGCCTGTCTGTCTGTCCGTCACATGCATTTTTCTCGGAGACGGTTGTAGCGATTGACATCAAATTTGGCAGAAAGGTGGAAGCTGTGAACACTCACGCATATAATGAGTTACGTCCTTTTAGGTCGAATTTAAGGGGGGTCCCCATGCATGCAAAAGGAGGGTGGACATTTTTTTTCATCAAGTCATGTGGGGTATCAAATTAAAGAATTCGGTTAGTACTTTTCGAAGCCGATCCTAGTTTTAACATTTGTTGGAGAGGTGGGGAGTGCGGAGGGTTGAAAGTGATCATTTCTTTAACGGACCCATTCTCAGAAACTACTTAACCGAAAAATCCGAAAAAGTCAAGAGGCTGCCACTTTATGATGCCTAGGCTCCGAAATACCCTCCATACCGATACCTGTTCAAATAAAGTTAATAATAGTACATTAACATCATTTTTAATAATTGACAGGAAAACCCCCCTTAAGTTCCTCCTAGAATAACGAAATAAATGATCCAAATTTGGTGAAAATCCCGCTATTACTAACAAAGTTATAATAGGTCAAAGCTGTCGCTTCTGTGCAAATTCAAGACTTTGAATGTCAATATCACTTGAAAGTGGACATTCTCACATAATATATGCATATATTACCTGCCACATACTAATGGGACAAATGAACACTCAAATCTCTTTATAAAAGAAATACACAAAGCCTTTCATACCTGAAGCGTCGAAAAGCTTTCGCATCAGTTTCCCCTCAAATGTGCCCATCAATCTTTACGATGTCCCTGGCTGTAAGTACAGTGCGCAAAACTGGCTTAGCCGCACACAGTTTTTTTTATTGGTATGAAGTAACACAGAAATGCATTGATTAAGTAAATATACAAGTTGTTAATTAATAAAAAATTATACTAACACTTAAAATGTATGATCCAATTTGAAGCAAACCAATTTGAAGTAAAACAAAACCTTATTAAAATCGGTTCAATGTCTGTCTGTCCGTCGGTCTGCCTGTCTGTCTGTCACAGGCACTTTTCTCAGAAACGGCTGTACCGATTGACACGAAATTTAGTGCGAAGGTGGGACCTGTGGACCCCCAGACATGCAGTGAGCGACATCCTCCTATGTTGAGATTTAGGCGGAGGTCCCCATGCATGTGAAAGGGGGTTGTAAACATTTTTTCACCATATATCTGTTCAAATTAAGTTAATAATAGTATATTACCATATTTTTTGAAAATTGGTAAAAGTTAGTGGTAGTATAAAATATAACATGAAGCTACCTAGTTTTATTTTTATTTTGAAATGTAGCTGCTAAATATTGCCGACCATTTGCGTAAACAACTCTTGCTAAAATGCCTCAAACATCTTCGAATTATGAATTCTATCCTACCTTTATCTTTTGAATAGCAAATTAGGACATCATCGAAGATCCCAATAAATCTTTCTGCCTTCATTTTGTTGGTTATAAAGCAGAATTACAGTTTCCCGTAATAAGAATTTACTCCTCCCATCATAATCGGCGCACGGCTTAGTCTTGAGGGATCATTTGAACACAGATGCTGCCAATAGCAGCTACTTCCTCGGGTCCTGCCAGCTTTGTGTGAAGATGCATGCTGGGGTTTTTTGCCGGTTTTTTGCATTTGATCTTTTCGTCCGCGCTTTCTAGGTGAAAGTTGCAGTTTTGAAACAATTTGTGACGCGATTAACTTATTTTTGTGGCTCCTTCCTTGAAAGTGTTTGTCGGCGGTGTATCTTCATGTTTCCTGCAAACTTGAAGTGAAAATGTCGCATTTGTCTTCTAGGAGGTTTGGCCTTCATCATCATCATCAACGGCGCAACAACCGGTATTCGGTCTAGGCCTGCCTTAATAAGGAGCTCCAGACATCGCGGTTTTGCGCCGAGGTCCACCAATTCGATATCTCTAAAAGCTGTCTGGCGTCCTGACCTACGCCATCGCTCCATCTCAGGCAGGGTTTGCCTCGTCTTCTTTTTCTGCCATAGATATTGCCCTTATAGACTTTCCGGGCTGGATTATCCTCATCCATACGGATTAAGTGACCCGCCCACCGTAACCTATTGAGCCGGATTTTATCCATACCTTGACGGTAGATTTCGTACTTATGTAGGCTACGTTTTGGCCTTACTATTATAATATTCCAATTTTTTCAATTGAAATTATTAGCCTCAAGTAATCCTGAGAAATTAGTTTTTCCGAAGTACTGACAAAACACCGAGAATTGAGGAGAATTTAATGATAGGATGCTTAAAACGGTACTGCGACTAAGCAAGTTTCGCGCTAAAAAAGTGGCATCGAATGCACATAATAAAATTGGAATACCGTTATGTTTTTAATTTAGTTACAACCACACGCTTCGGAACATAATGTTACATAAATAAGATTTTGAGTGCCGGCTTTTTAGTGTTACTGTTTTTGTAAATTCTCGTGTGCGACTAAGCAAATTTCGCGCACTTTATTTTAGTGCGATTTCTTGTTTGTGGAGGCTAGTCTTGATTTCAGTATGGACAGTTCTGCGTTCGCTGTTGTGTTTTTTCGAGCCACATTTTGATAATGAGCCCCCCAAAAGCCTAAATTGATCGAACTGATGAAAGTTTTAGGCATTTATTGTGATGTTTTGCCTGTTGGGGATCCTCCAGACATGCGTTCGTGTTTGGATCTACACAACACTTTGAGCCTCAATCCGGCGATCCTTACCAGCTGAGTCCATTTCCTGAAACTTTTCCGTTAGATGAAGCAGTGATCTATTTATTCTGTCATCATAGTATGCTGGTCCCAAGCCCAGGTAAACGAGGAGGGTTTGGGGTAACGTATTCTGTACTATCCTCTGTAAAATAAAAATAAAATGCTAAGATCATTGAAAGAGATAAATAGAGTATAGTTGCAGTTATTCCACTTTGCTAAATCCTACCTGATCTCTCTTGGTGACAGGTCCCGCGATAGGCCGACCAAGAAAATGCATACAATGTCGTTACAAACATGATGATCGGATTGAGTCACAAGCCTCGGAGAAATGCTAGGGCGTCCACTTCAGTCGTCGTGGCAGGACGGGTCTCGGTCCTGTCGAGAAATGGGCAAGGGTTCTTGACGCATGGACGGCGTCACGACGTAAGCAAGTTAGTCCGAACAAAACAAATCCGTGTCTAAACGCTAAATGTTGGCACCCTAACTGGAAAGACCGAGGAACTCGCAAGTGCCCTTCGGAAAAGGCGCATTGATATCTGCGCTTTGTAAGAAACCCGATGGTCTGATGCCAAAAGCTGCGACATTGAACGCGAACGCGGTAAAAATGGCTATACACTTCTCTATTTTGGTAGCTCACGCTCAATATGGTGTTGGCATTGCCATTTCAGAGGGTTTCCGTGGTGCCATTAAAGAAGTCGAACGATTTGTTGATAGGCTGATGAAGCTCACCATTATATCAGCTGATCGCACTATTCATTTCTTCACCGCGTACGCACCACAGACAGGTTGACCTGATGCCGAGAAAGATGCCTTCTGGCAACTTCTCGATGAAAAAGCTAGTCATGTGCCTGCTGACGACGGGGAAAGGGGTTCGAAGCTCGCAATGAGATGGCGGGCGTATAATCGATTTTGCGGACACCGATGACATTGTACTTATGAATACATGGTTCATCAAACGATTGTCTCATCTTCCTACATTTCATAGTGGGAACAGTAAAACGCAAATCGACTATATTTTCATAAGATGCCGACATTTTACCATTGTCACTGATTGCAAAGCCGTTTCCAATGGGACCATCGCACCTCAACATCGGCCATTGATTGCCGTCCTTCGAAATAAGCCACCGATAAAACAGCGTGAGGATCGCACTGGCCCGCGGTGTATTAAATGGTGGCGATTCCGTGATGAGAAAGAAGAAATGATCTCACTCACACGATTACCGACCATTACGAATGTGGAAGAATCATGGAACCAAATGAAAGACACGGTCCACAAAGCGGTCTCTGCAACCCTCGGTGTCACCAAGCCGGGTAAGCGGTAGATCAACCGAGATACTTGGCTCTGGAATAATGATGTTGAAATGAAGGTCTGTGAAAAGAATCGCCTCTACCACAAATTTTTCGACAATAAAACGCTGGCTAATTGGCAAATTTATAAGAATGCCCACCGGGAAGCAAAGAAAGTAGTCGATGTCACCCGAGCTGGACACTCGGGATGGCGAGAGAGATCTGTATCGATTTGCTAAAAGCCGTAACGAACGTACATAGGATATCGAACACTTCTGTTGCTTTAATGACAAGAACGGTACTTTGCTTACCAACCGTCGAGCCGCAACGCATAGATGGCGAGAATACTTCGAGCAGATTTCAACTGAAGAATTTGCTCATCTTCCACAATCATTGCCGACATTTGGACCGGTTCCATCTGTCAATGCAATTGGTGCTCAGAGGTGGCGGTGAGGAAGACGGGGCGGATACCCTGTCGGCTGAACCAAAACCAAGTGGTGGCATCGGGAGACGCTGTATCGCATTGGCTTGTCGGCCGTTATGCAGTAGGCGAATGCTCCAAAGGCCTAATTAGGGCGATCAGACCCGAGTCTGCACGGGGACTTTTCTGAAGTGGCAAATTGGTCACGAAACCTTACCAAGGGTATACTGGTACCATGGGAACCGGGATAGCCCCTGGACTCATGCTTCGGGTGAACTCCCGTTGTATGTGAGTACAGCTAGGTTGTTTGCGGTTGGCCCCCCTAGTGGGAGTTTCATGGTGGTTGTGCTCAAGCGAGAAGAGATCTTTGGGCCTCGGCGTGGTGTTATGTTTCAATACGGGTGCCATACTCCTTAGTTCGGTAGAGATTTAAGTAGGTCTTGCATCCACCAGTATGAATGCTGAGCCATACACTTGGTATAGGCTGGTACCGTCGTAGCTTGCTTCGGCGGGGCTCTGATTGTAATCACAAAATCAATCCGTGTCTTAAGAAGACCGTAGGATTAAGTCTCCATGACAGGTGCTCACGTAAAACTGAAGTCGAGGAGGCAATAAAACGATTTAAATCGGGGAAAGCCACTGGACCGACAGTATCGCATCTGAGCTCTGGAAATCGAAGAGCTGCGAGCCAACACTGGTTCAGTGAATTCTCTAATCGGGTTATTCAGGAAGGAAGAACACCATCTGACTGGCAAGAAAGTACCACTGTTCCAATATGGAAAAAGAAAGGTAGTCCAGCAGAATGTTCAAATTACCGTCATATCCGGTTATTTACTCATACCATGAAGATTTTTCAACGCATTCTTGACAACCGTATTCGCAAAATCGTTGAAATAACCGTGAATCAAGCCGGATTTGTCAAAAACTGCGGAAGTGCTGACGCAATACACGCTGCGCGGTTACTCATGGAGAAGCATCGCCCTCTTTACATTGCCTTTCTGGATCTAGAGAAAGCGTTTGACCGTGTGCCACACGAACTCATCTGGTATGTTTTACGACAACACTTAGTGCCAGAAGAACTCGTGCGCTGGGTTCAATTGCTCTATCACGATCCGACAAGTAAAGTTCGAAGTATGGCGGATGTATCAAAACCGCTTCGTGTTTCTGTTGGTGTTCATCAAGGAAGCGCCCTCTCACCACTCTTTTTTGTTCCTTTTATGGACACCGTCACACGGGACATCCAACGTCCAGCGCCCTACACGCTGCTTTATGCTGATCATATTTTCCTAGCATCTAATTGCAAAAATGATCTCGAGCAACTTGTCCAAAAATGGAACGATCGCCTCATGCAACACGGTCTCCAATTGAATCTAAACAAAACTGAATTTTTGACGACCGATCCCCATGGAAGAGGCACAATCACTGTCAGCGGCAGTGATCTGCCTAGAACTGTGCGATTTAAATACCTCGGGTCAATGCTATCAACCAATGGAGAACTGCGTTATGAAATTGCTTCACGCATTAACGCAAGATGGATGAAGTGGCGTGTCACAACTGGTGTTCTTTGTGGTCGACGTATCAACGAACGTCACAAATCTAATATTTATCACAATGTCGTCCATCCTGTCCTCCTTTATGGTTCTGAGTGTTAGCCGACTATAAAAGATAATGAACAGCTTCTTGCGGCAATGGAGACGAAGATGTCGCATTGGACGAGTGGCGTGGTAAGTCTTGATCGCATCCGAAATGAGGATATCCGCGATCGTTAGACGGTTGATCGAGAGAGCCGTCTTCGATGGTATGGTCACGCAATTCGTGCTAACGAAAATTCACTTACCAAGATTGCTCTGAACATCGAAGTCGATGCCGGTCGAAACAACGGTGGCTTGATACGCTGGATGGGGATTTAAAAGCCTCGAGATTGCACCCAGATCAGGCATTCGATAGAGCCAAATGGTGAGACCGATCACGACGAGCCGACCCCGCTTGTGAACGGGACAGAGGCTGAAGAAAAAGAAGAAGATAAGGGCTGTAAAGGTATCGAGAAATCGTGTATCCGTATCTATTATCAGCGCTCGCGAATATCTGGACATGCCTTTGCTTAAACAAAAATGGTTATTGGTCCAATGACTAAACCTGGCATTATCAGTACGACAAATGCGTGTAACGAAATGAATTCATGGATAACGTTCTGTTACTTGAAATTATATAATAACATATAGGTAATGTCACAAAAGTAATTTTACTTTAAAGTGTAATATCAAATATCACTCAGGATCATCGCATTACCTAACATCACGGCAATACGAAAGTGATGGTAATATTTCTTTTATGATAGGTAATGTTTTTAAATGTGATATCGCATTATAAAACATCCCCTAAAATTACGGCTCTTCATAGTACGTGCAGCGACGGTAGTTGTCTAGTGCCAGCCGATGTCGATGCCTAGTATCGCTTCCGAATCTATTGTTATGATTGCTCTTTTGGATGGCATTGGGTTGGCTTTGAACTAGGAAATGATTTCGGGTGCATATGAATATGGGGATGGGATTCTTGGCTTTAAATAATTGATTTGTAATGTTATGGTTGGGTAACGAATGTCGTCAGCTGATTGATGGGTGTACGGCTTGGGTTTACATAACATTTCCTAGTACAACTAGCCGAAACACTTCTCGTGTGCCGATGCCGAGTATCAGTTGAGAAATTGTCCTTTCGGCTGGCTCGGATTTGAAGTCGAAAAATGATTTCGATTTTGTGCCTGATAGGCAAACTCTTAATTGTACCAAACAAATATAACTCCTAAGCGAAGTAAAGCTTGTTTTCAAAATTCATGATTTCCTGTTCTTTGTATGTGAAATTATTCTCTTCTTGTGCAAAAGGTTCATTCTTCATTAATATCTACTTGGTGCTGGAAACTTTACGCTATGAATGTTAGATACATAAATGCAGGGTAAATCACTCTAGTGAAGAAATATTTGCTACTGTCGGCTGCTGAGTATTACTATTTGATGTTGATGATATAACATCATATGTACGGTTAATTTGATGAAGGGTGACGCTTGTGGTAATACTTTTCTCAAATTACTTCAAATTAGGTGATATACCCGTTTCTCGTTACGAATGCGTGTGCAGATTTTGTCAAAAGCCTATTTATTTGAAGAGAGCGTTTTACAATATGCAGCCCCTGTCTGGCCAATTGCTTTAGAGAAGAAAACATATTGAACAAAATTGGAGCCGGATGTTGTATGGCAAACCTAATACTTTTAGGTGCCTGTTATTACGGACTTTATTGGAAAAAGTCAAAGAAGGTGGAGCAATTTAGAAAAAGGATGATGGTCACATGGGAAGAACCACCCGAGACGTACAAACTGCCTTCATCCAGATCGAGGAGGCGGCGCGAGATTTTGGGCTGCACATCAATGAAGGCAAAACAAAGTATGTGGTGGCAACGTCAGCACCGAAAACCAACCAACCAACAACATCAAACCGCACTGGTCAAACAGGAAGAATAAAGATAGGAGAATAAAACTTTAAGACCGTTGATAATTTCTCCTATCTAGGGTCGAAAATGACAACCGATAACAGCTACAATGATGAAATCCGCGCACGGTTGTTGGCAGCCAACAGAGCCTATTTCAGCTTACAAAAACTGTTCCGCTCGAAACGTCGCACCATAGGGTCAAAGCTCTTACTGTAAAAGAAAATGATCTTGCCAGTCCTCATGTATTCTTCAGAGACTTTGGTTCTTAACAAGAAGAATTGCGAACTCTTGGCCGCGTTCGAGAGAAGAATCCTCCGAAGAATTTTTGGTTTCCTATATGAGAATGGACGATTCCGTAGCCTACATAACGACGCCTTAGAACGATAGGCTTGTCGGTTTAATTCATCTGTCATTGTGAATCGCTATGTCGTGGATCGCACATTAGTCCAAAGTTATACTTTCGTGGTGCCACTCGGCAGTGGCGCGTGTAATTTTTCCGAGAAGCGGAGAAATGACTAATTCTCGCTTGCGACGCTCCGTTTGAAATTTTCTTTTTATCTGGTAGAAATGCGGCGTAAAAGGCTTCCGACAAATATTCTCTTCAAGTGTGCAAATGGTTTTATTGGCTCAAAAAGGAGAAAAGTTTATTCCGATCGTTCTTCCCAAAATATGTAATGTCATTATGCTGGTCGACGCCGGACTATCGATTAATTCGAAATATTGCTCACTGCAGAGAGTAGCAGCAAAGTGTATGCTCAGACTTTTTATCAGGAATTAAAGGGATTATCGCGTTCAAGCCTCTGGTGGAATGGAGGATGCGTTAGAAAATGATCCGAATTTTTAAAATCTTCAGAGAGCCAGTGAACTAAGGACTCTATTTAATGGTTTTAAATAGGTTGTGCGAGATCATTCGACTTTATAAAATTTTAATGAGTGGTTCCTGCATGGACATCGCTTCTTCGTACAGGACTCTCAATGTTTATGTCTCAACCGAGATTATTATCTTGATCCACTCGTCATGCTCCCCAGATTTAGCTAACTTGAACTTCTTCCTATTTTCTAGCATCAAAATTGATATTGCGACGGCGCTACCAGGTTTCAAAGCGAATAAATTTGAAAAGTGCTTGAAACATTCGGATAAGCGTTTGAATGAAAGGCTTAGTGCCAGCGAGGAGTATTTGGAAGAATAAGAAGAAAAAAAAGGTTTTAATAGACGAATTCCATCTTTATTTAGGTCCCCCTCGTAGTTATCATTCAGATATTGCAATCTCTTGTTGGTCTATTTGTAAATATACGTTAAAAAATTATCTTACTTACAGGAAGTGGGAAGCATTATCGGCAAGAAAGGAGAAATCGTTAATCGTTTCCGCGAGGAGGTATGTTTTCTTTATGGATTAGAAGGTAATTGAAAACTCAATAAATATTCTTCCACCATAGTCCGGAGCAAAAATAAACATATCAGATGGATCTTGCCCCGAACGTATAGTGACTGTATCCGGTACAACCAGCGCTATATACTCGGCGTTTTCTTTAATCACTAAAAAGTTTGAAGAGGTATTTCATTTACTTTACGATGTAATTCAAAGCTTACACGAATTATTTCTTTTAAGTGGTGTTCACAGTTCAATGATAGCGGGTCAATGGGAGGAAAAACACAAATTCCAATTCGACTCATAGTGCCAGCAAGTCAGTGTGGTTCTCTGATAGGTAAAATGTTTAGAAATACCAGTTGCAATAATGAAGACATCCTATTCATATTGTGTTTCAGGGAAGGGTGGATCAAAAATTAAGGAAATTCGCAGTACAACAGGATGTTCCATCCAAGTGGCTAGCGAGATGTTGCCAAATTCTACAGAAAGAGCAGTAACTTTAAGCGGTTCAGCAGAGCAAATTACTCAGTGCATATATCATATTTGTTGTGTAATGTTAGAGGTGAGTTGCTGTTATCATTAGAGATAAGTCAGACTGATTGAAAGTCTGCAATGGCGTAAAGTAAATTCTAAACTTTCTGTTATTCCAGTCACCACCGAAAGGCGGAACTATTCCATATCGACCGAAACCACCAGTAAGCGGACCAGTGATTTTAGCAAACGGCCAAGCTTATACAATCCAAGGAAATTACGCTGTTCCGGCACAGGAGGTAGGTCTTCCGAAATTTCTATGTAACACTAACCAACTGCATGAGAAAATCCCCCGTTTAAAGACGAACTACCCGAACTGAACGAACACCAGTAATGTTCACTGTCTCTTGCATTACTTTAGCAGTAGCGGATCGTTATTTTAATTTTTTGGTTTTACATCTTTCGTAGCCTATTGCAAAACTTTGACCAATGGCTGTGTATTTTACTACATAACATCCCAAAAGGCAATGAACATAAAATAGAGACTTGAAAGTTCCCACAATGCTTTTTATTTACTGTTTCTCTGCCTATTTTAATTATTTTTTTCTCGTCCGAAAATAGACCTGTACAATGTTTCCATTAGCACTGGCCGGTGGTCTTCATGCAGGCATCTCAGGTTTAGCGGATCCATTATTAAAAGGGGCCCATCTGCCTGCAGCTATGCCCCCACATCATCTTCAACAATTGTCTGATGTGAGTTAATCGTTTTGATTGGTGCTGCCCTTGGCTCATAATTTGTCCCCCTCATTTGGGTATTTGGTTTGTTTTGATTTTTGGTACCCTTTCACCACCCAAGTCACTTGATTGTCGTGAAAACCCCTGATTTTCCTTAGATTGATTTGATATTTCTTACATGAACGAAATAGCATTCAGTTTCCTAGTTATGATAACCTGTCTCAGGATTGATCACCTGGTCTTGTATATATGTATAATATCCATGCTACTATATTCTCCGCAAAATTGTTAGTTTGACTATGATTTGTGCTTTTTAACCCGCTTTTTCTACATTTTAATTTTCAGTCATCAGTAACAGAATGAACGATTTTATAAGTAAAACAAAAGTCCCGTTTCGTTACCCTGGCCTTGATATTGTATCCCGTATTTTGTGTATTGAAATGAACGTGTTGTTTAATACTTGCAGTTTTCTTTTTGCAAATATCGTCATCGGTGTGGTCACATTGTAGGTTGTGCTAGAATCTGCTAATGGTCAGGTCACGATGAACAAAAGCATGATAAAATTGACGTTCACACTCTCCTATCGCTAAGTGGATAATAAAAATTTATTCATCCGAATCGTGACGCGATCGACGCAGATTAACTTCAGCTAGATTTTTGATCCGCAACATTTCATCTTCATTGTACTAGATATTCTCTTCTGGCAAACAATCCATATTTCTCTCCTCGAAGAACAACTAGTTCGTTGTTCACTAGGAAACGAATGGCATTAGACTAGAAGCGAACGATTTCTTGAATAAGGCCGGCCAAAACTATGTCTTATGGGCAGCACCCAAAATGATTAAGTGAAACATTGAGGCACATCGTGCCAGGCACTCTACGATGGTATTCCCGTTGCTCTCAACTAACCCCCTATACCAATTCCATTTTGCTAGCCAGAAAGAGAAATGTCATGAAATTTGGTGGCTCTTACATTTTACTTAATGTTTTTGAAATAATTTACAGGTGGCGAAAAATCCGTTAGCGAGTTTGGCGGCTCTTGGTTTAGCTGGAATAGCTCCAACTAATACTGGAGGACTCAACCCAACAGGTAAGAGTTAAACATGTTCGTTAAAATTCATTGACGTATGGTAGAAAAAAGGAAATTTATTATTTTTGGGCTATTTTATTTCTTTAATGGGTCCTTCAATTTGCATTCGTACACTGATTTCGACCTATGAATCACATTGACTTCAGAATCGAGGAGCGGCTTACAAATGTCGGCTATATCTGAAATGAAAAACATTATGAAACTTACATTGTTCTTTGGTTGTTGGTGCATGAAAATTGGTATTTGCAAACGAGTGGACGAAATTCGTCGTAGGCACTACAGAAGGAAAGTACTCGGCAATTTGGTGCGATGGCCGAATTGGTCGATTCTCAACCTATCGCTTTTATTGCCTGGGGTCCGTATCCCGCTTGGTCATCACTGTTTGTATTGCAAACTGAGTGGATGCTTTATAATCCTAAAGAGAGTGAACAGATAGGAGTTTAGAATTTTGAAATAGAAATTTTTCCCATCTAGGATGGAAAATCACAACCTGTAGCAACAATAATGACGAAATTCGTGTGCAGTTGTTGACAGTCAACATAACTTGCTACAGTTTACACAAATTGCTTCGCTGGAACCGTCTCATCATAGGGTCGGGGCTTC
The DNA here is from genome assembly GCF_905115235.1 of Hermetia illucens. Taxonomy (NCBI): domain Eukaryota; kingdom Metazoa; phylum Arthropoda; class Insecta; order Diptera; family Stratiomyidae; genus Hermetia; species Hermetia illucens. The sequence goes on along the minus strand of NC_051850.1, from coordinate 63,058,263 downwards.
TGTGTACAAGACAATAATCTTGCCAGTCCTCGTGTATTCCTCGGAAACTGTTGTTCTTAGCAATTAGGAAGTTTTTTGGTCTCTTATATGGGGATGGACGATTCTAAGCCTACAAAGCGAAGAAATCCCTGAGTGGTTTCGCGAACGCTTGGCTGTGGATAGAATCCAGTTCAATACGCTGCGGTGGACTATGATACTTGTTTAATGAATTAAGATGCGTCATTTTCACAAAAGTATGAAGCATGATACCCCTATATTCTTGAGTAGTTGTGCTTCATCAATTCAATTGTGTTGGCGCTTGTGCAACCTCTACCTGCTTCGCTAGATCAACATTCAATGTTTGCATTCCAGGATCAGGGATTCTTAAATTGCAGCCGTGGACTCTCTGTTTTATTTTCAGTGAAGGTGGGAATCATTTCGATACGGCATCTAACAAACAATTGACAGTTTTTGAAAAATAATTTCCATTCTTAAACTATAACCACAATAAATTCTGGAAAGTGACGTTATATAAGTTAGGCATGAGGTTATAATTTTTGACACAGATTGCTCTTCCAGTAAGGTTACTAAGCGAAACAATCAGTCTCCAAAGCTTTTCACCGTTTTTTCCGAGCTCGATTTTTACTTAAAAAAATTTTCTCAACGGATATGTCAATAGAGCAGATACCACAAATCTACTAATTCGACATAAAAAAGAAGCTTAATTTTTAATCAATCAATCATGGCTCAAGTGGTTAGAGCGTTCGCCTGCCGTAGCAGAAGGCCGCGCTTCAAATCTCACTGGTGGGAAGGAGGGATTTGTTATCGTGACAGGATGTCGGACACCAGTCGACTCAGCTATGGATGAGTACCTTAGTGAAATCAGGGTAATAATCTCGGGCGAGCGCAATGTAGACCACATTGCCTCCTACAGTATTCTGTAGTGTACCGTTACGGTCTTGATTGAAGTGCTCTAACACACTTCAAGGCCCTGATCCAATATGCATTGTTGCGACAACGATTATTATTATTAATTTGTAAGGTGGTCATTCACTGGGCAGGCAAAAATATCATTTATCAGTTGGTTGGACGTGTGAGGATTTTTGTCTAGGATTGAATTCTATTGCAGCCTGTTGGCTTATTGCACGAACGGTCGCTTACGTGAATAGTGTTGTCCTACTCGCTCAGTGTTCCATTACGTACAATTGTTTGAACCAGTTTTCAATGTTTTTACTGCACAGGAAATATATTTCTGAAGCGTGAGTACAGGGGAATCTAATATGGTGCGGGATGTTGCCTGTATTGCAGTGTCTACATGCTCTGCATCCAGTGTCGTTTGCAGTAAGTAGGGGGACAGTAACTGGTTATTAGACCATTTTGGTTGCATTGCTTCACCGCCCATCCTATAGTATGAATGTGCTACGCCTTAAGCCAGCGGTGGGCTATGTCTTCAATTAATGGAATAATTGTTTAATTTCCTAACGAATGGTTTTCACAACTGCGGATTAGCTAATTTTATGTGCAGGGATATCTTTCTTGTAAGTTCATTTGGTCTTTCATTGCCATCAACACGGGTTTGTCCGCTATCGACTTAAACGTTATCTCGTTTTCAGCTATCTGGTGTACATGTTCTGCTGGCATTTACGTACTAGTTTAAGCCTGGGTTGAGGTGGGTTCAATAGTTTTTAATGCTGTCTGACTATTAGAATATGGATTTCAGAGAATTTGTATTTCCTATTTAGATTCTTTCTAATATAAATATTTATCTCACACAATTCTGCTTGAAATACAGTGGTATGTTTACCTAAGGGTTAAAACGTGTCGTGCTTCAGATCTTTTCCATGGTTCGGAGGGCTATCTAGTGTCTCATTCACAGTTATTGATTACTTGATTTTTGAATCCTAGTAGAACTTTGACAACATTAGATTCCTGACTATTTCCGGAGCAGGATTTCTGTGCGGGTGTTCTCATACTATTCCTGCAAGCCTCGCCTCTCTCCTTATTATGAGATTCAAGTATAACATTTCCAACAGTGTCTTCAGGGTAGAGGTGTATTTTTTTATGGCACTCGTAATGTACAGGTAGGAGAGTCCTTGAAGCTAGGGTAAATCCTTTGCCGCTTTTCTCTGTTCAATTTCTGTTATCATTTTAAAACTCTATAGTTAAGCGCGGGTTTTACCATGATTGGATAGGTTTAGTATCTACATATATGTTGTTTTAACCCGGATGCTTTATCTGTGGTATTTCTAGTGGCAAAAAGTGCACAATGCTCGTCCTAGTTTCTTATTCTGGTACATGCTATGAGGTTAGTTTGTTAGGGTTTCTTGTAAGATTTTGGCGATCACTCCAAGTTTCTCTTTTGGAAAGAAGCCATATTTTGTTTCTGGACAAGCACTGAATTTTCCCATAATGTCATCAGGATCTCCCCGGGCGTAATTTCTTGTTCTGTTTAGTAAGATAGTAGTTCGTCTTTTATAAGGTCCCAACGCAGTAGTTGTCATCCTATGGGCATTCCCTTCATATAACACAACTGTACTTTAACTAACCTGCATTTCAGAAACGATTGTAATCCCTATACATTAGTATTCTATCTCTCTATATGATATCATATAGAGAGCAGTATAGAGGCAATTCAAATGGTAGAGAGTGATACCAATTATCTTATTTTTATTCTGGCATGGACACTGTTTAACACCCTACACACTGCTTTATGATGATGTTGTCCTAGCGTCTCATAGCATAGCTTATTATACAATTTGTCCAAAAGTGGAATGATGACCCCTCGCAGAACGGTCTCCGATTGCATCTGAATAAAACATTTTATGTCGATCGACCCTGTTGAAAGAGGCACTATTAACGTCGGTTGTTACCGACCTGCTGAGCACTGCATGAATTAAATATCCTGCATCAACGCTATTAGCCAACCACGAATTGCGTTATTGTTTCACGCATAAGTAAAACTTGAATTAAGTGGTATTTCACGGCTGCTGTTTTTTGTGATCGAGGCATCAATAAACGTCTCAAATTCAAAATCTATCACAACGTCATGCGCCCTGTCGTATTATATGGTTCAGAGTAGTGGGGGACAATTAAACAATATACAATATACGGCGCCCCGCCTTAGTGGAGACGAAATTGTTGCATTGCGTAAAAGGCTATGATCACATTTGTAACGAGGACATCCGCCATGGATATGGGGCTGCATCGATCATGGAAAAATTGTGACGATGGCGTCGTTGATACTATGGTAAAGTAATTCGCTACTAGTTAAGATTAGCATTAGCATTGAAGCAACCAAAAGATCAATCCAAACAACGATTATTTGGTACGCTAGATGGTGATTTGAGTGTCCCCCAAGTCCACCCAGACAGGCGTATGACCGAGGAACATGCTGCAATAGATCGAAATGATCGAACGCTATTGAACAATACAAAAGCTAAAGAAAAAGAATTATTATATATCCTATTTAAAAACGGCAGACTCTTTATTCATTTAATTCTTCATAAATATATTTTTCTCTCAATTGAACCGTCGTAATCACATTTCAAAATAATCACGTTTGCACTATGATGAAAGTTTGTATAAACTATTCCGGAGAACTCCTCCATTGCCTTGAGATCTGTACACACTTAAAAGAGGGTACCGGTTACCAGTCCCTTAGTGATTTTTTTTGCGGTTTTGAATTTGATCTTTTGTTAATCCACTGGGAATGGGAGTGATCTTGTAGGTTTTAGAGTTCTTATGTCACGACTACTGACAGCTCTTATTTTAGTCCGAAAATTCGAAGTCGTTGCAGATTTGAAGCCAATTGAATTTTTTGGACATCGATATTTCCCCGATTCCCCGAATAAAACAAAGTCCAAAATGCTTGGCGTAATTTCTTCCCGTACTCAAAAGTTCAACCTTTGATAGCAATTCAACAGTTGTTTGTCCACCTCTCGTCGTGTTCCCAATGGAGGCGTGGCTAACGTCATGGCGTGTTTTTCTTCTATTTCTGCCAAAAGGGAGACGACATCCAATGTAGTAGTTAGGAATAAACGTGGGAATGGACTTCGCTATTTCCGGCATCATGTGTGTAATTTTAAAAGAAACAGCATCATTTCCTCCCAGAATCCCATGCAATTCACCGCAAGAGACACAGCCAAGCGGTAATTTGCGGTCCACGTGGCCATACAAGATTGATGCTTAGATGCAAGATTGTCCACACTGGAGGTCGTTCGGTATCCCAGGTCTCCATCCACGACGTTCTTTACTCTCGGTGCCATTCACTTATCAGCACGGGTCGGAAAACATTTTGGTTTGGTGTCTGATTACAGCGAAGTTTTCAGTTTTCCTCCTAAATGGTCGCATAATTGATATTCCCAAGTTTGCCCCCTATCGCGACAAGGTGAGTAATCACAGGAGCATAGACAGTACACATTACATTGTTTGAATAGTTAATTTTTTTCACTAGAAATTATTCTATAAAACGATGAATCGAAGTGCATGCTGCTCCTGGCTCAATATTACTCGAAGCCAGGGTTTGCTATTCCCGTTCGGAGCAATTTTATTCGAAGTTCTCAGAAGTGTTTAAGTCCCCTCTGTGTGTCCTTTCTGGTGTAATCATGAAAACTAAGGAATTCTCTAGGCTTGGGTGGAGTCCTACTGATATCTTGTAGTTTTTTATTTTTAGCGTGATTTAAGACCCATCGATTAATGATTGGTGATCTGTTCATCTTGTTTTTCAACACCTTCCACGGCGCAACCACCAATATCCCGTCTAGGCCTGCCTTAGTAAGGAACTCCATGCATCCCGGCGCAAAGGTCTACCAATTTGGACGGATTTCGTCGTCATATTTGTTATCGGTTGAAATTTTCGATTCTAGATAGGAGAAACTATCAACGGTCTCAAAGTTGTATTCTTGTATGTTTTGTTTTCAGTTGACCAGTGCTTTTTGCTGCCTTTGTTTCTTTCGCTTTTAGTGCTGGCCATGTAGAGTGCTGAGCAAAAAAATCCGATTAGTAGAAAAATCTGATTTTTGAGAATAAATATCGAGTTGATAAAAAAAATAAAAATATGCGGGTTTTTTGTATTGATATTTTGCACTAAAAATAGTTGTTTGGGAAAAAAGAACCTATGTAAAATTTTCAGGAGGGACTTTCACCCAAAATTGGTCTACTTTACGAAAAGAGGTAAATTCGGTTTATGTTTTGTATCAATCACAAAATTCGTCGTATCACAATAATTTTTTTTTTGTTTGCTGAATAACTACACAGTAAACTCATAAATGTTTAATTAGTATTTCGTGGCACCTCCCTTTGCCTTAATTACGGTTCTAATCATCGTTGACATTGATAAGATTCTGGAGAATCTGCAGGTCAACTTCATCATTCCACGTTCTTAAGAGGATTAAATTAAGCATGGCCAGAAAGTTGCGCACTTCCAAAGCAAAAAAGGCCAAATAATTGGAAAACCTTCAATATTTCTTATAAAACAGCTAGAGAAAATAAAAAAAATTATTACTTACAATGTGGAACCTGTGACAGGGCGCAGAATCATCTTGAAAGATGGCCACACTTGAATACTGATATTGCTTTTCAATTCAAGGTATCAGTTGCTCCTCCAAGATTCGTTTGTAGGCTGCACCATTGACTCTTCCATAAATTAATGAAAGTCCTTTCACACCATAAAACGAAATGCATCCCCAAATCATCCTGCTCACCGGCTAGCGTACAGTGGTCTGAAGACACTTCCCACTGTATCGCTCACCTGATCTCCATTCGTGATGGATACCATCCGACCCAAAAATATTAAATTGGTATTCATCGGAGAATATTACAGTTTGCTATTATTCCAGGGTCCAATTTTCGTGGTCCTTAAATAGCGTTGCTTCCGTATTCTGCTATTCAAAAAAGTATTCTTTGCGGGACATTGGCTATGAAATCCGCTCTCTCTGAGCTCCCGACGAACCGTTGATGCATCAATTTCTGTCCCAATGGCATCTTTGAGCTCTTTTTTTAATGTGCGATGAGCTTTTAAACCGATCCCGCGGGCAGAATCAGCGCACCAGTCTGTCTTCGGCTGATGTAGTCTTTCTCGGCCTTCTAGAACACCGTTTCGGAGCAGTAGATCCAGTGGCCCGGAATCCTTTAGAAAAATAGCTACAGAGGACTGACCAAAGGCCACAACGACTGTTATTTGTTGTGTGCTATATTTTTTATGAAATACCGTGATTATTTCTCCTTTGTCGATATCACTCATTTTACGTGTTTTTGCCCTTTTTTTAATCAACGTACTTTAAAACTTCCTATGCTATTGATATTACGCCAGTAGTTAGGACTAGGTGAATGGTTTCAAGAGTGATGATGCTGCCTTTATTTGGGCTCGCATATTGTTCATGGTCAGTCTTATCAATTTAGTCGGGATAGCGAATTCTCCCTTGGCTGTGTACAGTTTTACCCTGGCTATGCTATCATAGGCGGCCTTTAAGTCGATGGAGAGATGATGCAACTAATGGTCATATTCCAACAGTTTTTCCATCGCTTGTCGCAGAGAAAAAATCTGATCTGTTGCTGATTTGTCCGGAGTGAAGCCTCTTTGGTATGGGCCAACTTTGTTCTGGACGTGTGGTGCTATCCAGCTTAGCAATATAGCGGAGAATATTTTATAGATGGTACTCTTGAATGAAGTGCTCTAACACACTTCAAGGCCTTGATCCAATATGGATTGTTGCGCCAACGATTATTATTATTATTATTACTCAGTAACATGATACATTTATAATTCCTGTACTGCGTGATATTCTCATTTTTGTGTATGGGACAGATAATGCCTCTTTGCCAGTCAAAAGGCATTGATCCACTGTCCTAAACCTTGAGTCTAAGTTGATGAACTGCTTGGTGTAGTTCGTCGCTTCATCATCATCCTGCTGACTTTTTGATAAAACTTGCGCGTCTGGTGCGGTTGCTTCTATACTCTTCGAGTTCATAGGCCTTTTTTTGAAGTCGCTTCTCCGCTCGACGAAGTTCTCATGCGCCTGTCCGGGTTTTTTGAGGCTGTTGCATTGCCGGGTATGCAGCATTCATCGTCGAACCAGCCGTTCTGATTTTTTTTAGTATTATCATGTTCGTGACCATATTAATGATAATGTTCTTCAGGTGTTTGTGAAGATCATTTGTCGATGCTTGATCTCCAGGACTCCTGTTAGCTGCGGTTATTGCGGGGTTTCCCCCTTATAGGAATTACTGATTGTCAGAGAGGAATTCTAGGTGGTGTTGTTATTTGAGCCCGGAGCATCATGCCAACGAGATAGTGATTGAATATATGTTCTGACGTTCATCAAGGGTGAGAGGTGGCGACGTTCGATTAAAATGTGATCAATTTGGTTGAAAGTGGTACCGGCTGTAGAGACGTTTTTTTGTAGAACTCTTTCCGCGCAAAGCAGGTACTTCCAAGAACCATTTCGTGTGGCATGGTAGTTGCATAATCTGCAGCCCGTTGTTATTGGTGCTTTTATGTAAATTATGGGCTCCCATAACGCCTGAATACGGCTTCGAGGTTTTGCTCTACTGGTTCGTAGAACGTATTCTTGTTCGATTCTGGAGTCTCTCTAAGAGCGTGAACTTCAATTAGACTCATATTTCGAAAATTGCCTCGCACGCGCGTCAGCTTTATGTTGGGACAAGCTATTGGCTGGCAGCTGCTGTTTTGTATAGAGAGCGCACGTTTCACGAGAAAATGCAAAATTCGTTCGTCCGTTTTCGTTGCCGGGTCCGTCGTCGGGTTCAATCCGAGACTTCTTTTGTGACTTGGACCAGTTGATGTAGCTTGTCCCGTTTTTAGGGTGACTCGCCTTCATCCTTCTCCCTCTGGAGTTTTTTTCTAGAAAGAAAGGTGCAGAGAGGGTGTGATAGTAGCGCTGTTGATATAGTTTCAGCAGTCATTTCTCAGGTTTTGTGTTTCACCGAGAGCACCAATCCATCTATACTACTCTTTGGTCATTATCTTGCGTTTATTAGTTGTTAATTCGCTTAAGGATAATATCCTTGTTGAAGGAGGAGTGGTGAGAGGGCGCTTCCTTGTTGGTGTGATTCCTTGTTGGTGTTCATCAAGGAAGTGCCCTCTCATTAGGCCTCTTTGTTCTTGTTATGGACACCGTCACACGGGACATCCATCGTCCAGCCCGTACACGCTGCTTTATACAGATGATGTTTTCCTAGTATCTAATTGCAAAAATGATCTCGAGCAACTTGTCCAAAAATGGAATGATCGCCCCATGCAACACGGTCTCAGATTGAATCTAAACAAAATTGAATTTTTGATGACCGATCCCCTTGAAATAGGCATAATCACTGTCAGCAGATGAAGTGGCGTTCCACAACTGGTGTTCTTTGTGATCGACGTATCAACGAACGTCTCAAATCTAAAATTGATCGCAATGTCGTCCGTCCTGTCGCCCTCTATGGTTCTGAGCTTTGGCCGACTATAAAAGACAATGAACGGCGTCTTGCGGTAATGGAGATGAAGATGCGTTGGACTAGTGGCGTGACATGTTTTGATCACATTCGAAATGAGGATATCCGCGATCGTTATGGGGTGCGCGATTGGGGAAAAATTGCGAGAGGCGTCTTCGATGGCATGGTCACGCAGTTCGTGCAAACGAGCATTCACTTGCCAAGATTGGTCTGAACATCGAAGTCGATGGTAAACGACCAAAAGGTAGGTCGAAACAATGGTGGCTTGATACGCTGTATGGGGATTTAAAAGCCTCGAGATTGCACTCAGATCAGGCATTCGATAGAGCCAAATGGCGAAACCGATCACGACGAGCCGACCCCGCTTGTGAACGGGATAAAGGCTGAAGAAAAAGAAGGAGGAGTAGTATTTCCTATTATTTTCGAAATTCATGCATGTAAAACAGATTTGAACAGATAACACATCGATTCATACACGAATACAAAAAAGGACAAAAAAGACATTTTGGTAAATTTTTCAAGAAGTTTTTCCGAAATCCACGATTTTTTTGTAGTTGACCGAAACATTTTCTGTTTTGTGTGCATTTTATGAATAAGATTTTCACTGCAGCGCACCCATGAGAAGATCTATAAATAATATATGATGTAATAAAAGTAACGAATATTTGTAATTTACGCTAAGAAAGTTATGTGGTGGCGGTGTTTGGTCAATAGCTGTTTTGAGCAAAATATGATTTAATGCTGAACGTTGCCATGTTAATTATCAAATGTATCTATTTTCAGCTCTGGCAGCATTGGCTGGATCACAATTACGTACGAATAATGCAAATCGCAATCAGCAACAACATGAAATGACGGTGCCCAATGATCTTATTGGGTGTATTATTGGTAAGGGTGGTACTAAAATTGCAGAAATCCGACAAATTTCTGGCGCCATGATTCGGATATCGAATTGTGAGGAAAGGGAGGGTGGCAACACCGATCGTACAATCACAATTACAGGAAATCCAGATTCAGTTGCTCTTGCTCAATATTTAATCAACATGAGGTAAGTACAATTTTTTTGGTACACAGTTGTCGTTTCCTACGACTGCGATTTATCTTTATGTGATAATTGATCTTGAATAAATTTCTGGACTCCTTCTTTATACAGAAACATTTCATCTAAGTTTGATTTCATTTTCTGTGGAACATTTTACTTTTTATGCCAATTATTTCCATACAAACTTCTTTATTAACAACCAACCAACTGACTGAATGGGGAACGTATAAAAATCTGGCTGTGGAACGTTTGTGTAGCGAATTTCTACTTGCAGCAAGATTCAGATCCTTCTTCTCTTATAATGCAGGCAAAAAATTCTGTTTTGACTTTTTGTATTAAATGTGTTTTTGATTCAAGGCAACTGCAGGATTTGTTTTCGAGATTTCGTGCGGAATATAATCTAAATACTGTATAGGATATAAGTTTTAGATGAATGTAAATATTTCTCCGCAAGTTTGCAATAATCAGAATTTTAAGCGGAAAGCACGACCTTGAATGAATGAAAGTTTTTGATTTCTTGCAGTTTCTTCCCGTTCTTAAACAACTGAAATTTATAATTTGTCTGCTTTGCAAGTGACTTCTTTCATATGTAGTACGTATTCACATAAAAGGTGCCAATAGTCAGAAAATTGTACGTTCAACATTCATAAAGGTTGACCCATATAATAACGATTTTCATTCATATAAAGCGAAGGCTTATGAAAATAACAGGGAAACTTTCAGCCATGGAAATCCTATTAATCAAATAATATATATTTAAAAAAAACGATCCTAGAAATCCCGACACCACCAACAACCTAACAATTCCGTCCTTTTTCTTCTATCCCGCAGTGTTGAACTCCAGAAGGCCAACCTTCAAGAAGCCAATAACACATCCAACGGAACTCAATCGACATCAACCAATTTGTCAGGATCAACACCGTCATCTTCCAATAATAATAGTAGTAACAACTCTGCTACTACTAACCCCTTAATGTCAGCTATTCCATTGGCTCAGTTACTTACAAAGCCCGGTGCGTTGAACGCTCTGTCCAGTCTTAGCGCTTTAGGCGGACTAACTGACCTCTTAGGTGGTCTTGCTAACCTCGGACCGCCGGTACAAACTACCGGAGTTCATCGGTCCAAAAATTATCCCAGACTTCGTTCGCCCAATTCGAACTCTACAAACGATAAGAAAAGTGATAGAAACAAATTCAATCCTTACTGAGAGTGACATCTTCAGTTGAGTAACGTATGTTGATATGATTCAGCAATATTAAAACATGCCTTCATTTTTCTATCCACTCCAATATCATCGGGATCATTTTATAGCCGACTCTCATGAGTTTTTTGGATTTGTTTAAGTACATCCTTGCCATAGCAATTGGCAAAAATTCGTTCTCCTTGAAATTAGTATTCGAATTACCCAAGAGGGTAGTTGTTAAATTAAGTGAAAAATCCAAATATGTATACATAAAGTCGAAATCATGATTATTTTTCCTGAGTTTTCCATGTTCTATCTACATTTTGAATGTAATTGAAAAACATTTTCCAAATCGATCGTGCGCTTTAAGTCAAATATTTTTATACACCGCTTTTGAGCGGAATCCTTAGTGTTGTTTTCTCTTGGTAGTGTCCATCATATTTGTTGTTTGAATTAACCCTACCGCCCCTAAAGGGCATATTTTTGAACTGGAAGTTCTGAGAGAATCAGAGTTAAATTGCACGGAACAAAATAGCATTGCTCTAATGCTACAAATTCTTCTGCTTTAACCAATACTGACAGTACTTGCAGGAAGGATTCCTGCGATTACTCTTTCATCGGCTTGTGTGTTGGAGATTAGAGGATGTATCTCTTAATGGCTTATTGACAGTTGTTGACATCAGTTACATATATTTGCAAGAGCGACTTGTTTGTGATCTAAGTGGGAAAAGCTGTGAAAGAGATGGATTTTCATTCACTACTATTCCGGATGCTCACAATTTAGTTATTATTAATAGAAAATCAGCTGACTTCCTCCCTGAAAAATGAAACATGTTCGAAATCGTGGATCTCTATTCTTTACAGACTTTCAGTTCTTCTATATCCATGCGTAGCAGATGTTGCTTCTTTATATGCCCAATTCCTCTAACCAAAAAATTCTTCTTATATTTTTGTTACGCATTTGTATGATGATTATGAGAGAAGATTACGCATAGGATCAGTATGTGCTTAATGTATGATCTTCAGAACATAGGCTTAAGTTTTATAGTGATTATATTTTATTTAAATGCTAAGCGACATAATTATTCATTCATATTATACAACTTGAAATAATGTATCATGTGTGAAAAATATCACCAAAGCAAATGGGAGAATAAAAACATTAACATAATTCGTATTTTTCACTTGTCTTCTTCGAATTTACACAAAATTGATGCAAATCAGTTATCGGGTAGATAGGGTTGTATTGCTTAGTGTTGAAAATGTGTTCGGTCAAGATGTCCGCCAATGGAATAGCAATTCAGAGCATCCAACACAATAATCTGAGTTCTTCCGCAAGAATATGTCAGTTCTTTCGCAGGAATAACAAAGATCAGTTCACATCTGATCATCTCAGCTTTACAATCTAAAATTGTGTCAGTTTTTCCTCACCTTGTTATTTTTATGGAAACTTAGCATATATCGACCAGGAAAGAATTTCTCTCCTCTCAAATGCATTTGAAGAGATTAATTGAAGCTTCTTGATACTGCAAAAGATTCGAATTAGTTCCGCTCCCATTGATTCAACAATGTGTCCTGCATATGATATTCAAAAAGAGTTTATATATAAATTGCAATCCATATAATGTTAAACTATGACCTCCACTACCTAACGACAACGTCTTGTTGCTCAAAAGCAACAAGTTCGAACGACTCATCATCCTGTACCTGTTTTTCACAATCCCGAAACCATTCAGCTCCGAGAAAATTTGCTCCAAATTTCATCATACCTGATTTTCAATCACCACAATAAAATATACCAATCCAGTCAACCAACCTTGATGCAAAATCACTCAATCGCCTGTCCACCAATCCAAAAAATGCTCCGGTAAGGCTATTTATTTTAACCTTTTCATTTATGCTATGTATTTATTTTTCTTTTGCAACATGAATGATTTTGATTGAGTCTCATGATTTGTGTGTAAATGTAGGATATGAATGAGAACAGAAGACGTAGCTACACTCATTTCAACATTCCTGCATTTCTTTTTATTAAATGACAACTTTTCCTTACAGTTTTCCATTAAAGAAATAAAATTATATTGACCATAATTTATTACAGATGCTTGAAGTATATGTTTGAACGTATTTGAAGATGTGCTGCGATTTATAATATTGAAAAATGGGATTTAAATCACTCGCAAACGACTAAATATTAACTCAAAATTTTGTTTTCAGCACACTGAACATCATTTCTTCTATTTGTAAGCGTTTACGCGTTGTGTTATTTGCAATTAGAAGTTTACATTTGTAATGTAGTGCTCCGCAATCAATTTCTTGTGCACCAGCAGACAAGGAGTTTATTAGGTTTGCTCTCATATCAGTTCGCGAAGATTCTAGGGCTTCACTTTTGAAGTGTTTTGGTTGGTTGCTTTGCTTTTTCTAATGTAACTACTTTATACACTTCATAAGTTCTCGCTTAGTTTTCCGCTTCTATGTGATACAGTACATAACCAAAACCTGATCCTCTTATACAGAATTCCATAGAGAATGCTATCTTGTATTGGCGGGGCCTATAAGTAATTTTTCAACACAATTCTCATACCCCTGCTTATCATCATCAGAAAGATGCAACACGGACGCTCATAATGAACCGGGACTCGAATTCAGAGCAATCAGATGGAGAAGTTGACGCTCAATCAGCTCGACTATACCTTTGTCATCTTCAGTAGCTCGTTTTGAATTGTTACAATTCCAGAAAATATTGCAAGCTAGTTCTCTCAGGACTTACGTTCATATTCAGGAAGCATCATATGCTTTTGATCATATGGTGCTCCTCTACGTCCAGAACAATTCGAGATATCATCCAATTCAAAGCAGCGCTGGTACTGTCTGCATCAATGATCGTGTCCTGGGAAGAACTGGGTGTAACAGAGGGTATTCGGTCTTGTCGTATCTGGTTCATCATAACAGCCGACATGTAGCTACGACTTCGCGGCATTTTGCACATCTATCCATCTTGCGCCGGCACAGCAGACTTTTGGAGCCACAGCACCGCAAACTGAACCCACCTGTTTTCGTTTCTATTAGGTTACAAGCGCTTCACCCCCACAATCGACGCATATAATAGAATGAATCACATCACTTTTGCTATGAGAATCCTCCGATGGTAACATTGGTAACATTTCTACAAATGCCGCGAAAGTATATACTACATTCCACAACAGGAGGCTCAGTATTGTACTTTGTGGTTGTTTGGAGACCTCAATTGTTACAATATCGTCCAAACCAATCCTCTCACATATTTTCCACCATTCTTATTTCGTTGGACTGGACTATCGCTTGTCTTTTGCTTTTTGTGTTGAGGAAACATTGACAATGATTTTGTGGGAAGCCACGGGTAATTAATTTGCACAGTCTGTTGTTGAAGTTGTGTCATAATTGCCTGTACGTTTTCTCCCGATCGTTGCTACCGGGCTTCTTTCTTTCCTGGTGAAGTCGCCTTGCTGAAATGAATACGACTGGCAGCATTACGATTTTATTCTAATACCAGTAGTTGAGTTGTTAACTGTGGTAGATACGCTTTTTTGGGCATGGTGGTACTGCCTGCTTCAGTGATCCATTGGCTTATCTACACGATATTTCCCATCGCTTTACTATCATGCCAAGCGGCTCTTCTGGCTAAGATGTTGCTTCCCTATAGACTTGAAGTCTTCTCGGCAAGTGTAAAGCAGAATATTCTCCTTTAAAAACATTGTTCAGTTGTTCACTCAAGAACAGCCCAGACGTTAAAATCTCTCGCTACCGTTTTCAGACCAAGACTTCCTGGCTCTAACACAAAAGCGCTCAGAATCTTTAGAAAGTTTGAGGCTAGGAGCATAGGAACATTTTAGATTCTTATCAAAATCGCCCTTATGAATCTCGCTTCCGCAAGCCAATAGTACTCTTGTCCTGCGATGTAGTTCGCCAATTATAATAATAATCGCGCGATAATCCAATTGGATCTGGGCTTTGAAGTGTGTTAGAGCACTTCATTTAAAACCGTACCCTGATTTCTCTCAACTATTCATTCACGACTGCGTCGATTGGTATTCGACATCCGTTCACGGTACAATTCCCATTGTCACTAGTGAAACTTGAACCGCGATTTTCCGTATGACAGCCTAGGGTTCTAACGCTAATTATAAACACATCGATATCTTTAGCCTTAAATCTGAAAGCGCCCCCATATCAACGAATCCTCTATCATGGTGCTGCTTGCTTAAAATCATTTCTTCTTTAAAAATGTCGCTGAAATAATATCGCCACTCATCTAGACTATCTAAATTAACTTTTCTCTTAAACTGTCGTATGTACAAGGGCAGCGTTCCTCGTGAGAGCCGGAAATTTCCTCTGCAGTCTCCGGCGAATTTCGACTTACATTCCGAATTTTACATCGTTTCAACGCCAGCTCGTCTGCCGATTTCCTTCGAATGATATTAATTCTTTGAAAGTTGAATCTAAAGTGATCTGGTCGAATAACTCAAACTAAATTGAGAGGAATGCATTATGTGCACTTAAAAACCATAAAATTCCTAAAAGTTTCATCTTTGAGGAAAACGTAATTATCAATATTAATAGGAACACGCTGAAGATAGCGTTTTTTGTGTCAACGTAGGCTTTTCATATAATTTTCCATCATCATCGGCGCAACAACCGGTATCCGGTCTAGGCCTGCCTTAATAACGAATTCCAGACACCCCGGTTTGCGTCGAGGTCCACCAATTCGATATCCTTAGAAGCTGTCGGCCATCCTACGTCATCACTCCATCTCAGGCAAGGTTTACCTCGTCTTCTTTTTCTACTATGGATATCGCCCTTATAGCCTACCCGGGCTGGATCATCCTCATCCATATGGATTAAGTGACCCGCCCACCGTGTAGACTGTCGTAGTATTGCTCATAGATTTCGTCCTTGTGTATTCTACGGAATAGTCCATCCTCATGTAGGTGGCCAAAAATTCTTCTCTCGAACGCGGCCAAGAGTTCGCAGTTTTTTTGCTAAGAATCCAAGTCTTCGAGGAATACATAATTACTGGCAATATCATAGTTTTGTACAGTAAGAACTTTGACCCTATCGTGAGATGTTTCGAGCGAAACAGTTTTTGTAAGCTGAAATAGGCTGTTGGTTGCCAACAACCGTGCGCGGACGTAGTTGACTAATGTACAGCCCAAAATCTCGCGCCGCCTGCTCGATCTGGATGAAAATAGACGGTACATCTTGGGTTGTTCTTTCCATGATGTCGATATCGTCAGCATAGGCCAGTAGTTGGGTGGACTTAAAGAGGATCGTACCTCTTGCATTTACCTCAGCATTACGGATCACTTTATCGAGGGCCAGGTTGAAGAGGACGCATGATAGGGCATCCCTTTGTCGTACACCGTTGTTGATGTCGAATGGTCTTGAGAGTGATCTTGCTGCTTTTATCTGGCCTCGCACATTGGTCAGGGTTAGCCTAGTCACTCTTATTACTTTCGTCGAGATACCGAATTCTCATGGCCGTGTACAGTTTTACCCTGGCTATGCTATCATATGCGACTTTAAAGTCGATGAAAAGATGGTGCAATTGGTGTCCATATTCCAACAGTTTTTCCATCGCTTGCCGGAGAGAGATAACCTGATCTGTCGTTGATTTGCCTGGAGTGAAGCCTCTTTGGTATGGGCCAATGATGTTCTGGGTGTATGGGGCTATCCGGCCTAGCAAGATAGCGGAGAATATCTTATAGATGGTACTCAGCAACGTGATACCTCTATAAATGCTGCACTGCGTATTATCTCCCTTTTTATGTATGAGACAGATAATGCCTCGTTGCCAGTCGTCAGGCATCGATCTGCTGTTCCATAGTTTGAGCATCAGCTGATGAACCACTTGGTGTAATTGGTCGCCTCCATATCTAACCAATTCGGGTGTAATTCCATCGGCTCCTGGCGACTTAAGCCAATGAATTGCACGGACTGTTTCTTCTGTACTTGGTGGTGGCTGCATTTATCCGTCGTCTTCAATTTGCGGGACCTCCAACTCGCCGATATTTTGGTTATTGAATCAAAATACTCAACCCATCGCTCCAATATGTCCATTTTGTCGGAAATCAGATTTCCCTCTTTGTCGAGACAGGATGAACATCGAGGTGTATAAGGCTTCATCCTGTTGATTTGTTGGTAAAACTTCCGCGCCTGGTGCGGTTGCTCCCTGTACTTTTCTAGTTCACAGTTTTGCTCGTTCTCCCAGGCTTCCTTTTTCCGTCTGTTAAGTCGCTTCTCCGCTCGCCGGAGTTCGTGATAATCCGTCCCTACTTGACTGTTGAAATCTCCAAGTATGATTTTCATATCATACTTGCGACAGGCTTCAAGGGTCCGCTCAACTGCCTCGTAGAAGGTATCCTTCTCCAACTCTGCATTCTCCTCTGTAGGGGCATGAACGTTTATGAGACTTATATTTCTAAACTAGCCTCGCAAACGCAGAGTGCGTAGCCTTTCGCTTATATTTTCAAAGCCAATAAAAGCAGGTTTCATTTTTTGGCTGGCAAAGAAGTCTACTCCGAGCACATGGTTTACCGGATGGCCGCTATAATATATGGTGTAGCGGCTCTTCTCCAGGAAACCGGTCCCTGTCCATCGCATCTCTTGCATAACATCAGCCTTACATTGGGACAGGGTATCGGCTAGCTGCTGAGTAGCATTCAGTCTGTACAGGGAGCGCACGTTCCATGAGAAAATGCGCAAATCGTTAATCCGTTGTCGTTGCCGGGTTCATCGTTGTAAAGTCCATCCTGTCCGAGGCTCCTTCCGTGGCTTCGTAATATCGGTTTTCCGTGTAGGGTTGTCAGCTCTATTTAACCCTCAACCTGGAGGACCAGTTGGTACATTTTTTGCCGTTTTTAGGCGCGGGAGACTTGCCTTCATCCTTCTCTGTCTGCAGTTTTTTATGAAGAAAGAACTCCCAGCGGTCACCTCGTGGAGATGGAGATAGGGTTTGGTAGTAGAGCTGTTGGTGTTGGTTCAGCAGGCGTTTCCTAGCTATTATGCTTCATCGTGTGTACCAATCCATGTTTCGCCCTGGGACGTATACTACCCTTTGACCGCCGTATAATTTTTACCGTTGATTACTGAAGATCGGTAAAGTCGAAGTCCAAGGGCTTGCAAACCGTAGTGGTCTCATTTACAAGTTTGCACATCGTAGTGATCTCCTATTAACGCTTAGGTCTCTTCTGCCCTGAGAACTTTTCGATTTGGTTCAAGAATTTGTCTTTGAATTTTTCGCACATCGATATAAGGTCGACATTTGGAGACGGTGTCATGGAGCTAATGCTTCCCCTCCAATTGGGGAGTTCCAAATCTTCGTTGATTCACGTCTGGTCATTTCTCGCTCTTAGATGCCACCTTCCTCCAGGCATTCATATTTTCTTTTCTCTGGTATTGCGGCTTTTCATCTATTCTCCTTGAGTGCTTTTGTGCCTCATTGTTGATTATTGTAATCGGTATCGCATTCCTTTGTCCAGTTTCTTTGTCTTCTTTTTTGTGTCGCCTGGTTTATCATGCACTCACAGCTTTTACGCCTGTTTGTTCCTAGGGTTTGATATACGCTAACCTAATAGTTTTTATCATTATCCTTATATTCTAATGAATATTCTCGCGTTCCTTATGAAGCTCATAGAATTCACAGATGCCGGAGATGTTTGGCGCCCAAGTTTTGGCATTTCCCCATCGATTTTTTCTCACCTCTGTGTGTCGTCCCTAGCCCTTCTTCCTAATACGAGAATTGCCTCATGACGATGGATGGATCCCCATGACACAGGCACTATCATTGTCAATGGCAGTGACCTGTCCAGAACTATGTCGGGCCAATGCTATCAGCCAACGGAGAACTTCGTTATAAAATTGCTTCCCGAGTTAGAGCAACCTGGATGAAGTGGCGTTCTACAGCTGGCGTTCTTTGTGATCGACGTATCAAAGAACGTCTCAAGTTTAAAATTTACCGCAATGTCGTCCGCCCTGTCGCCCTCTAGGTTCTGAGTGTTGGTCAACTATACAATGAACGGCGTCTTGTGTGATGTGTTGGGCTAGGGGCGTGACACGCCTTGGTCACATCCGAAATGAGGATATCCGTGATCGATATGAGGTTGCACCGATCATGGAAAAATTGTGAGAGAGGCGTCTTCGATGGTATGGTCACGTCATTCGCGCTAAATAGGATTCACTAAACAAGATTGCTCTGAATATCGAAATCGATGGTAAGTGATCAAAAGGCCGTCCGAAACAACGGTGGCTTGATACGCTGGATGGTGATTTGAAAGCCTGGCGACCACATCTAGATCCGGTCTTAGATAAAATTAAATAGTGCATCCGATCACGACGAGCTGATCCCACTTGTGAGCGGGACAAAGGCTAAAGAAAACAAGTCGGAATACCAGAAGCTGGCGCTTCGGGTATAAAGGCTTTATGTTCATCTTCTGTGAGAAACTTCCTACGCACATTTTACCATTCGTATATGGCTAAAAACCCAAATATTCCTTCATATTTTTTTCTTCAAACTACAAGACATATATCTTACGGACGTAGATATTATGCTCACTCGAAACAAACAAACATTGCCTATTACCGAATATATATAAGTTGAACGTATACATATTTCCGATTTACCTCGTGCACAAAAGTATACATATCTACATATAAAGTACGTATATTGAATAGCGCTTGTTCACTGTACAGAAATATCTATCTGAATTAGGCACTCCCCGAAAGCTTAATTGATTATTTCGTGAATATTTGACCGTCCTAACCGGAGTGGCCAAAAAAGCATTATTTAGAAGTTAAGGTGACGAACCAATGTAGAGGCTAAGAAGAGAGCACAAACTAAACATGTCAATATTTTGTGAAAAGATGTTTATTTCAAAAATACTGGGGAATGCTAATAAACTTCACCAGAGCTGTTCATTTTGAATGCTTTGTGGGAAACAAAACTTTATTAGAATCGAGTAAAACTATAGAAGTCAATATCACCCGAAAGTGGATACACATAATATATGCACGTAATAGTACTACGTACTAATGGGGAAAATGCATACTCAAATGTTCTTATATAAGAAATACACAAAATCTTTCATACCTGAAGTGTTCATCTTCCGGTTTCCCGACTTGTTTAAAATGCAATATGCGTTTTTCGTTTTCAAGTTTGAAAAACCTATATATCGCGTTGAGTGAGCAACTTAATATACTAATCTGTGCATTATCATCAACAGCTTCACAATACTGCAGGACCTGTAGTTGTGCGTCAGCTAGAATGTGGTTGGTCTCGAAGATCACGGTTGGCGTTATTGAATTTTTCGAGCCATTGCTGCCTGAGCATCGCGTGCTTATATCTTCGCTTCAGCTGCGTTGAGGCGTTTCCAATAGTGAGGAAAAAGGCCCTTTAATTAAGTAAAAAATGTTGTCGAAAAGTATTAAAAACTCTAAATAAAGATTAGTTATCATTTCCGATGCTTGTAAAGTCTTTTTAGAAATTAAACGCATAGCTTGCCCTTTACAAGTAAATTTTTACTTTCGCAAATAAGGAGCTGTGCGTTTAAGTTCTAATCTACGAGTATTTGGGCAAAAACTGTCTTTGACTTTTACAGTCTGCCGTCTGCGGAGTGCTAGGTAAATGTATCGTTAAGCAGCATTGTTGATAAAGGTTAAGCAGAAACACAAGCATCTGTATTAAATTAATGGTCAATTCAATCGAGGGTGGTAATCTGCTTGAGTTATTTTTTTTTTTAATCCAAACTTCTCTTTCATTTTTACGGTTGACACGTCTTCTGTACGGCACTTTGAACAAAACCCGCATTACTTTGCATATTCACCAACTCTGTCTTTCAGAATCTCGATGGAAACGGCAGGCGTACCGATTCCGGGCTATCACTACATCGCACCGAATCACATCGTCAAAACTCCAATACATTAAAGAAAGCAATGCGGAATTCAAAGACGAAGAGCTCGATGACATACAATAATGAACCAAGAGAGCACAGAGTCACGACGATGTTTTCATATCTTGGGATAATTCTTCAACAACAGTTTTCGATGATTAATTAGTTGCCATTCGATTTTTTAGCAGTGTTTGTTATATACATATAAGAATGCAGTAATGGAGCGCGTAGAATTTTGTCTTTGCATTTTTTGCAGAAGAGAAAAACGTGTGATTTCTACAGTAGGTGATAAGCTTTCTTGCTTTTGGAAGAAAAGAGAAATTTCGTTGTTCGTGAAATTATTTAACGAATTTTATAATTCGTTGTGATTTATTTTGGCTTTATTCAATATGATTGTGATTTTTTTTTGTTTGGCTAAGAAGCAATACAAAATTGAAGACATTATTTGCGTAGACGTAAGATCCTTTATAGTTATATATTTACAATTTAAATCGTATTGAATCAACAAATTTTTACCTACTTATTGAATGCATACAATTGTATTTAAATAGTTACATTACGTCGTAGTGCAGACATCATAATCCGAGAATATTAAATTATAAAACGTAGTTGTTATAAACGATACACATATCCGTTATAATTCAATTTAGAAGCTTGGAATTCACAAATATCAAAACCTATTTCTAGTAAACATATCTGGCGAATTTGAACCACTTAGCCCTTCAGTCGAATTTGATTTTATCTCAAAATGTGAATCAATGAGTCTCGCTAAGGCGGAGGAGCGAATTGGGTGGGGTGGGAGCTGAGGGGGACAGAGAAGGCGCCGTTGCATTTGTTGGTGCATGGCGGGAGTAGTAGTGTATGGTGAGGGGTAGCGGGGACCCACGTAATTAAATCAATATACAATTCAAGTGTGAAAATGCGTCTAGTTATACATTTTTGGTGTATTTTGTCTTTTGTTATAGCTAATTCTTATGATATTAAAATTAAAACAATCAGATATAGTGGCGACATTTAGAAGAAATATTGCTGTTGTGCAAGACCATCCCCGGAAGGGAAAGGGGAAACAAGTGAGAGAACGTTGTTTTTAATGGAGGCAGAGTCGCTTGATTTAATTAGAACAGGAGTAAAATGTAATTTAGGTAAAATGTATTTTAGATATTCTTATTTATTATCCAAAACAAAAGACTTATAAAGACGTTTAAAAAGATCTTTATAAAGATAAAGAACAGAAATTTAATATAGTATTGCGATAGTGCAAAGTTATATAAAAGAAACAAGTAACAAAAATCATACAGGCGACATAAATTCAGCACCGCTCCCGGGGCGGTGGTGATTAGTACCTAAATCTTATTTACATTAGAATTAAATATATTCAGCTTTAAAAAAGTTTTAAGTGAGTCATAATAGGAGGAGTAAATGACAAATCGCACCAAATTGAGAAGACATAATAACAAAATTCGTGTTAAAAAGAATTTGATACATTTGAGATCAAGTATTTATTATTTTCAAAAAAACGGAAGGAATCAATTTAGCAAAGAGTTAAGGATAAACAAATTGATATCTTCAGAGCCGTGGGAGGAAAATAATCGTTTTTGCTAAAAAAGTGCTAAATAGTGACGTTGTGTCATTTGGACAATCAACATTTGATAGAAGAATTATTTGAATATTTCAGTTCGGATTACATATAAAATATCATTGAAAATGAAACGTATCATAGTAGAACAGTTATGTACTTATTAATATCATATTTGAAAGTGGACAAATAGGAAGCCATAATTGAATTACATAATCATTACATAAAAAAGACAATATTTCGTGTAAATATTGATGAATATGAAAAGGAAAATTATTATTAACACAATATATATATATATGAGAAGCCATAAGAAATATTATGTGTAGCTATCAATTTTAAATTTTTAAAAGAAAGATATGGCATTAATATTATTATTATACACACAAACAATAACAAAAGAAAGAAAGATGACAAAAAAAAAACATTTTACACGAAATTTAATAAACTGAAAAATTGGGATCAACTTATATTTAATATTTAAATAATTATTAGTGAAATTGAGAAAATATTAGCTCATATATTTTAGACTGGAACGTTTTACTTTTTAAGATGAAAAGATGAAACAAAAAATATTTGATTTCTATGCGAATGTGCTTGTTCAAAGCGTTATTATATTTTCTCTTGTTTATTTACATTTTATAAGAATGGATTTTTAAATAATTTATATTTTATATTATATGTCAGCTTAATATGAGTTCAAGTTCAACGAAATTGCGAATTGCAGTAAGATGATGGCATGTTGTTCGCGGTCCGGAAAATTGCGACGAATTGTATGCTGGGCTGAGGTTGCATATGTATGTATCGAACGAGTTTAATCTGAATTTCGATTTATTTGCTAGAGTTAACATAGAAATCTTATTTGCAACCGGAAGTGAACGGACGAAGCTCTATACAAATTTTAATTAAGTACATTTAATTACATTTATTTTCATTATCCCAATAGGATTCGATAGTTAATAATTTTATCAGCCAATTCCATACACATAATGACAGAAATGTAAGCGAAGCTACGATTTCGTTCCATTGGCTATTCAATTGCTAAGCCGTCAGTGATAAAAAAAATTCATGGTCTCAAGGTTTCTTCCATCTTTACCAAGGCGTGAGGGCAGATGAAACCTTTTATGAATCTCAAATTTCTAGACGTCATTTTGTTTGATACCAAACATTTCATCACCTAATAATATAGCAATTCTCGGAAATATCAGTTTATTGCGTTTCGCTGCTAATTTTTAAGAACACTGTTTTGGCAAGCCAAGTTGACGAGCTTGAACGGCTACTTTGTCGAACATTTCAATTTTATAAAGTAAATTACACTTGCAAGTAAATCCCTAGACCATGTCGTCTACCTTTCCGTTTTGTTTTTGATATAATTCGTAGGCCTGATGTGTTCCACTTCCAGCTATACCACTCCCAGGATAGAGGTGAGGCAGCGGCTGAAGAGTTGGCTCTACTGGCACTACTGTACAACAGAAGTATTTTCAACACATCAAGTAGATACACATCCAAACCCATTTCAATTTCATTTAAAAAAAAGGGTTTACCAATTTTAACCAATTATTTTATCCTGTGTTAATTTTTATTTGGGTTTTCTCAGAATGGCCTTCATTAAGTAACTTTTCTGATGATATAGGCGCACTTCTTCGCATACCAACTAATGTAGCTGCGTCTATCGACTAAAAACTTCTTTCCCCTATCGGGAATTTTATCCATTTCGGAACATTTTACGTATTACTTCGAGTTGTCGCCCGTTTTAGACCACTTTCGAGCTTCTATGGGCTTTCGTAGTCTTCATGACTTTATATCATGCGTTGCTGTGCTCTCGCATTTCTGCACAATGGGTACGATATTTTCAACTGTCAGTGAGCGGATTCGTCTACTTGTTTCGGGCTTTTTCTTTGTAAATCTTATTCAGTTAAAATGTGTGAGTTCTGTGTAACTACATTACATCACATTAGTCTATTTTTCCAATATAACGTAAATGTTAAGTTGAAGCTCATTTCATCAAAATTTCTGCTTACTCGGCTATACGACGAGCTGTCGATTTTCTTCGTGTTTCATTTTGCGATCTCTGTGTAATGTGCTATTGTTCTGTAGTCTGTTGTCTAAAGATGTTTAAGTTAGCAGGAAGCGTTCGTCATTTTTTCCAAATTTGGTGGATTAAATGGGATGTTATCGTTGATAAAGTTTGCCCGGCTTTGATACCGCCCGATATGCTAAACATACTCTCAGTGTTGCTCATTGAAACAAGGCCATCGTCTATCTTCGATATTTAGATTGTCCATATTTCACATCGAGCGGATGGATGGATGGAATGGAATGGAATTTTTTATTATATGGTATGAGATGACCTACATTAGCCTCTCTGAGCTTTTCTGCTGTATCTAGCTTTAAGGTAGCCAGTAGTATACTGGCATTTTTGGGAATTCTTTTCCCCTTGATCGAAATTTTTTTCGCCTCTTCCATATTCTAGGGAAAACCCCTTCCGAGAAGCATATCTTAACGAGATTTGTGGGTATACACCATGGATAACTTTTAACACTTTCGACGGGACTCTTTCAGGCCCCGAGGTTTTGTTGTTTATAAGAGCGTTTTCAGCATCATGGAGCTCCTTGTTTTTTGAGTTTGATTAGTAAAACGTCGGAGTTTAGCATTGATGTGTTCCCCTTACATGTGCTTTTTTTATGATAGTTGTTGGATCTCTGTCGGCCTCCGTTCGCGGTCCTTTGCTTGAAAGCGTGCAATAATTAGATGCAGCCTCGCTGACATGTTCTTACTTTCCTGCTTCGGGATTTTTGTGCGCCTTTGAATTCGTTGAAATCGCTTGCTGCTCACAGATTTCCCTCGCTTTGTCTTTGATTGACTCTATTTTCTATTGAAATTCTGCTATGTTGTCACTTGGGGCCAGGGAGACACTAATTAGTGGGTTGTTATGACCTTTCGTCATGGGTAATATTGGCTGTTTCCGTTATTAAATATAATAGGAATATTCGCTTGGACGTTCGCCGCCAGGACTGTTATATCAGATCCGTCTCCTATCTATATTTCACTGTTGGTCTTATTTTACTGTTCACTGATGATTCTTGCGTTGGCTTTTTTTAATAGTTGTGTTAAGGATTCGTCAATTGTTTTACTCTTTTGGGTATTCGGTTGTAGAATTGCCGTGGTCGGCGTATTAGCGTAAACTCTTGTATGAGGTTCGTTTGTAAAATAAGGTTGCCAATGATTTCAAAAATATAAAAAAATTTTTTTATTTCTTAGCATTTGAAACCTTGAAACTTACGCTATCCTTCTACAGAATCGCCGTTTCTATTCAAGCAATTTTGTATATCCATGTCATAAAATTTTGCCGCCAAACCTCTGAGAAGTCGAATAATCTCTTCATTGGCTTTATCATCGGTATTGTGACTACATCAGACCAGCCGAAACTTGTCAGCAATTCTCACGCTTGAGCACAGTCGGGGGGTGTCATGGAGTAGCCTCACACGTTTGAGCAGTTTTCTTTCCCGGCGGTTTACAATTCTCCTTCTGAGTATTCTTAACGTGTCACGATATCTGTTTGGGTTTATTTTTGTTCTAGGAGGCATAAAGTAGATCGAAAGCAGCATTTTCCTCTCCCAAAAGATGGTTTCCATGATTTTGTCAGCAGGCTGAGTTTATTTAAACTTTTTTGTCTTCGGAGAATTTGAGTTGTCTTTCGAGAGATTTCTCACTTTTCAACAACCCCGTCTGAAACCGACGGCCTTCCGCTCCGCTTTTCATCGTGACTGAATTCTCTACTACATCATTTACAGACATGTTGAACAGCACTTTTCTCCATAAACTTCGGTTAAATGACGATTAACGTCCAGAGACGAAACAGCGCGGATTTCGCATCTGGCGGTCACGGTACTGGAGATAACCATCTCGTATGACTGTTGACTGCTAGGCCGACACTTAGCAACGTAACACATCGTTCAATAAGTCCCGCGACTAACTATGAAAATAACATTTTATCGGCAAAATTCTTTATTATTCGTGAACATAATCTCCTTCAAGGGTAATACAATCATTCCAACGCTTCTCTAACTTTTCAATGCCATGTTTGTAGAACGATTTGTCTTTTGACTCAAAATGAGCCTCAGTAGCAGCGATCACCTCCTCATTTGAGCCAAATATTTTTCCCCGGAGCATCTTTTTGAGATCCGCAAAGAGCCGGTAGTCGCTGGGGGCCAGATCCGGCGAGTACGGAGGATGAGGAAGCAGTTGGAAGCCTAATTCGTTGAATTTGGTCATCGTTTTGATTGACTTGTGGTACGGTGCGTTGTCTTGATGAAAGATGACTTTCTTCTTCTTCATGTGTGGGCGTTTTTTCGCTATTTCGGCCTTCAAATGATCCAATAACACTATGTAGTAGTCGCTATTGATGGTTTTTCCTTTTTCGAGGTAGTTAATGAAAATTATACCATTCGCATCCCAGAATACGCACGCCATCACTTTGGTAGCCGACTGTTGTGTTTTTGCACGCTTCGGGCGGCTTTCACCGGTCGTACGCCATTCAGCTGACTGCCGACTTGACTCCGGAGTGAAATGGTGAATCCATGTTTCGTCCGCTGTCACATATCGACGCAAAAAATCCTGTTTATTGCAAGTAAACAGTGCCAAACAGCTCTCCGAATCATTGATACGTTGTTGCTTTTGTTCCATTGTGAGCAAACGCGGCACCCATTTGGAAAAAACCTTTTTCATAGCCAATTTTTGGTGCAAAATAGTAAATGCACCACCAGTTGATATGTTCACCATCTTAGCTATCTCGCGCCTTTCATTTTGTGGTCACCCATCACGATTTTCAATACTTGCTTGGTGTTTTCGGGAGTTACTGCCTCATTTGGCCGACCCGAACGTTCCGCATCATTTGTATCAGCACGACCGCGTTTCAAGTCAGCATACCACCGACAAATGGTTGTTTTCGACGGAGTAGAGTCCGGATAACGTTTTTCAAGCCATTGCTGAGCTTGAACAGTGTTTTTCCCATTAGAAAACAATGTTTTATTAACACACGAAACTCGCTTTGGTCCATTTTTTTCACGATTGCAAAGGTAGCGTCACTTCAACCACTATAGCTTTCTTGGTTATGTTTCGAATTACATCAAAGTTTTGACACATCTTATCTGAAGGTTGGTACTTCTGAACCTTGGTATATAAATGGCATTATTAGCGCCATCTCTATGCTAGTACCGGAACTTATTGAACGATGTGTTAGCGTGGGAGTTACTATGTGTAGCTGGATTTCATTCCACACATCTCACTTTCAATCTAAGGGCTTGTAAATGACTCTCATGGGCTTCGAAGTAGCTAAAGCCGGTAAGTTGGGTTACACTTTACTTCAATGCAAGGACAGCATTTGAGTCAGCACTTTCTAGAATTCTGTGCGTAGATGTGCGTGTTACAGCAATTTTTCTGAACTCTTCGAAGCTGTTCATCATTTGTGAAATTAAAATTGTCAGTATTTTTGCTAGTTGGAGAAGGTCACCAAACAACATCTGTCCTTCCTAATTTATTTTGGCAGACGATGTTATTTTGGTAGATGCAAGTGTCGCTAGCCTGTATTCTCGGGTGATGTTATGCTGGTTATGATTCAACAGTCTTGGAGGTGATTATAATGGAGTTTGTCCTTTCGTGGGAAAGAAAGCGGAAAGGGACTGAGTGTTTGATTGATGCTAGCATTTTCGATTCCTTTGCAAAAGAGGATATCACAGTCATTAGCGAAGTGAGTTTCCTCTTTGTATCTACAGAATGGTTTCTAACCGTTGTAGGTACTCTTCTGTATGTTCATATATTCCTAACACTTTCTCATTGACGTCTTTGTATAGCGACACCAAAGAATGTAGGATCTTTTCTATGAACCGATTCTTTCAGTAGACTAAAAAAGTAATGATAGCAAATCTGGTGTGCTGAGTTAGTGTGTTTTGCCTTTCACTTTGGTTCAAAATAATAAACTTAAGCTTTATAGCAGGTTGATCCCTTAATTCTGCGCGAACTTCTAACTTTGTGTTCTTGGGTTATCCAAACAAGACGCTATGAACTCCTGCTATCGTGGTATGTCGGTCTTCACAAATAATATTATCAATTTGAGGGGAGAAGTTGAAACTATAATAGTCCCTGACGGAAAAATGTGCTCTTTTCGGTGTTATCTATCACGTTGATCAATATTTTGGCCGATGTGGCGGCGATTTTACTTCGTATGATATCTTTCATTGGAGCTAGACTCCTTAGTTAGTGGAATTCTAAATAACTGTAAAAATAAAATTGTCGTGGCATTGAATTGTCAACGAGAAATGTGAGTCGTCAGAAATGGTAATTTTTATCGTCAAAAGTCACGCTCGTTTTCGGTCATTTGGCATAATTAAGGCAAGGCACATAATTAGCTGGATTCAGTTTTTGAATTATTTTATTTATATAAACTGTATAGAATCCCGACAGTTCGTATGTCAA
Organism: Hermetia illucens; assembly: GCF_905115235.1. Classification (NCBI taxonomy): domain Eukaryota; kingdom Metazoa; phylum Arthropoda; class Insecta; order Diptera; family Stratiomyidae; genus Hermetia; species Hermetia illucens. Next base: position 63,029,632 of record NC_051850.1, on the reverse strand, counting down.
GGTAATAATAGTTTGCTTTGAATTATCGAGAGTAGAAAAATTAGCTCTGGGGATGGACAGATAAGAAATATCGGGATTTAACTTTAGTACAGCTTGAGCCCCCAAAATAGAAATTTTTATACTGGTATAAAATATCAACTTTTCATTACTGTACTTTCACGTTTGCTCGCAAGTATATGTAACCTCTAAAGATGAAAACCAGCTTCCATTTGTAAGGAGTTACGTGAAGTCCATGACAAGCCCCTGTTCATAAGTTTGCATAAATTTGTAAACTTCAAAATATTTTAAATGTTCGGACATATATTTAAACCGCCTTTCTAAAACTACGTTTCTACTAAATGGTAATTTCGAAATATCGATCGCAGGCAACCATGTGCATTTGTAGTGGGGATTCCCCTTCGGGCATCTATATCTATAGCATACATGCATATAACATGGATACGTACTTGCCAGGACAAGAATTCCAAAACAATTCCCAAAGTTTATATTTGTTATCAGGGCCCGTTCGCACTCTTTTTTGGCGTCTTCCATTTCCAGATAATCCAAATTTCGTAGAAGCAAATCTACATGTTTCATCTCGATGTCCAGCCTTCCCGAGTACATGTAATCTAAAATTGCCTGCGTCACGGGAGCCGTTGTTTCATAGAAGAGAACGAGGCTATTCTTCTTACCACCGGCGTAGTTTTCTGTTTGAAGAAAAACCAAATGTAAAATATTATTGTCAATAAATTGTTGCATTTACCATCCAACATTGCGGTAAAGACGGGACTAGCTGCCGACAAAACAGTTCTGTGGGCAAAAATCTCATTATCTTCGATCTGCAATTTTATATCTGTGAACTTAAAATGAAATTCAAGTTGAAAAATTTTCAAGAGCTCTATCAGAAGTTCCTTCTTTACTTACTCTTTTTGCTTTCCGGAAATTGGAAAGGGTTTCAAGGTACTTCGACGAATAATTGTAGTCGACCATGGTCAACATTTTTTCGGGTTTCTCAGCTATCTTTTACTCCATTCAGTTCACTGGAAAAACTAAGATGCTGCGTATTCTCAAGAAACGGTAACAACAGCAGGGATTTTCACCGCTCTCTATGAAGAGTGCTGCCATCTACTACTTACTCTAAAGTAAGCCTATTCGGTTGGCGAAAATTAGTTCGCTTATATTCGCTTATTGCAATCAATGCATACACATTTTATATTTTTAAACACATTTATTGCTTTATTACTTTTTCTACTACTTACTTCTTGTACTTACTACTATTCCTTATAAAATGGTAATAATGTGTATCAGTAAAATATCGTATTTCTCTCCTAAACCCCATTCAAAATGATGTCACTCGTCCAGGGTCGTAGAGAGAAAATTTGGGCCCAGGGTCAAAATTATACGGAAAACGTGGCCGGGGGCGAAAACTACACGGCTGAGGAAGCACGCACGAAAGTTGCGAAAATATTTAGAGATGAAGTGAAATTTGTTTCTTTCCTCGCCGAACCATTCATTTGAATTGCCTTTCGTTTAATATATCGGCGGCTACCGGTTGGTAACGTTTAACAACTTACAAAGGAAGAGAGACTGATGTGCTGAAGGTAGTCTGTGGTAGCGAGCCTGCACGCAACCCGATGGTCTGTGGTTCGATCACGTACGGAAAATTTTTCTTTTTTTGTCTTAAAAAAATGGTTAGGCCAACTCGTTAGTGGTTAATGTTTGTTGAAGTTGGGGAAAGTGAAATAGGACCAGGAGGAGTAGGATATTCAGAACGCTGAAAATGCGATTACTGTCTTGACTACGATACATAGAAGGCGCGTTTGAAGCGGAGTGCGTAGCTTAGTACTAGTGCACTTACCAGAAGACCTTGAGTCTAGTTCAATTCTCAGTATTCCTATCCATCTATTATGTAACAATAAATAAATTTGAATTTTGATTTAATCGGTTGGATTGGGAAATGAAGATCACTACAAGTTTTATTTTCAAATTACCTCACTGTAAACAGTGAAGGATACCTAAATTTCCGAGCGTTTGCCAGTAGCAAAATGGCCGGTGGGGAATCACCATTCATCATCATCATCAACGATGCAACAACCGGTATCCGGTCTAGGCCTGCCTTAATGAGGAACTCCAGACATCCCGGTTTTGCGCCGAGGTCCACCAATTCGATATCCCTAAAAGCTGTCTGGCGGCCTGACCTACGCCATCGCTCCATCTTAGGCAGGGTCTGCCTCGTCTTCTTTTTCTAACATAGATATTGCCCTTATAGACTTTCCGGGCGGGATCATCCTCATCCATACAGATTAAGTGACCTGCCAACCGTAACCTATTGAGCCGGATTTTGTCCATAACCGGACGGTCATGGTATCGCTCATAGATTTCGTCGTTATGTAGGCTACGAAATCATCCATCCTCATGCAGGGGGCCAAAAATTCTTTGGAAGATTCGTCTCTCGAACGCGGCCAAGAGTTCTCAATTCTTCTTACTCAACCCAAGTCTTCGAGGAATGCATGAGGACTGGCAAGATCATTGTATCGTACAGTAAGAACTTTGACCCTATGGTCAGTCGTTCCAAGCGGAACAGTTTTTGTAAGCTGAAATAGGCTCTGTTGGCTGACAACAACCGTGCGCGAATTTCTTCATCGTAGCTGTTATCGATTGTGATTTTCGACCCTAGATAGGAAAAATTATCAACGGTCTCAAAATTGTATTCTCTTATCCTTATTCTTCCTGTTTGACCAGTGCGATTTGATGTTGTTGGTTGGTTGGTTTTCGATGCTGGCATCGCCACCATATACTTTGTCTTGCCTTCATTGATATGCAGCCCAAGATCTCGCGCCGCCTGCTCGATCTGGATGAAGGCAGTTTGTACGTCTTGGGTGGTTCTTCCCATGATGTCGATATCGTCAGCATAGGCCAGTAGTTGGGTGGACTTAAAGAGGATCGTACCTCTTGCATTTACCTCAGAATCACGGATCACTTTGATAGGGCATCCCTTTGTCGTAGACCGTTGTTGATGTCGAATGGTGTTGAGAGTGATCCTGCTGCTTTTATCTGGCCTCGCACATTGGTCAGGGTCAGCGTAGTCAGTCTTATCAATTTCGTCGGGATACCGAATTCTCCCATGGCCGTGTACAGTTTTACCCTGGCTATGCTATCATAGGCGGCTTTAAAGTTGATGAATAGATGGTGCAACTGTTGTCCATATTCCAACAGTGTTTTCATCGCTTGCCGCAGAGAGAAAATCTGATCTGTTGCTGATTTGCCTGAAGTGAAGCCTCTTTGGTATGGGCCAATGATGTTCTGGGCGTATCCGACCTAGCAAGATAGAAAATATCTTATAGGTAGTATTCAGCAACGTGATACCTTTATAATTGCTGCACTTTGTGATATCTCCCTTTTTATGTATGAGACAGATAATGCATCGTTGCCAATCGTCAGGCATTGATTCGCTCTCCCATACCTTGAGCTCAAGTTGCCGAACCACTTGGTGTAACTGGTCGCCTCCATATTTAACTAATTCGGTTGTAATTACATCGGCTTCCGGCGACTTATGATTTTTAAGTCGATGAATTGCACGGACTGTTTCTCCTATACTTGGTCTACATAACCTTATTCCGTTCTATGCCATTGGAGTAGAAGATTTCAGTATATCCTGCCATGTATTCTGTTGATTCATGTTTTCTGCCAAACAAATGTATGATGACCTGAAATTCAGAAGGCATTAAAAAAATGATTCACTAATAATATTCAATCAAATACTCTATGCCACTCATGTCCGCTGTTTCTCTATAGAGAGATTAGAGATAGACTATGAGTTGCTCTCATTGCGGCGCTCTGAATATTTATATCTAGAGCGGCGCTCGACGTCATGTTCACAGTCCCGGTAAAACCCAGACATACAGCTATTTGAAGTGAGGCCAATTTACAGTGGAAACTCTTTTGCCTCATCTTAACCCCACCAGCGATGTATAGGCGATCATGGACCTATATGAGGGGGGGGGGGCGGCTGCTATGCTGCTATCATTTCATATACCCAATTTACCATGTCTATGTCAAAGACCCGCCTGCATAGCCCATATTCTGTGAGAGTTCGTTTCATCTTGGAATCTACATTGCTTGTTCCAAAGAACTTTCTTAATTGTAGAATCAATCGTCTATCTTTTGCTAGTAACACTTGCAGAGGTTGAATGCTTTCAGGTGTTCTGCTTGCGACTGGTCGGGCTGAATACGCTTCGTTCTCCACCCTGTGCGCTTGCAGATCGTTGGAATATTCTATCGATATATTTCACCGATTGATTTCATATCTCTAAAATACCATTAGAACGGTTCGCCACAAAAATGAACTGGCTGCCAGCAATTGGATGAGAAATTGTGTAAGTCGCCCCAACGCGACGTCGCTACGCGTAAGCCCGAACAACATGCCTGCAAAATTATGCAAAATCTGATAATATCAATAGAAGCCAATAGCTAAGTACTTTCTTTTTATATAGGGTCCTTTAAGTTTGCCCGCATGTTTCTTTCTATTTTGTTAATGATATAGATAATTAAATTCGTTACATATTTATACTTAACAATATATATATTATATAAAGTAAGCAAAAACTCAAAGCAATATAGATTTGTATGTGTTTTGAAACTAGCATAGTTTTAGCTATCGATACTATGTATTTAAAATTAGGCCAAAAACAAACAATATTAGAGAAAAGCCCAGATTTTATCGAGAAAAGAAATCATAAGACAAATATCTACATGTATTTTAAAGTGCGCGAGAGAACGAGAAAAATATTAAAATAAGGAGTCTGTGCGGCATACAAAACACTATTATTTGAATAACTCTTGAGGTAGGGACAGTACGTTGGAAACTTTGATTGATGCAACTAAAGGCAAATGTAAAATTCAGACCTTCTCAGTGCAGCGAATGCTTTTGCTTGCCAGAATAGGAGTTTGCCTATCAATTTAGCCATCAGAAGAGCTTTCTGTTCCGAATTCCAATTAAGATGGGAAGAAGTTGCACAAGAGATCGATTTCGAGTTATGATACTGCCGTAAACTCGTCTCCTTTGATTTCATCTTATAAAGCGTTATAGCATGGCATGAAATAAATTTCCATTAGTTTTGTTCAGAGCGTAAAAGGCCCAATAAGGAGAAAAGGCATCTTTGAATACTCATCAATTCTAGATTCTTAAGCAGTACGGGCGGTTTCCGTGAAGTTACGCGGGGACTGCTTTGCTAAACAAAAGTACTAACATAAAAAATTAGTTTTATTGCCGTGCAGTATTTAAAATAAGTATACTCTACAAAATTTGATGAATTTATATGTTAGGTCCGTAAGACACAATGAAATTAACAAAAAAAAAAAAAATATAAAGAAATTAATTGAAAATGGGATCAAAGTCGAACGATTTCAAGAAAATAGTCAATGCCAAAAAGTGTATATGGAATATTTAACTGTTTGACGATGGAGGAGGCATGATGCATTATAGCGTTAAAATCAATGTCATTTTTTTATTCGTCTCAAAACACGATTTATGAACTTAAACAATTTGCACCAAGTGCCAAAAATTGTTGGAAAACATACAATCGCGAACATTTTATGTATCTTATTTTAAAAAACGGAAAATTACAATGTGATATATTACAGATACATATTTAAGATAGGCAAATGTACGAAAACAAGCCATTTTCTCCTACATGCCGCGATTAATTTCTTTCAAACATCAGCTGAACTTGCACCATTTCTTCGCCAGCTTTTAGTTTCACCCCCAGCCTTTCAACTGAAGTAATCATGTCCTAACCGTTCTGTCACTGAATCCGTTTGCCATTGTTGAATATTAAAATCTCGAAGATAATGCAATACTGAAGAAAAGAAGACTTGATTTACAGACATTATCATTATTCTGTATTTACTGATAGTTGAATTTTAGATTGAATTGGAGCAATTATATCATTTGTTTCGAATGCTTTAGTCGTGCTTGTTAAGTTTTACTAGCTTAGCATAAATACTCGAAGATAGTGTGGACGGTTGGTCCGTTCTGTGTAGGAATAATCATGTCACATCATTTCGTAAAAGTAAAAGCTTCAAACCGAAAGAAAAACAAATCACAGTTCGAAATCTCTAATCATTAATTCGCATTTTAAGTGCCAAGTTATATAAAGTGAATCTCGTTTGTTCGTATTACGACGATTGACAATTTTTGTATTTGCGCGGTGTCGGCGTGGATGGAAAATTGTTGATCCTCTGTTCTGTATTCATAGCTACTGCATACACTTGAACTAATGAATAAATAATTATATACATACATACATACATGCTTTTGATCGACATCATACACATCATTTTATCCGAAATTTTGAATATTTTTATGTATTTTTATCAAAGACATTTTTTATTTATGAGACTGACTTAATTCGAAATTATACTTTTTATAAGAATGAAAACTGTTTTAATTTGTTCTTTAGAATGATTTCAAATAAAATTAAATAAATAGATATATTATACATATTATAAACCTAGTTTTTTTATATTTAAACGTGTGAACATGTTTTCGTCATTATAAGTTCTTTTTCGATTATATATAATGTGATTTATGTGATTTTTTTATTTTGTATCAAATAAATTGGGTTTGACGTAGTTCTGGTTTCTCTCAGCGTCGCAACCTGGGCAAAATTATTTTATGGTTCTGTCTGAAATTTCTTGAATTTTACGAATATATGCACATATGTTTTGGATGTTCCGGAAACGAATGTTCAAATGGAACAGTCACCATCGCTTCATCTGAGGCAGAATTTGCCATGTCTGGTTTTTGTAGATTTTGCCTCCACAGACTTTCCGGACTGGATAATTGTTACCCATACGGATTAAATGATCTCCCTGCCGCAGCATATTGAACCGAATTGTATTCGCAACCAAAGAGTCGCAATATCACTCAAATATTTTCGTTATATAGGCTACGGAATCGTTCATCCTCCTGTAGGGGTCCAACGGTTTTCTTCTCCTGAATGCAACCTAAAACTCGCAATTTTATTTGCTAAGGACTCGAGTTTCTGAGGAGCACACGACGACTGGGAAGATCACCGTTTCCTCCAGTAGGAATTTTGAACCTATGGTGAGACGTTGCGAACCAACAGATGTGAGTTGAAAAAGGCTGTGCTGGCTGTCAAAAACCGTTTACGGATTTCATTATCATAGCCAGAAATCGGTTGAGATTTTCGAATGTAGATTGGAGAAATTTCTAAGTTGTCGTCTTCAGTCTACATTGCTTACAATTGCCAAGTACAAGATCTCGGACCTCTGCTCAATCCAAATGAAGGCAGTTTGAATATCATATATGTACACCGTCAATATTATGTCTATATAGCCAGCAGTTGAGTGGACTTAAGGAGGATAGTGCCCCTGTGTCGCGGATTACATTTTTTAGAGCGGGGTTAAAAAGGATGCATGATGGAGCATTTATGTCGTAGACTGTTAACGATGGTGAAACGTCTCGGTGGACATTCTGCTGCTTTTGTCTGTCACATTTGTCATGGTCAGCCTAGCCCTTTGGGTTATTTCCCATTGACTTCGATGCTGAGGCTTATTTTAGTTAGTGACTTCTCATCACCGCGAATTGAAAGACCATACCACTGAAGATGCCTCTTTAAACATTTTTCCATGATGAATATAACCTTACATCGATCGATCGTAACCATTCCGTGTTACGCAATCGATGCAACGCAACATTTTCGTCTCCATTACGGTGAGGTCGCGTTCATTGTATTTGGTGGCGGGCTAGCAATCAGAATCATGCTGCGGATGGTTTCGGATTCGAGGTGCTCGTTGATACGTCGATCGCGAAAATCGTCAGTTGTAAAACGCCAAGTTGCTGATGCTATTTCATAGCGCAATTCTTCATTTACTGATCTGAGAAACTTAATTTGCTCAGCCCACTGATAGCAACAGTGCCTGTTTGGGGTCATCAGACAAAAATTTTTTTATTTAGGTTAAGTTGCAGGCTCTACTGCATGAGGTAGTCATTCCATAAGACAAGTTCTTTGAAGTTGGTTGCATTTTATTATGAAACGCCAGGAAGAGATTATTTGCATAAAGCAGACGTTAGATGCCTCACGAGCCACTGTTCGTCACAAGTATGCCGAGGAGTGGCGAGAAGTTAGTTCCTTGTGGAAAATCTACAGGAAAACGGAATGACTTTGATATATTCGGTGATTGCAATCTAGAGAGGATGGTGCTTCTCAAGATGTTTCTCAATTACGCACACGCAACATGTATTGCGTCAGTACTTCCGCTGATCTTGACAAATCTGGCTTAATTCGCGGTAATTTGAACGATATCGTGAATGCGGTGCCTTTCTTCTCCATATTGAAACAATTGTGCTTTCTTGTTCTATCCTCCTTAACTTGGCCGAAGACTTCACTCAACAGTGTTGGTTCCAGCTTCTCGCTTTCTAAGGCTTGGATGAAATGTTATCAAGTTTCGTATTGAATCGTGAGGCTTATCTTGGTATACATGCTACTGAAGGTGTCTTAATAAAAAGAAATCACATGTTGAGAGGCGAGAAGGGCAAGGTGGCCAACCGGATTCAGTGAATCACGGACTTGACCTTGTTTTAACAGTTTTACCTAGCCATTGTACGGTAATGATAGGGGTGTAAAGTATATGGCTCTATTTTGCTGGAATACTGTGATACTCGTTTTTAATTTTTTCTTTAATTCGTATATGTGTAAATATTAGTGCAATTGCTGCGTTTTGGGTTAAATGAAGTGGATATTTCCTATCCCCCCCCCCCTCTTCTTGTAGTTCTAGTGGTTTCTCAACTTCACAATTGCTTCAACTTCGTCGATGTGTTCTGCATGAATGTTAGCCATGTAAGATAATCATCTTTTGATTTCTGGGTTATCATCATTTTCTATGGGTGGAATACTAACTCTTTGAAAGCACATAAACGTTGGGGAGAGGCTGGCTTTTAAGAAGCGTTGGGTTGTCATGAAGAAGGATCACTTTTCTGGCGGATTTTGCCTTCCTTTTTTGCCGAAATGTCAATTATCAAGCATTTCCTAATAATGCTGTGCATTGATCATGCAGGAAATCGAGATTAATAACACCTGCTGACAATCTCGCCTTGAAATTCACTGGCACCCTTTCGCCACTCCTCCACTCCACACTGGCTTGTTAATGGTGCACTCAAATTTCGTCAAAAGAGACGATTCTATCCCAAAATGTGACTCTACCTTGCTGGAATTGTCCGAAGAGCCGCTGAAAAACTTCCGATCGATGCCGCTTGTAGTCTTTCGATTGGAGAGGTGGCACCCATTTACCGGATACTTCTCGAAATTCCAAGTCACTTGTCAGGATGTTTTGTACATAGTTAACATAAGACTTCTTCAATGATTTCGAATAAGAATATTAGTTGATTTTGCTCTATGACCTTGCGCATCGCTTCGATTTTTTCGCGGTAACACTCGTCCTTGGACAGCGATCGTTGCTCAGATTCTTGATTTCTTCAAGCCCTTCCGAGAATTCATTATACCAGCAAACAGCTAACAAACTCAGCCAGCAAATAGCGTTTCGGATTTTGAAAATGTGTCAGATTTTCCTACTCAAATGTACTGTGTAAGCATAATTTTACAATGCTTTTTAGCTAATAATTGATCGATCGTGTTCTTTCACGGTGAGATGTAATGGCAGTATTCACATTAGTGAAAATACGGTTCATCTGACGGGTCCATATAGTCTCGGAGGGAAACAGATGTTTTGAAATAGAGAAGATATCAGGTCTAGTAGTCAGAAAAAAATAGGCTAAAGTTCCAAAAAGGTTTCCTTGGTATCTGTTTCGCGGTAGCATTATCAAGTTGGGAAGTGCAACTATGCGGATTAAACCCAATAGAGCTTCGTCTTCTATGTAGGCGCAACCCCAACCAGGCAATTCCTCAAAAAGAAATTGTAGATACAACGAAGCAACACATGTAGGGAATAATGCGGTATAATGAACTTGCTTTTCTTCTAATGTTGTTCAGATTTTGAACTTTTGTTTCAGTGTCGACTACTATTGTTCACTGGTTCGTCGTTATTGAAATTTATGGTTTTTGCTGCTATCCAATACCTCTCATCCTTGAAGACGCTTATGTAATGAATACGGCGTTAACTTATCCTGAAAGGAATTGGTGCTTGAACTTCCCGAGGAGCCGAGATTTATTATTGGTGTTCTCTTCTCCGTAGTTCTTACCCGACTCAGCCGGTCGTCCTGGAAGCAATGATTATAATAATTCAAAACCGCAGCTTCTTGAAAATTGAAACTGTACAGTGCCTCATTTCTCTCGATCTTCGATCGCATCTTTTGCTGGGGGACGTGTGTATCATAAAATCAGAAGTTGTAAGTTGCCCTAGTCCTTGTCTGCTTGTGTGGTTGAGCTCCATATAAGATTTGAAATAAGACCCTTCTCACGTGTTTCGTTATTTTGCCCCATGATTGCACCCTTTTTGAGGTTTTGTATTAAACTAAACTTTTTTATAACCCATGCGAGCCATTGTAACGTATGTACACCTGTGTCGACATCATGGCTGAGTTAGTGGGTCCTGGGACGGTCCATTTGGTTTTCCAAATTATGAAAATAATTGCTGCGCCATATAGCCAATAGCGGAGCTGTGGTATCGATGAGTTCGAAGTGTTTGCAGAAATATTAGAATATTTTCCCTCGAGGTTCTATCTTGATGTTCTGTAAGGTCTTTTAGTTGAAGCTTACATCCGGAAATGTTAAAGTTGGTGATTAGTGTTCCTAAATCTGACGTGAAGGTTTCAGTGGCAACTCCAAAGCTTGTATAAGAGGTTCGCAGGCTATTGTTTAAGAGTACATTCAGTTTTGATTTCAATTACTTCGGAGCCGTCTAACATCATTGGGAAAAATTCCTTACCGCATGATGCCTTAAGTCGAGAAGATGTCTCCGTAATTAGATTCTTTTCGGATGTCGCTAAGCTTGCTGACCTAATATTCTCCAAGTGAATTCCAAGATTTGTTTTACTTGGATTCGCTGTCACAAGCGGTAGAATTAATAAGATGGTTTTCAAAGTTGTGAAAATACCAGAATATTTTCGACGTTTCGCTGGTTTATGGGGTCCTTTTTGATCTGATTGACTGGTGGCATCAGGCTTTGGATGCTCTTCTGGCTGAACGTTTGGTTGCTGCCCACTGGATTCCACGTTAGTGTCATCGTTGATAGTTTCGCTCTCTGCTAAATGATGCGTTTGCATGTTCCGGAGTTGTTTTTACATCGACAACTCATAATGCTCTGTCGGTCGTTTTCCCTACCGAGCGGCCACTTTAAAACAGGTAGATTATCCTTCTTAAGGATAACCATGTTGGCAGTGTTTATATTTGGAATTCGTTCAGATCGATTTGCGCTGTAAGTGGTTACCCGATTAAGAAATGCTCTAGAGTAAGGGAGCTTAAGCCGTTCGGTTCGCTGGAGATGAATTCAGTACTTCGAATATTACTGTCTGTAATTCTTCATGGGTCAGAGAAGCTATTGACACACTCCTGAGCAACAGATGTTGCGCTGACCGCCGCTTCCCAAAGTCCTCGAAAATGAGGGGCTCTTGGAAGGAGCTTCCACCAGCGATTTGATTTCTTGCTCCAATAAAATTTGTTGCATTGTCACAGAACAAATTTCGATAGTGGCCTTTGCGATCGAAGAAGGGTTTTAGATCCCCTAAGAAGGCCTCAGTGATAAGATTAACAGAACACGAGGACGTAAACTTTGTGCGGCTCCTTATCACGGACCTTGTAGTGAGCCGAGAAAGGTCCCCGGTAGCCTAGTCCTGAATTACTAAGTGGTCTCGATCTCTGGATGCCGGTAAATTTCCGATTATCTGAATAGTGAGATGAGGTTTAGCCGTATTGTAACGTATTCAGTAGGAAACTATTGATCTCGCCATGTTTTCCCTTAATGGAGTAAAAGCGTTGTTTGGTAATTGCAAGTAGTGTTTGTGCTAAACAATGCTTATGTTCCTTGTGTAGTGTTTTCATCATCAGTTTCGTCAATGGATCGTTATAAAGCAGAAGCATCTGATGTTTCGTGTCCGGATAGCACAAGGCTGTCTTACGGAAGGTCGCGGTCCGAATCTCGTTGGTGGCAGTGGGATTTGTATCGTGATTTGACGTCGGACACCAGTCGACTCAGCCGTGATACTTTAAGGCCCTGATCGAATTTAATTGTTGCGCGAACGGTTATTATTATCGGATGTTTCGCATCGCATGAAATTATTGATGACTCTAAACGTCATCCAGGAATGAAGAAACACTAACACTGTCAATCTTGAGTTTTTTTTCCGGTTCGTAAACACTTTATTTCATTTTTGAAATCTGATTCTTGTATTTTTCGTATAATTGCAGCAGTGGCATTGTCTAACTCCTTAGGGAGTTAGGATTATTTCATGTGTCATAATTGTTTACTAGTTTTCGTGTTGTTGATGAAACATAAAACCCCATAATATGTTACAAGTTCCTTAATGAATTTCTGTGATTGATTTTGTAGACAATACTCTTGTCTATTTTATTTGTTGTGACTGCGGCTATTGGTGCCTTTCGTTTCCTTTCCAATTCATGCAGTTTAGGGACAATTCGTTCAGGCCATTGATGCTCCACAAAGAGCAACATGGTAATTTTGAGGGATTTAAACCTCTTGATATGAAATCTTTTTAGAGCTTATATATCTTGAATTGTAGACACTGTATTAGCTGCAAACATTTGAAATGATGACGAGGATGCATTTATCCAAGCAAGTATGATCTCGGAGTCTGTCCAGATGTACGCTGGTTTGTCTTTAAAGGACAGATCTTCTTTTATTTTAGCTGTTGGCTGTGCACTTGAAAACTGCATCACACAGCTCGAAACGTGGCAAGGTTTGTTTTTTAATTGGTTTAACTCGCAATCTACAGCAAAATAATCGCCCTATTGGCCTTTTATCCTTCAATATCGCTCGAAGAAGTATTGCTGCGCCGTGAGCTTTTTCAGAATCGTCTGAGAGGGCATAAATTTGAATAGAAGACGGGATTTCTTGACTAAACATGTGTCGTAGAAACTGCAAGTCATGTAATTCTGTCAATTCGTTGCAGAGCATAGTCCAAGATAAATACAGATGCCATAGTTCTTGCACAAATGTTTTAGCAGCTGCTATCACCAGCGCTACTATGCCCAAGGGATCAAAAAGTTTAGCTAACTCAGATACGACTATACGTATTGTCACACGCGGGAATTTTCAATGGTCATTGTCGGCTGAACTATCACCTAGGGAAGTTAGGGATATCTACGGACACTGCCTGCAGGTTTTGTGAAGAGGAGGACGAAACCTCTAAACACGTCCTGGGACAGTGTGCATTCAGTTGGTAATAACTCAACTCTTAGCGTTGATTTCGACTTCATATCATTAGCTGGAACTTTCTGTCTTGTGGGTGAACAAGTACCCGGCGGTACATTCTCTCCATGTCTGTACAGAACGCGAACTTCGGGAAACGGAACTTCAAGAGTATGGGGAATAGTTAACTTTGGATTGTCTGGCCTGTATACATTAGGTCATTTAGCGGACAGCCTGAAGCCGACTTTAGTGACGCGTCGAAAACTACTCGAAGTTTCATTGGAGTACCATCTGAAATTGATAGACAAGGGGTAGCTTCCTCCAAACTACAATTTTTAGTTTTCAATGTAAATATATACTTCGGTAGCAACTTACCCCTTTCATCAGTATAAAACTACTTCTACCGTCTGGCTTGAAGACGTTGTGATGCGGCACTACAGGCATAGAATGGAGATTTTACTTTGTTGATATCAATTTTTGACATGTGACCTAATCTCTCCTATCCTCCTTATGTCCGCCCAAGATCCGAAATTCGTGCATTCGTTGCTGAGTACCCAACACATGGCTGAAGTAGTAGTTGATTCTTCGATCCTGCCTGCTGTGATCCAGCCAAGAACTGTCTGTCTTACCCTGGCCGCATTTGTCCAATTGACAATAGTTGAAAATAGAATACTGTACTAAGTAGTATATCAACTTTCTGAGTAGTGTTGAAGTTCGGGCCCGCAAGCTGAATATTCTTTGGAATTGACCATGAAGGAACAGAAGACTGAGGTGCAATTATGTGCGGTAGCACAAATTCTTGACTGAAAATTGGTATTTACATGCTGATGTGTCTCTCTCTTCTGGTTGGCTATGCCTTGTATGCGCATCCTTGTCGATTTAGGTGAAATTTCTAGACGTTTCACCACTCTCGCATTAATTAGATTCACGTGAGAGCCTGAATCTAAAATAACTCTGCATTCCAATTTAACCATTGTTATACTTAACAGGATGTATTGTTAGCCCTCTGAGTTGGACGCTGCCAATGTAACGAAATGTGGCTTCATGCTAAGTTGACTGGTATTTGTATTTTGTCTTCTATTTGTATTTGGTTGATCCCTTTTGTTGGGGTCTTTGGAATAGTCCTCCAAATGAAGCAACGTGTTGTGTTTAGTATTACACTTACTGCAACTTGGCAGTAAGCAATCCTTGGTCATGTGGTTATCTCGTAGGCAATTATGATGATGCAGCGCTTATTCTTCATTGTAAAGTTCAAGCGCTCTTTTGGTGCGAGTTTTAGGAAGTGCTTGATGAGTCCCGCTTCCACATTACTTACACTGACTTTTGTTTCCTTGTTTTGACGCTTTCTTTCACATCTTTTCGAATTTGACTGTTTCTCCTTATGTCCGAGTACTTCCAATGATTGGAAGGATGTTTCCAAAATTGTCAAAAAGTCGTCGATTGATTGTAGTTCCTTTGGATTTTTTAGTGATTGTTCATACTGGATCCGCGTGTGGTTGTCTAATTTCTTGAATAGAGGATGTAATAAGATAGGACTTTGTTGTGGAGCTGTGTTGATATCTAGATTGGTAAGCATTCTCGGGTGCTATCGTGTAGCTTCTTTACTGCTCTTGCTGGTGAAGACGCCGGCAGATTAGGTTGAACGAGTATCTTTTGCACTACCGTTGATGTGAGGAGTCTCATATTATTGTAACGCTCTTGGAACGTCGACCAGGCAGAGCAATAGTTGTCTTCATTTAACGATAGGTGCCGAACCAGCTTAAATTTAAATAAATTTGTGCTGAGGTATCACATTTCCTGCACGGCTGAAATCGGTTGTTTGCCGACCATTCAGGAAAATAGGTCATAAAATTGTTTCCACGTAAGGTAGTCACTATCGAATTTCGGGATGGTGACCTTCGGTAAGCTCAGCGAACTATTCGATGATGGGTGAATGGCTAGTCCTTCTTTTATATTTAATGCTGTGTGAATTCGGCGTTGTTCATTTATTGTTAATAGAATAAGCTGTTCTTGAACTTCTCCTTCTAGAGCGATATATTCTTGTTTCGAACAAACATGGTATTCTGGGTTGTGTCTTAATTTACAGATTGTATAATTTAATGATTCCACTTGTTGCTACAAATGGTGTAGTATTTTTGATTTTATACTGTAGAACTGTGGAAGATGGTCAACCTGCTGTGATGCCAATGCCTCTATCAATCGATGTATTCATGATGGCTCGTTGCTTGCGTCTCAAACCGATAAAACCAGCTGGTGAGGTTGATACTGCTGCTAGTTCGACTGCAAAGGCATTGATACCTGAGCATCTAGGTTATCACTTTATATTGTACCTTCTTGAATGCTTTAGTTCAGTATTAGGCGATAGTGTGGTGATTGCTTTTCTGTCTTTTCATTCACCACCAAGAATTGAGCGCTAACCTTTCGTCAGTTGCTATGCTTAAATATATTATTGAAGGTTTTGGCGAGATCTCACTTCAATTATGAAAACTTCTTCCTCCCTGGGCCTGTTGATGAAAATTGCGAATCTCTGTGTTCCGCCAGTTTAAAATTGTTTGTTTTAACCACTCCATGGCATTTCGGGTAGATTCATAGGCTGCCAACTAACGTATTTTTTCGCTATGTCGTTCGCATATTATATCACTTTTGTTGCTCAAGTGAATTTCAGGTGTAGCACGACATCGAAAATTGGCACCTCGGCTATTATGCTGTATCTCACAGTGCTATCATTTGTATAATAAGATAGTTCTCTGTTAAAAGTAATTTCTTACTTTCTTAGTATCCTTAGTAGATAGAGTAATGGACTTATTTTATACAGTGCTTCTATTATGTGATTCTAATAAACTGAACTGAATGTGTTTTATTACGTCAAGGCTGATGGCGGTGTCTTGAAGGCTTTGCTGAAAACAAAACCTTATTAAAGTCGGTTTACTGTCTGTCCGGCTGTCTGTTAAACGCACTTCTCTCAAAAAAGGTTACACCTGTTGACAGGAAATTCGGTAGAAAGGTGCACACATTGCTCTACGTTGAACTGATTGACTATGCCCTCCGGTTGCCCCGGCGTATATCTTTGCTGCAAAATCCCGCGCGTCAAGCGTTAAGCAACATTTTGACATCATTCGGGGGCATTGAACCATGCAGCCCTCCCAGACTGTCGTACTTTTAAATATGTTACCTTTTTCCTCAGTCGGAGCATATATGTTGATGAGTTACGTATTAAAAAACTTTGTTTTTATGTGAATCGTAGATAATTGCGTGCGGGTTTGAAGTCGATAATATTTGATTTGAAATGTCATATTGGCCTATTAAACGGAAGATGTGCAGGAGGGCCGTCCAAGTTTATTATCATAAATCCTGAAAGTGGTTCAAATTGACTGCGCAAGTCCATCATCACCTAAGTGCATTGTGTAAATGAAGTATTCCGATAGCAAGAGCTTTCACGCCTCGTTGCTACCCAGAATGTTGGAGGACCCTTTGCATCCGCCTTCTATAAGTTTACCAGCATGAACTATGGAGGATAGCTTATTTCAGCGTCTAACTTCTAGGGTCAAAAATCAAAATCGATAACAGCTACGATGATGAAATCCGCGCACGGTTTTTGGCAGCCAACAGAGCCTTTCCAGCTTACAAAAACCGTTTTGCTCGAAACGTCTCACCATAGGATCAAACTTCTTACTGTACAAGACAATGATCTTGCCAGTCCTCATGTATTCCTCGGAGACTTGGGTTCTTAGCAAGAAGAATTGCGATTTCTTGGCCGCGTTCGAGAGAAGAATCCTCCGAAGAATTTTTGGCCCCCTACATGAGGATGGATGATTGACTCCGTAACCTACATAACGACTAAATCTATGAGCGATACCATGACCGTCAGGTTTTAGATAGAATCCGGCTCAATAGGTTACGGTGGGCGGGTCACTTAATCCGGATGGATGAGGATGATCCCACGCGGAAAGTCTATAAGGGTAATATCTATGTTAGAAAAAGAAGACGAGGCAGACCCTGCCTAAGATGGAGCCATGGCGTAGCTTTTATGGATATCGAATTAGTGGACCTCGGCGCAAAACCGGGATGTCTCGAGTGCCTTATTAAGGCAGGCCTAGACCGATTGTTGCGCCGTTGATAATGATGAAACTTCGTTTTTTATTTGCTGGATCAGTCAACTTTCTAACTTTGTATTCAACTCATTTGTGTGCACTTGGCTTCATTTTGAAGTTGATGGTTTTCCTAATGTAGCACGAAGCCTTGTATTTTGTGCTTATCTTGGGACTTGTGGCCTTATATAGGTGATTCCTTTCTCAAATGTCTCAGCTTCTAAGAGTATTTTCTCTGCCTATGTGTGAAATGATAAATTTTTCTTTCAACTATTTAGTAACTTTTACATTCTTTCTTCTTCGGTAAGAAGAAAAGTGTTTGAGTTTTAATGGAACACGAAGATAGTAAGCCTGTGCTCTGTCTATTCAGTCCCCAATAATTCACCTTCATCTTATTCACTAATTCCAACCAAGAAGATTGGATTGTTTTGTTGGGTTATGCATAAGCAACACACAATGTTTTGAGGAGAAGCTTTCTTCTGTTGCTTCTTTCATTTTCGAACATAACTTTGAGCACAAACTTTTGTGCGATTTATCTTAATTTTCCTATCGGAGGATGGAATGAAAATTTGGTGGAATTTGTTCCAAGGGTTGGAATTTTTCCGTTGATTTCATTGATCAAACATTCGGTTACTAAGATGTTGAGACGCAATTAATACCTTTCAAGAAACTATAACGCGTATTTGGCTAAGAAGGCGTCAATGTGCGTCCAGGCACTCAGGCCCCTAAAATCGTCTAATCATTGGCCCCCAGCTTGCGAATTTCGCAAGTTTCTATGAATATGAGGACATCTTCCAGAGGCAGACAGTGCACACATTTTTCCTTGAAGAAAACCTTACCAAGGTATCTACGTCTCAGGTTTAATGAGGCAGAGTAGTTGCATATGAAGTGCAGGGCTCTCTCCCATTCTTCCTCACATTGGCGATCCGACTTTCATAATTGACCTGTTAATGAAGATTATTAAGTACGTAGGTAATCCCAAAAGATTCGTGATCGTTTGTCGACTATTCTTCTCTTTTGTTAATTGTGACAGGGTGTGCCTTCTCAAATACCAATTTGGAAACCATATTGTAAGAAAAGAACATGTTAACTGGTTTTCGTTTTATCTGCAAATGAATAGGAAGTAGACTTAGGATAGCTTGGAGTGCTACCATCAGAGTATTGTTGGTGGCAGCAGTAATACTTAGGCAACCGAGCATTGGAATTTATGCCAGCGACTTCCAGTTGTTAGCAAACTTCAGCCTCAAATTCGGAAAAGTGTGGTAAAAGTCTGCAACCCTTACTTGTAGCACCACAGGCCCCAGCATATGGATGTGTCACCTAACGTTCCTTGTGAACATAACTAGTCTAGTCTTACTAGTGTTTACCGTGAGTTCGTTTCAGAGGCGCCAACTACGGGTTATCCGCAGAGTTTCGCATAAGGGGTCCTACACTGTGTCCTCAAACTTGCCGATAATTATTATAGCTAAATCGACTGCAAATGGTTCCGCAAAGACTTTTGACTCCTTCAGAAGCAATGGCAGAGCGCCCATTACCGACAATCAAACGTAGAGGAGAGAAAACCTCACCAGCCCATGCTGTCTTACCGCGTTACAAATTCCTCCTTAATTTTTGCTGCGAGGTCATGGGGTGCTGTTCCTTAGGTATGGCTCTCTGGTAGGCATGTTGGCTTTAGTAGAGCAGCCACCTAGGAATTTATATATTCGCTAATCTTTCCACTCTTTATATCATGAAAAAAGTTAGACTGATCGGTTGGAAGCTTTTTGCGTCCTCTGTAGGTTTGTTTCCTTGGTTTGGGAATATATAGCAACTTTACATCATGCGAAGTATGGAATATAAGCGAACTAAGCATGTGCGGTTTATATTCCGTGTTTGCAGACTAGTGGCACTCATTGCTGACATTACTCATTTTGTTCGCCCAAGTGACACTGTTTTGTATGTCAAAGTCGGAAACTGGTTAAGGGCTGCATGAGGTTGTCGGCCCTAAGCTGTGATTTTGGATGCTGCCTGGGAAATGAACTTCAAACAGATGGTTGGCCGTTTTCTCATCACTTTCTGGTACTTTTCGCTCCGTAAACAGAGATAACGCAGTTGTTGACTATATTATTTGACAAGGTTCCACTTCCACGTCGTGTGCGCTTCAAAAGGGTCTCCATAATTATAGATTAGTCTTCCTTATGTTCTTTTCCAGAGCTTTTTAACAATCTTATCGATTTCATCCAGCAGTTGAGTCAGACTTCAGAGCTCAGTGGAGGAGTGTCGTCAGTCGTCTTTGTTTTGTTGTATCCGAGTCACCATGGCGTTTTATCCTCCTTTCACGTACTGAGCGGCAATTTGTTGCATACCTTTTCGTTGGTATCTTAAGGGATGGTTTGTGGTATATATTTTCCTTCACCACAAACTAACTGAAATATTTTATATAATTGCATATTTCATTTTGCTTTGTCAATTCATTTTGAGTTGGTTATTATTTAGTTTCCCGCAGTCATAACCCGCTACAGACATTGATGGCTTTGTAGGCAAGAGTCGAAAGAAAAACGATAGTTTCATATTTTTAAAAATTCTATTAGATGAAGTAGTGCATTCCAAAACCAGGATCGGATACCATTCTTTCAGTGACCTTCAACTACATCCGATCGAAATCGTTTAAAACTTAAAGAATTGAGGATAAAATATTAAGCAATTACCAATTATACATAACACATAGATTTGCAGTTTTCGAAGCAACTTCATAAGATTTTTTGCACTTAGGTACCGAACATATTTTACCAAAGGAGGCACAACGTGTAAAGTATTTGTAATATATATACACACACATCTTTAAATGAATTTACATAACAATTTTTATAATCACACTTTTCCGGTGAGAGAGAAGTAAACGTTTACTAGGCAAAATTCGAATTTTGAAGATAAGATTTTGAAAAGGAGCAACGAATTGAACTTCATTTGATAATTAGCGGAATTAGAATTTCTTCAGGACTCTACAAACTATTTTTCCAATAATTAGTAGTTGTGGTTTTGGTAAACTAACATAGCTGCAGGTTGGTTATTCTAAATCTCTGCTTAATTGAAAGGTTGCATGGACTTGGACCCTTCTGGTTTAAGGGGTAACACTTGCGGGTTTCTAGTCAATTTTAGCGGTGCTTCTGGAAAGCGAAGGCTACGTTCTAAGCGCAAATGCAGAACCTTAGTGAAGTACTGAAGTTTAGTGTTTAAGGTCGCAGAACGGGTCGTGTAACCTCAGCTATTCATTTCTGATGTAAAATTGCATTTACAATAAATGGAGTCATTATTCGACACCGCAGCGCGTTTAATATAATACATTGTCGGTTTCAGATCAAAGTCAAGTTGCTTTTATCGTTTCAAAGGACATTTTGATTTGCCGAAATAGCAGGAAGGACGCTTGAGTTATTGCATAAATAATGTCGCGTGAGTAGATGAATTGCATGAACACCTGATATATGTATATTTGCCTTTATAAAACAGGGTCATATAAGTACAGATATATTTATTGTGCAAATTTTTACACCAAAATTTATTTTAAGGGTATATATATGTAAAACACATAATGCAAAATATCAAAGCTAACTCTACTTGATTGCATTCTCGAAAATTCATTGATAGCACTTATTACGATAAACAATATAAAGTACCGCATAGGATCCACTTCATTTCCAAACTTATTTCAGCGTAATTTTTCCGGAATACTCACATGGTCGTCATTGAATATTGTATCTCTAAATTCCAGAAAATAGTCATTGTATTTACATATTAGTAAAGTAACGTACACGTAAGCGTAGAAATCTGACTTGTCGCAAAACTCTGTATCGTATATTTCGCTCAAGTTGTTCTAGTTGTTCTAGTCAGTTCTAGTCAGTTCTAGTCAGTAGAAAGCCCACACCCTTAAAGGAAGTATCTCATTTACGTTGCCAGAAGCCCTAGAGAAATTGAGATTTCAATTCGTTATTGTTTGCGCCGGTTCTCCAGTAGAAGAGCTTAATCAAATTGATTTGAAATTATATAAAAAGATTTGAACTTACCATATTAAATATTGTATACCATTAGATGGTAAAGTGCCAAAGCATATCTTATGACGTCGCCAAATATTTATTAGTTTATATACAATAAACTGTCTTGTGAAATTAGTGGCAAGTAAAGATGTTTCGATAAAGGAAAAACTAATTTTCCCCGAAAAGTTCTGTTTCGTAGTCATAAGCGATAACATACAATGCAACATAGTCGCTGTAGCTTTATAGCATTATTTTGTCAGACTATTATCCACGGAAATTATGAAAAAAATTGCAGTTAACCGGGTCTAAACGTATTATACATCTTCAATCCCTTCTGAGTATTTTATTAACAAATTAACAACTAACATTGCAATACAATGAAAATAAAACAATAATTACTACAAATACTGAACGTTTTGTTTTCGTTTATCAGAATTACTGTCGGTACGAAACCAGATAAAAATAAGAAACATTAAAAAGGATGAGATGATCAAACGTTCGAATTATGAAAATAAATTTCACTCTATTGCGTTTTTATATGAATATATAAAAAGTGGTTTGGAAATCATCGCACTTAGTACAATATTTAACCATTGAATATATTATTATTATTATTAAAATTAAGAATAAAACATCCTATGTATTACGTTGTTATATTGAAAAGTTAATAAAATTGTGTGTACAGATGAAATGCAATTTTTAAGTGCCAGCCCTGAACCTATTTCTATCAGATCGAAACCATGGAACGATAAAACAAGCCAACAATTTGATTTTGATCCTTGAGGTAATGGAAGTTGGGCTTGTTTCTATACGAGAGTGACTCGTTTTCGTTTCATCAAAAGCGATTATTATCAAAGTTTCCCCCTTTATGTATCATCACTTTCTAACAATTTGTGGAAACAATATAGGTGCTATACCCAAAGTACCGCACTCTCCCAAAAGTCGGCCATCTTGGGAGAGTGAATTTCACTGCTTGGCGTAGCCCGCAATGCAATTGTCGTCCCTTCTTAATGTGTGGCCTATCCACTGCCACCTCCGTCTTCCAACGACAGTGCGTATGAGTGTCAGACCTGTGCGCTGATCAAGTTCTTCGTTTGAGATAGTGTCAGGCCAGCTCACCCCGATGATACGACGCAGACAGGTATTGACGAAAGTTCACTTTCCATGTGCTATTCCCATGCAACAACACAGAAAGAACACTAGTGCAGAAGAGGCTGGACTTGATTCTGGTGTTGAGATTTTAGAAAGGGCAGCGAAAGTGGATCTAGCGCTTTTAATGCGTCAAGCAACATTCAGTTCGGTGCCATCGTGCGCTTTCTAGATATACAAGTTTATCGAAGCTTTCGATGCTCTGCCCATTAACACGATGACCCGTCAGACTGAGAACCTTGCTTTGTTGGTGTTTATCTTCAGTCCAACTCTATTGATCTCTCTTTTCAAATCTAAAACCATTTGGCGAAGGTCCATGACCCGTTGAGAGCAAACAGATGTCTTTAGTGTAGTCGAGGTGTTCGAGGAAAGATGTCATCGTCGATTGAATTTTTCCACTTTCTCCGGAAAAGGTAGCATTAAGCATGACTCTGCTTTGGGCCTCAAAATCCTTCGGGATTTTACCTCGTGCAGCAGGTGACATTTTGTATCATCATATGCCGCTCTGAAAATAGCTGTCAGTTTTTTCGGACTGCCCCTCCTGCGTAGAGCACTCCAGATACACTCCCTTTTCGCGCTATCGGAAGCTTTCTTGAAATAGATGGAGAGCAGGTGTAGTGAAGATCTAAACTCTGCGAACTGCTCCAAAATGATCCGTAGGGTGTTAATGTGGTTAATGCAGGAGCGGAAACCAGCTTGTTATTTGTCGATCAAGTTTTCGAGATGTTCTTTGATGCGTTTCAAGATTATTTTAATTATTCATCATCATCATCAACGGCGCAACAACCACCAATTCGATATTCCTAAAAGCAGTCTGACGTCCTGACCTACGCCATTGCTCCATCTCAAGCAGGGTCTGCCTCGGCTTCTTTTTCTGCCATAGATTTTGCCTTTATAGACTTTCCGGGCTAAATCATGTCATGCATACGGATTAGGTGACCCGCCCACCGCAACCTGCAGGATTTTATCCACAACCTGACGGTCGTCGTATCGCTCATAGATTTCGTCATTATGTAGGCTATGGAATCGGGGCCAAAAATTTCTCGGAGGATTCTTCTCTCGAATGCGGCCAAGAGTTCGCAATTTTTCTTGCAAAGAACCCAGGTTTCCGAGGATGTATTCCCCGGACTGGCAAGATTATAGTATTTTACAGTAAAAGCTTTGAGTCTATGGTGAGACGTTTCGAGCGAAACAGTTTTTGTAAGCTGAAATATGTAGGCTGTCAACAACCGTGAGCGGATTTCATCCCCGTAGCTGTTATCGGTTCGACCCTAGATAGAAGAAATTATCAACGGTCTCAAAATTGTAGTCCCCTATCTTTATTGTTTTCGTTTGACCAGTGCGATTCGATGTTGATTCGTTGAAGGTAGATTGTACTTCTCGGGTTTTTCGTCCCATAACGTTAATATCGTCAGCGTAGGCCAGTAGTTGGGTGGGCTTGAAGAGGATAGTGTCTCTCGCATTTACATCTGCATCGCGAATCAGTTTCTCGAGGGCCAGGTTGAAGAGGGCGCATAATAAGACATGCCTTGTCTTAGAGCGTTATTGATGTTGAATGGTCTCAAGAGTGATCTTGGTGTTTTTTTCTGGTCTCGTTAAGGTCAGCCTAGTCAGTCTTATTAATTTCGTCGGGATACCGAATTCTCTCATGGCCGTGTACAGTTTTACCTTGGCTATGTTGTCATAGGCGGCTTTAAAGTGGATGAAGAGATAGTGCAACTGATGTCCATATTCCAATAGTTTTTCCATCGCTTGACGCAGATAGAAAATCTGATCTGTTGCTGATTTGCCTGGAGTGAAGCCTCTTTGGTATGGACCAATGATGTTCTGGGCGTATGGGGCTATCTGGCCTAGCAAGATTGGGGAGAATATCTTAAAGACGGTACTCAGCAACGTGATACCTCTATAATTGCTGCACTCTGCGGTATTTCCCTTTTTATGTATGGGACAGATAATGCTTCGTAGCCAGTCGTCAGACATTGATTCGCTGTCCTGAGTATTAGTCGATGTACCTTGAGTATTAGTCGATGAACCACTTGGTGTAATTTGTCGTCTCCATATTTATCCAATTCGGCTGGAATTTTATCGACTCCTGGCGACTTATGGTTTTTAAGCCGGAATGTTTCTTCTATGTTTGGTGGTGTCAGCATTTGTCCGTCGTCTTCAGTTGGGGGGACTTCCAACTCGCCGATACTTTGGTTGCTGAGCAATTCATCAAAATACTTAACCCATCGCACCAATATGCCCATTCTGTGGGAAATCAGAGAGAGAGAGCATCGAGGTGTATAAGGCTTCATCCTGCTGACTTATTGGTAAAACTTCGGCGCCTGGTGCGGTTGCTCTCTGTACTTTTCGAGTTCACAGACCTGAGTGAAATTATGCGGTGTTTCCAACGATTAATTATTTGAAATAATAAAAACTTGTTTCTTTTTCGAGATGTTCTTTGCTGGTTTTCATGATTATTTTAGCTATTATCTTCGCGATGGCAGTGAGCACGCAGATACCCCTCCAATTGTCACACTCAAAACGGGTCCCCTTCTTTGCGAACTCCACGATCATCTCCTTCTTCCACTCTTTTGGGAAAGGTCTGGGATTCCCAAGATTTCCACATGAGTCGAAATAGCAAATCTTCATTAATTGCAGGTGTAGCGACTAATAACTCTGCAGGGAGACCGTCAAGCCCATCCAGTAAAGCTGCTGGACTTGTTTGAGTGCATTCATGGTCGAAATGATTTCTCTTCGGCTTGGAAGAACAGTCCATATCCGCATATTACGGTAACTAGCCATTTCATCTACAAGAGGAGGAACATCACCGGATGTAATACGGTTAAGAACCATAGTGAAGTGTTCCTTCGGCCTCTTCAATTGTTCATTATCGTGGATGAGAAGTCGACGGTTGACGTCCTTCACAAGTCCATGAGAAGATTTACGACCACATTCAAGCTCTTTCGTAATGCGGTATACATTTCTGAAATCATTGTGTTCTGCGGCATCTTCCGCTTCCCTGACCAGCCTAATAGCAAACTTTCTCTTGTCACAGACTACACGATGCCGAACCTGCCTGGATTTCGCTCGGTATCGGAGTTCGCG
Organism: Hermetia illucens; assembly: GCF_905115235.1. Taxonomy (NCBI): domain Eukaryota; kingdom Metazoa; phylum Arthropoda; class Insecta; order Diptera; family Stratiomyidae; genus Hermetia; species Hermetia illucens. The sequence continues at coordinate 63,003,969 of NC_051850.1, read as the reverse complement.
TTAGTAGAGTCTCAACTCCTTTCGTCCATCGACCCGCTTTCACCGTTCCGAAGTTGACTAGATCTTATGACGACCCTTCGGGACATGGCTGACGACATGTGTAGCACCCGAGAAAAGAGCATTTTTGATGGCGCCCCAATATTCATCGATATTCTTAGGGGGTTACTCAGCATATCTGTCGTTCGATCAGCAAGAGAGCTCTCCGACTGTTGAGTGACAGTTGAGTCATACATGCGGTCGATGTTGAATTTAGAGGGTCGCAGTTTCCCAACCCCCCAGGATGTAGCGCAAACAACATGCAAGCGAATGTACGCGACCATCAGAGATGTTGATCCCTTTCGGAGTCGATGTCGACGCCTCTCTTGTTACCCGCATCCAGCAGACAGGTCCTAAATCTACTGGCGATCGCAAAGTGGCCGATATGGTTGCTCGTATGGCGTCGGTCAGTTGAAACCCAATTGACCTTAAGGCATTCTCTGTGCTCGAAAAATGCGCCACCAATGACGAGGCGGTGGAAGTTGCAGAAATTCAGGAGCCTAACACCATTATCGTTGCGGTCGTTACCGTAGGCAAGAAGCGGGCGCACATTCCAGAAACTATAGTCAAAGGAACTTAAGATTCCCCACATAAGGAAATACAAAACCCTTCATACCTGAAGCATCAAATTTCGGGTTTACCGACTTATATTGTTCTGAGCACTCAATGTAATCGGTTGTTGTTAGCACTCAATGTAATCGGTCGATTCCTCATTTAGCTGGATCTATTTTTCGGAAAACAATCGATTTTGAGCAATTAACCGATTTAAAATCCTAATCTTAGTGGATCTATCCTGTTGGTTGCTCCCCAGGAGCCTTGGTCCGCTTCTGCGCAAAGTTCCTCGCCTGCTGGTCTGTATAGCCCGCTTAATCCCACCTCGAAGGTTCGCATTTACTTGCTATTTCTCGTCGAAATCTTGTCTTCCTTAAGATCGTTAGCAGATCCTCCTAGCTGGAAAACATGCAGCCCGCAACTCCGCGATCTCTTCATTCCACCAACAGTTTGATCGCCTTTTTGCGAGGACTCGCCTCCGCGGCAGAGCACATAGCATGCTCTCATTATGCGTTTCATCATTTGCTCTACCTTTTCTGAAACCGTACCACTTGGATTGTGGCTTCCTAATAGCATCTTCATGAATGCATACTCTTCAAACTTTTTCATGGACTAGCCCTGGTATCCAGTTCCGCGAGAACGCACATCGCCGCATGGCCAATATTCGATGTAGCTGTAAATTGCTCGGTGGTCACCATCATCATCAACGGCGCAACAACCGGTATCCGGTCTAGGCCTGCCTTACTAAGGAACTCCAGACATCCTGGTTTTACGCCGAGGTCCACCAATTCGATATCCATAAAAGCTGCCCGGTGTCCTCCATCGTTCCGTCTCATGCAGGGTCTGCCTCGTATTCTTTTTCTACCATAGATATTGTCCTTATACACTTTACAGGCTGGATCATCCTCATGCATACGGATTAAGTGACCCGTCCACCGCAACCTGTTGAGCCGGATTTTATCCATAACCGTCGATTTCGATTCGATTGTTATGTAGGCTACGGAATCGTCCATCCTCATGTTGGGGGCCAAAAATTCTTCGGAGGATTCTTGTTTCGAACGCGACCAAGAGTTCGCAATTTTTCTTGCTAAGAACTCAAGTTTCCGAGGAATACATAAGGTCTGGCAAAATCATAGTCTTGTACAGTAAGAGCTTTGACCTTTTGGTGAGACGTTTCGAGCTAAACAGATTTTGTGAGCTGAAATAGGCTCTGTTGGCTGTCAACAACTGTGGGCGGATTTCATCATCTTAGCTGTTATCGGTTGTGATTTTCGACCCCAGATTGGAAAAATTCTCAAAGTTGTAGCCTCCTCTCTTTACCAGCAATAAATTAGAGATGGACCTGATGTTATATATGTTGATCATCTAGTTTGCCAGGATGTCAATCGGAATCATTCTCGACATGATGAGCGTCGCATCATTTGAGACGGTTTGGAAGGCAGAGTAGACAAGTGTACTCTATTTGGTGGCTGGCTTGGAAGTAATGTTATGATTCCCAATTCTAATGCTGGCGTAACTTGTCTTCCGGCGTTTAGTGGTGACGTCGGTTTTCGGTTTTTCACTTGCAAGTACCAGTGTAGCTCTCTCTAACCAAAACTTAACAGCACTGATTGCATCGCTTGATATTTGAGATGCTTGCCGACCAGAACCAGTGCTATCTTGTCGGTGCAACCCACTGCCCTGGCCTCCTCCGCAACCGGAAGGTTAAGTAATACATAATGTGCATGATGCTCCACAGTAGTGAAACCAGTATGGAGTCCACTGCGACACCCGCGAAGACAACGTACTCAATGGATCCATCATCGGTGTCAAACCAGAGCGTCCGTTTTCACAAGTAGTTATCGAAAATAACAGCGAGATAGGCAGGAATGCCAATCGTCGCCAGTGACAGGATTACGAATTGAATGATTTCCGTTATTAGTGAAAATGAGGCGGGAAGTCTATTATGTATGAATTGAAGAACGTACATAGAAAATTCCTCACATAACATAAGATGAACATAAAACTTTTATTTCTGAAGCGCCTAGATTCCGGTTTTCCGACTTGTTTTAATAGTAGGGTCACCTTGTACAGAGCTGCTAGAGGAGCACATATCAGGTCCAGAAAGAGATAGTTTGACCCTCTGGAGGCTCACTTGTCAGAATATTCATTGGGACCATTTCCTCAATAACACATAGTGCCTCGCCTGAGATTGTCTTAAAAGGGCTGTATACCTTTAGCTATGAGCGATACCATGACCGTCCGGTTGTGGATAAAATCCGGCTCAATAGGTTACGGTGGGCGGGTCACTTAATCCGTATGGATGAAGATGATCCCACCCGGAAAGTCTATAAAGGCAATATCTATGGTAGAAAAAGAAAAAGAAGACGAGGCAGACCCTGCCTAAGATGGAGCGATGGCGTGGGCCAGGACGCCAGACAGCTTTTAGGGATATCGAATTGGTGGACCTCGGCGCAAAACCGGGATGTCTGGAGTTCCTTATTAAGGCAGGCCTAGACCGGATACCGGTTGTTGCGCCGTTGATGATGATGATGATACCTTTAGCACCACTAAGCGGTAAGTTTACCCTCTTCAGTTTCCTCGCAGACCGATGCTGCGTATATACCACTATATAGTTTACGGCTGCACCTTGGACTCACTATGTTAGGCATCTTCCGCACTAACAATATGCTGGTATTTACCGCTTTCCCATAGGCAAAGTCCAGATTTCCTCTGAAATTTATTTCAAATGATGAAGACACCAAGCCAAATAGAAATAGAATTTCTTTTCCTGTGTTGCTAACTAAGCCCATCTCGGTCATTTGTTCCGCAAGGTCACAACTCCAGATACTCCAGATAGATGGCGCTGATGGTTTCATTCATGTACGCTTCAACATCTTCAGGTTTTTTTCGCAATGGTAATCATGGCAAGTTCATACGCCAAACTGCTTATTGTGGGCTCCTTCAGCATGGGAAGGACAAGGACTCCATTGTACATCACGTTCTACAGGAGAGGACCCAAGATTGTGGTACTCCGGCCGTAACGGTATATTGCTTAGGTTCCTCATCCACATCCTACCAAAATGTCATTTCCCCTATATTCTATGATAAGCAAAAGTCGATTGTGATAGTTAAATCGGGTGGTATGATGATGAATGTCTCGGTTGCTTCTTGGGATTCGATAGTAAAACAAGTTTCTGCCTCTTCTATCGAGTGGGGAAAACTTCTTCTACCATGCATGCCTGAAATGTGCTGATAAACCTCTCATTTTCCGACAAATCCCGCAAGTACTTCTTCAGTTAGCGCAGGTCTATACCTATAGGTATAGTAAAGACGTCTGTTTGTTTATATTTTTTTACATATTTTTTTGGGTGTCCCATCATGCGGCGGGCCATCACTATATCGAGAAGAGGTTGCGTACAGGGGGGTGGTGGTTTTTGTCTCCTCATTTTTAAGGTTTTGTGTGAAACGATGTCTGTTTGTCCGTCTGTCTGTCGTTTTTTTTTTGAGGAGGTGGAGATCTTTAAAAGACCTTGGGATTCTTACCCACTAAAACCACACCCGGGGGGAGTCGGGTGTGGTTTTAGTGAGTGGCCCCGTGGAATCATCGTACGGTATTACATCACGGGGCGGAATCAGCCCATATTAACTTGGCCCCCTTTCGTCTCTACGCGGCGTACGTAACCGCGCTTTTCTATTCTCCTCCGCCTTTCGCAGTTTGTTCTTGATATATACGACCATGGAGTTGATCGCATCCCAGTCTTCCTGACATGCTAACATTCTTCGCACCAGATTCTCTGGTACGAGCACCTCTCCTAGAGTCTTCTGTAGGTTCTTCCTTTCCTCCACAAACCTTGGACAGTGGAAGAATACATGCTCTGGGTCCTTTGGGACTCCATCGCAGTTTGAACAATCGGGTGAGGTATTTAGTTTAAACCTGAACAGGTACTGGCGATATCCTCCATGCCGCGTGAGAAACTGAGTAAGATTATAATTAATCTCACCGTGCCATCTCTCCAACCACTCCTTGCTGGCATGGATGAGCTTGTGTGTCCACCGACCCTTTCTCGAGCGTTCCCAACGCTTCCCAACGGAGATCTCTCCCTTTCAGCGTTCTTCGTCTGCAATAAAGGAGAGATAGACTTGGCATTATATATATTCGTCATCTCATCTGCCAAGATGTCAATGGGCATCATTCCAGAGATGACGAATGCTGCATCATCTGAGACAGTCTTGAATGTCGAGCACACCCTCAGGGCTGTTCTTCTGTAGACTGAACTCAGTTTGTTATTGTTAAATGCAACCTGCAATGCCTTTCCCCAAACTGAAGTTACATTGAGCACGATTGAACACACTACCCTAGCTATAAGCAACCTGGGAGCATGCCGTGGCCCTCCCACGTTCGGCATCATCCTTGCCAGGGCCACATTTGGATGCTTTATCATAAATATACTGCACGTGTTGCTTATAGGTAAGCTTCCCGTCTATCATCACTCCCAAGTATTTGATGGGAGGCTTAGAAGTGATGATATGATTCCCAATTGGAATACAGGCAAAATTTCTTTTACGGCGCTTGGTGATGAGGACCGCTTCTGTTTTTTCCTCCGCAAGTGTCAGACCAGAGCATGAGTATAACTCAGCATCTTCGAAGTGCTTTGCGACCACAACCAGCGCTAAATCGTCGGCGTAGCCCACCACCGTCGCTTCCTCTGGAAGAGGAAGATTAAGCACATCGTTGTACATGATGTTCCACAGCAGTGGGCCCAGTACGGAGCCATATGGGACACCCGCGGGCGATAAGCGAGAATACCAATCTTCGTCAGAGATTCCCGTGTTAGGTTCCAATTGATCGAATTGAATGCATTTCTCACATTCAGGATTGCCATTTTGATGGCATCAATGGTTGATCTGGCTTTACGGAACCCATGCTGCCGATCTGAGAGATCTCCCTGGATCTCAACAACCGGGAGTAATCTAGCATTTTGGCCAGAGGGTCCAAAAGACAAATAGGTCTGTTGGAAATTGGCTCACCTTTAGGTTTGCCAGCCTTAGGCAGTAGCACCAATTTCTGTCGTTTCCATCAAGCAAGAAATATTCCCTCGGACATGCACGCAACAACAACTCAGCGAACATGTCCGGTCTGGATTTCATGGCAAGCTTAAGGACCCTATTCGGAACGCCATGCAGACCCGGAGGTTTGTTATCTCCTATCCTAGCGCAGATCTCTAGCATCTCGTCACTGGTGACTGGCTGTATTGCCGTGTCGTTCAGAGGTCGCTGGAAGCTCTCTATGCTGTCCTCTTGCTGGGGGAATAGCCCCTGGATAATTTTTAACAAGACTGAAGGACACGTGATCTGCGGAGATGATCGGCCTCTGAATCGCCCCATCACGATTCTATAGACGCTCCCCCACGGGTTTACGTCCGCTTCCGAACAGAGCTCCTTAAAGCTTTCTCTCTTGCTTCGTTGGATGGCGAGCTTGAGGGTTTTGCGGCCTTCCTTATAGGCGCGCTCTTTTTGCCCTTGGTCGATTGTGCCTACCGCTCTCTCAGCTGCTCTTCTGGCTCGGTGAAAGGCTGAACGAAGGCTGGCCAGTTCAGTATTCCACCAGATACATTGGGCCAGATGGATAGTTCTTCCTGTAGAGCAGGCGCTTTATTAGGTTGGTTTAACCACACCTCATAGAAAGTCTGCTCATCCAGAGCTTTAGCGGACCAGCTTGACATCTTTCTCGGTTTCGGGCATGATGTTCTTCTGCCCGGTGACTCCACCCATAGCCCAAAAAGATTGCCTGGTAATTGCTGTGGGTATAGTCCTTGCTGACGCACCAGGACATACCACGTGTCAGTGCAGGGCTGACAAAAGTTAGGTCTACGATTGAGCCAGACTCCCCTTTCTGAAAGGTGTTTACGTATCCTTCGTTGACCAGAATAATATCCAACTGTGCGGAAGCGTCTAATAGACTGCGGCCTCTTGCGTTTGTCCCTCTGCTACTCCACTCACGGGCCCAAGCATTGCAGTTACCAGCAATCATCCTTGGACTACTACCCCTTGCGAGAACAAGACTGTCAAGCATTTCCCCGAATTCGGGCAGTGTCAGGCTTGATGGGGCGTAACAGCTGTACACATATACCCCGTTTATTTTCGCCCACACAAACCCGCTGTATGTTTGACCCCCGATACATTGTATGGCTTGTCGACCACATGCCCATATCGCCGCTCCACCAGTCGAGTCTGTAACCCATATCCGTGACGATTTCTATAGGGTTCGCTAATGAGGACAATTTCCACCTCGGATTCGAAGATAGTCCGCTCGAGTAAATCTTGAGCGACCCTACAATGATTGAGGTTTATTTGAATAAATCTCATTTTTTCATTGAATTTAGCGCCTTCCTAAATTCCGGGTATTCACCACTTCCGGCCATATGCCGGTAATCTCGTCCCTCACTTCCTTTGCATAATAAGCATTTGGGGTCCCTATTGCACGCTTTGGCAATGTGGCCTTTCTCCCCATACTTTCCGCATCGATCGGACCGATCAATGCCGCTGGTGCATGTCTTCACGAAATGACCAAACGCGAGGCACTTGAAGCACCTCTTTAAAGAAATCTGCTCTCTCAGACAGCAAACAATCCATCGGATTCGAGCCTTCCCGACGGCCAATAACATCTGCGCTGCGTCCACTAGTAATCGTAATGTCGCCGTTTGAGTACTGCCATAGACTTTTCGCAAACTCACTATGAAATCTTCGGCAAGTTCCTCCAACTTGAACTATTCCATCAGGGCAGCGTAACTTTCTCCTTTGGATGTTACTTCATCGAGATCCTTGCACTGTATATAGACCTCATGTTTTTGGGTCCATACTGTGACATTCTCCCCAAGTGAGTTCTTAACCTGAGTTCGGAAGCCATCAGTTTTCCCCAAGTTGGTTTTTTCAGCTCAAACAGGAGGTCACTCTTTTGGGTTCTTCGAATCTTGCTGACATTTTCACCTAGATCTTTTAGGTCGGGGTCAGCTTTGACCTTTTTCAGTATCACCGCGTAAGACAAACTTTCATTGCTGGAGATTACAATCACTTTTGGGCGAATTCGCACTTTTGCCTTTTTCTTCGTCTTTTTCTTAACTATCTTGGTCCATCCACCGTTTTCATTTCCCTTGGATTTTGTCGAGTCGATTGCCGGAGCTCGCACTTGGGAGACCGGCTTTCTCTCTTCGGTGCTTTTAGTTCCGTTTTTCGGAACTATTTGTATTCCCTTTTTCCTCTTAGGAGCCTGCTGATTTCCCAGAGGATCCACATCTCTTTCCCGCACTCTCTTGTTTGGTGGCAGGTTGATTGCAATACGATTAGGTGTGACTTGGGTCGCCTATGACGCCGTTGGGGCAACAGATTTCAGCTTGCCCTTGGAATTTCGTTCCTCCTGCTGTGATTTGTTGTAGAGCATTCTTATAGCTCTCACCATATTTTTTATGGCTTGGTGTACATTGTGCTTGTCTTTGATGGACTCAGACAGCTCCACTATTTTTGCACCAAGCTGTGTGAAGGGTAATTCCTCTGCTTCAGGGCTCTGCTCTCCATGAATCCTAACCGGATTACTACTTTTAAATAGTCCTTCACATTTGACATTCGTTGACCTTCCCTCCGTTTTATCTTTTTTGATGTTTGGCACTGGAGGAGATCTCAAAGTTGACGAACTTCTTCTGAATGGGACCCTTTCCTAGTCCTAGAGTATCTCCTGCTGCTGCTTCTCTGGAATATGTGTGGTCGGTGTGGTTGCTGTTTTTGTTGTCCAGCGATCTGCTTTCAATTCATCCTTCTTCGATTTTGTTACTGGTGTTCTTGGTAGAGTGGTACTTCGCTTGAACACTTCCTTTTTCAAATCTAAAACAATTGTAGCATTAAATGCCACGGTGGCCAAGTTGTCCACCACCGAGGCACTGCGGTCGAGGGATATCGGCGATTGGGAGCCCGCTTGCTCACCCCGAAAGTCGCCGGTACTGGGGTTCCGAGCCCCTGCACCGTAAGTTTTCTCCTTCTCACGTCTTCCATAGTGGTTTTATGTTCTGGGTATTCTTCCCATAATCATTTTGGTCCGCGCACCAGAGATGAGCAAACACTAGCCCATGCACAGCCAGAAAACAAAGTGCATGAACACATATTTACACATCAATAGGTATGCCCCAATCCGCCAGCTGGGGTCGCGCTTGATGGGAGATCTGGCCACTCCTCACAGGTGTGTCTGTCTTTTTTTTTTTTTTTTTTTTTTGTTGAGGAGGTGGAAATCTTCAAAAAGACACTGGTCCGGACACACCAGCGTGTGGGATTTTTACCCACTAAAACCACCCCCGACTCCCTCCCTGCCCCGCGGAACCACCATAAGGTATTACATCACGGGACGGAGTCAGCTCACTCTAGCTTTGTCACCTTTCTTCTATACGCGGCGCACATGACCGCGCTTTTCTCCGTTCCTCTGCCTTTCGCAATTTATCTTGAATAGATGCGATCATGGAGTTGACCGCATCCCAATTCTCTTCACGTGCTAGCATTTTCGGTACCAGATTTTCTGGTACCAGCACCTCTCCTAGAGTCTCTTCTAGATTCCTCCTTTCTTCCACAAATCTCGGACAGTGGAAGAATACATGCTCTGGGTCCTCTGGGACTCCATTGCAATTTGGACAATCGGGTGAGGTCTCCAATTTAAACCTGTGAAGGTATTGGAGATATCCTCCGTGTCCCGTGAGAAACTGGGTGAGATTATAATTAATCTCACCGTGTTGTCTCTCCAACCACTCCTTGATGGCAGGAATGAGCCTGTGCGTCCACCGGCCCTTTCCCGAGCGTTCCCACCGCTCTTGCCATCTACTGATGGATCTCTCCTTCTCAGCGTTCTTCGTCCGCGATGAGGAAGAGGTTGGCTTTGCATTGTATATACTCGCCATCTCATCTGCCAAGATGTCAATCGGCATCATTCCAGAGATGACGAATGCTGCATCATCTGAGACAGTCCTGAAGGCAGAGCATACCCTCAGGGCTGTCCTCCTGTAGACTGAACTCAGTTTGGTAGCATTCCCTGACATCCACAACGCCTCCCTCCAAACTGGGGCTGCATAGAGCATGATCGAGGTCACCACCCTGGCTATAAGCAACCTAGAGGTATGCCGTGGCCCTCCCACGTTCGGCATCATCCTCGCCAGGGCCATACTAGCAGTGGATGATTTATCACAAACATACTGTAAGTGTTGCTTATAGCTGAGCTTCCTGTCTATCACCACCCCCAAGTATTTGATGGTCGGCTTGGAAGTGATGATATGATTCCCGATTCTAACACAGGCGTAATTTCTCTTCCGGCGCTTCGTGATGAGGACCGCTTCTGTTTTTTCCTCCGCAAGCGTCAAACCAGAGCTCTCCAACCAGCATTTGACAGCACTGATTGCCTCGCTTGAGTATAACTCAGCATCTTCAAGATGCTTTGCGACAACAACCAGTGCTATGTCGTCAGCGTAACCCACCACTGTGGCTTCCTCCGGAAGGGGAAGATTAAGTACATCGTTGTACATGATGTTCCACATTAGTGGGCCCAATACGGAGCCCTGTGGGACACCGGCGGAAACAACGTACTCCTGCGGTCCGTCATCAGTGTCATACCATAGCCTCCTTTCAGTTAAGTAACTATCGATGATAGCAGCGAGATAGGCGGGAATACCAATCTTCGCTAGGGATTTGCGTATTAGATTCCAATTGGCCGAATTGAATGCATTTTTCACGTCCAGGGTTACTACCACGCAATATTTGCTGGTACTACCCTTTCCGTGAATTGCATCTTCGGCCAAGCCAGTAACCAATTTGATGGCATCAATGGTTGATCTGGCTTTTCGGAACCCATACTGCCGATATGAAAGACCGCCTTGGCCCTCAACAACCGGGAGTAATCTATTATAGATTACCCGTTCTAACATTTTCCCCACCGTGTCCAAAAGACATATGGGTCGGTATGACGATGGTTCACCTGGAGGTTTACCAGGCTTAGGCAGAAGTACCAACTTCTGCCGCTTCCAAGCCGCCGGAAATATTCCTTCGGACATGCACGCTTCAAACAGCTCAGCGAACATGTCCGGCCTGGATTTCACGGCAAGCTTAAGGGCCTTATTCGGTACTCCGTCCAGGCCCGGCGCTTTATTGTCTCCTATTCTGCTGCAGATCTCCAGCAGCTCGTCTCTGGTGACTGGAGGAATTGCCGTCATATTCAGAGGTGGTTGGAATATGTCGGTGCTCTCCTCTTGCTGGGGGAATAACCCCTGGATGATTTTCAGCAAGAGGGTGGGACACGTGATCTGCGGAGAGGAGCGGCCTCTAAATCGTCCCATCACTATTCTATAAGCACTCCCCCACGGGTTGATGTCCGCTTCTGAGCAGAGCTCCTTAAAGCATTTTGTCTTGCTTCGCTGGATGGCGAGCTTGAGGGTTTTGCGGGCTGCCTTATAGGCGCACTCTTTCTGCTCCTGATCGACTCTACCTACCGCCCTCTGAGCCGCTCTTCTGGCTCGGTGGCAGGCTGATCGAAGACCGGCCAGTTCATCATTCCACCAGTAGTTTGGTCTTCTACTGGGGAATGAGCACCTCCTAGGCATAGACGCGTCACATGCTTTGGCGATGCATTGAGCCAGATGGACGGCTCTTTCCGTAGAGGCGCCTGCTATATCAGGTTGATCTAACCACACCTCTAAGAAGCTCTGCTCATCCAAAGATTTTACAGACCAGCCTAAAACCATTTTCGGTTTCGGGCATGATAGCTTTTTGCCCTGTGGCTCGACACATGTCTCAAAGAAGATTGCCTGGTGATCGCTGTGGGTGTAGCGTTCGTTGACGCACCAGGACATACCACGCGCCAGCGCAGGGCTGATAAAGGTCAGGTCTACAACCGAGCCTGACCCCCCTTTCTGAAAGGTGTTTACGGCACCTTCGTTAGCCAAAACCATGTCCAGCTGCGCAAAAGCCTCTAATAGACTGCGCCCCTTAGCATTTGATTCTCTGCTACCCCACTCTAGGGCCCAAGCATTGAAATCACCAGCAATCACCTTTGGACTTCGTCCCTTCGCGTCGAGAACAAGATTATCAAGCATTTGCTCGAATTCAGGCAGTGTCAAACTTGGTGGGGCGTAGCAGCTGTATACATATACACCACTTATTTTCGCCCACACAAAGCCACTGGCTGCCTGACTTGCAGTACATTGTATGGCTTGTCGACCACAAGCCCATATCGCCGCTCCACCAGTCGAATCTGTGACCCATACGCCACCGTGGCGGTTTCTGTACGGTTCACTTATGATGGCAACCTCCATCTTAGATTCGAACGTGGTCTGCTCAAGTAAATCCTGAGCGACCCTGCAATGATTCAGGTTTATTTGAATGAACCTCATTTTCTCATTGCAGTTAGCGCCTTCCTAAATTCCGGACATTTGGCACTTCCGGCAATGTGCCGGTTATCCTGTCCCTCTTTGGCTACGCACAATAGGCATTTGGGGTCACTATTGCACTCTCTGGCAATATGGCCTTTCTCCCCACACCTTCTGCATCGATCGGACCGATCAATGTTGCTGGTGCATGCCTTCGCGAAGTGCCCAAACATGAGGCATTTAAAGCACCTCTTTAGTGAAGTTTGCTCCTTTAAACGGCAAACGACCCATCCAATCCGAACCCTTCCGGCAGCTAACAACATCTGCGCTGTCTCCGCTGGCACTCGTATGGTGGCCGTTTGAGTGCCACCATAGGCTTTCCGTAGACCGACAACAGACTCCTCTGTAAGTTCTTTCAACTTGAATTGCTCCTTCAGAGCAGTACAAATTTCTCCTTTCGATGTAACTTCATCGAGATCCTTACACTGTATATAGATCTCATGTTTTTGGGCACGCACTGCGGCATTCTCCCCAAGTGAGTTTTTCACTTGAGTGCGAAAGTCATCAGTTTTGCCTCCGCTGGATCTTTTCAGCTCGAACATGAGATCCCCTTTCTGGGTTCTTCGGATTCTGTTCACATTTCCGCTCAGATTTTTTAGGTCGGGATTTGACCTTTTTGAGTATCTCTGCGTAGGACAGATTGCCCTTACTGGAGATAACAATCGCATCTGGACGAGTTCGCACTTTTGCTTTTCGTTTCGCTTTTTTGTTGGTTACTTTAGTCCATCCATCCTTTTCGTTCGTCTTGGGCTTCGCAACGCTGGTTGAGTTTCCTAGATTCGCTGTATGCTTTCCTCCTTCTGAACTGTTGGTGTTGGTCTTCAGGATGTCCTGTCCGCCTTTTTTTCTCTTAGGCGCCTGCTGATTATTTAAAGGATCCCCCTCTTTTTCACGTACTCGCTTATTTCGCTGGGATTCGATGGTAGTACGGTTAGGCGTCACTTGGGTTGCTTGTGATACTGTTGGCACAGCGGGGTTCGGCGTGTTGTTATTATTCTTCTCCTCCATCTGTGATCTATTATAGAGGACTCTAATGGCCCTCACCATATTCTTTATGGCTTGGTGCACGTTGTGCTTGTCCTTGATAAACTCGGACAGCTCAACTATCTTTGCCCCAAGCTGGGTGAAGGGTAATTCCTCCGGATCGGGACTCCGCTCCTTATAAGCCCCGACAGGGTTACTCCTTTTATACGCTGTTTCACTTTTGCCAGTTGTTGATCTTGCCTGTACTTTTTCCTTCATCGCCTTTAGCATCGGTGGAGATCTCAAAGTTGATGAGCTTCTTTTGAATGAATCCTTATCTTGTTCCTGGAGCGCCTCTTGCTGTCGCGCATCTTGAACATATGCTGTGGGTGTTGTTACAGTTTTTGTCGTCCAACGATCCATCTTCAGTTCATCCTTGGTTGTTCTTGCTACTGGTGTTCTCGGTAAGGTCGTACTTCGCTTGAACACTTCCTTCTCCAGATCCAAATCACTTGTAACATTATATGCCAAGGTGGCCAAGTTGTCCACCACCGAGGCACTGCGGTCGAGGGATATCGACGACCGGGAGCCCGCTTGCTCACTCCCAAAAGCCGCCGGTACTGGGGTTCCGAGCCCCTGCACCGTAAGTTTACTCCTTCTCTCGTCTTCCATGGTGGTTTTATGTTCTGGGTATCCTTCCCATAGCCATTTTGGTCCACGCACCAGAGATGAGCAAACACTAGCCCATACACAGTCAGAAAAGAAAAGTGCATGAACACATATTTACACATCAATAGGTATGCCCCTATCCGCCACCTGGGGTCGCGCCTGATGGGAGATCTGGCAACTCCTCACAGGAGGTGTGTTTGTCTGTCAGCCCGTCTGTCTATCTGTCACACCCGATTTATTCGGAAACGGCTTGACCGATTGTCACAAAAATTGGTGAGAGTATGTGATCTGTTGTTCCTTTTACATGCGGTAAGTGACGCCATTTTGTGTTATGGGGGTCATCCCGTGTGTCAGATCTGCGGAATCGATTTTTTTTTGCATCAATTTTATCTAGATATAGTGTAGAATATATGGGTAAAGTGATTTTTTGATATTCGGATTCGTTTGGGAATTATAGTGTTGGACACGTGATAAGTCACATGCCAGATTTATGTCGATCGCCGTAAACCTAAGATTTGCGGATTAGGTATAGCAGACTAATAACCAGTTAAGGTTTTATAGCTAAAAATCGCATTCTACTTTTTAAATGCGTTTTTCTCAAAACTGTATGTTGAAAAACGGCTGGCACCATAGCCCAAAATGTATCAAACGAAATTCTTTGAAATTTTCATGACTTATTCAGAACATATTTCTACGGTCCGCAAACTAGAATAATTGGGATTCATTCAGTAGTTGTTTTTTTATTCATTAAAAAAACACCAAAATTCAGAAAAAAAGTTTAACACGGCTCCAAAAATTTACCTTTTAATATTTTTTAATAATTCTAGTTTGCGGACTGTAGTTAGGTCTTGACGTTAAAATGCCGTTTATTTTTTTTTTAAGATGATCGCAGCGCCCTCTAGCGTGGCAGCAGGAAAACACCTTTTTTTGGAGATGGGTGTATAAATTGGTATATATTTCAATAACGAACGATGCGATCGGGGTAGAAAAACTATATAATATAGTATATAATATATAACTATACTACGCATACTCAAGACATTAGTTAACATATGGTGAAAAATTCGTATTTGTATCTTCATCCAGTTCTTCATAAAAAATTTCTAAAAAAAGCCAAGAAAAACGGCCTTCACACGGGATGACCCCCTTAAGTTTAAGGGGGGGCTCCCCATACATGTGAATGGAGAGTGCAACATGTTTTTTTCATAAAATGTGGCCATGTGGTATCAAATTAAAGGGCTCAATTAGTACTTTTCGAAAGTGGTTCCATATTTGATATTGGGTGAAACATACGGGACTGAGGGTTCAAAATATGACCCCCAAAGTGTAACAGGTCTCGTTCTCAGAACCTACTCAACCAAAAAATTTGAAAAAAATCACAGTGATGCATCTCTACTAAATCTAGGCCTCAAAATACATCTGGTTCCGATATCTGCACAAATAAAGTTAATAATAATATATTTCCACATTTTAGAAATTTACCCGGCGACCCCCCTTATGTTCATCTCAGAAATATAGAAATTTGGTATGGGTGTAACGAAGAATATAGTGCACTATTCGATCAAGTTTGAAGAAAATCCAACTATTATTAACAAAGTTATAGGGGGTGAAACTTTGCCAGTTTTTGTGAATTTCGTGCTTTCTCCAACCTGTATGACGTCATCATTACATATCAATTCAACAATACCACAGCGAAATGAGTTCTTATGAGTGACCCCAAGATCAAAAATTATTTTGTTTAATTTTCTAGTCATTTGTATATGAATATCAATTACCCCAAACCCGCATGTGTTTATGTAGGTATATAGTATATGCGTACTAAGGAAGTTTGCGGGTAGTGTCTAATTCAGATAGATATATTTGTACATTAAACCAGTGGTATTCAATATACGTATTATATATGCACATATGTATGCTTTTGTGCACGAAGTAAATCGGAAATACGGGTAGGATCAATTGCATACATATGTACTGTATTCGGACATGTTTGTTTTATCTATGGCGGTAATATGCACGTATATTTTGTAGTTTGGAAAAGAATGAATGAATGAATGATGAATATGTTGGATTTGTAGCTATATAGGGATAGAAAAATGTGCGTTGAAGTTTCTTACATAAGATGAACACAAAACCTTTATACTCGAAGCGCGAGCTTCCGGTATTCCGTCTTGCTTCATAATGACCTTGTACGCCGTTCCCCAAAGGTTTTGGTTTGCCTTCGCGTTTCTTGGAGCATTTTCGCTTGCTAGTACGTATAGCCTACTTAAGCTTATCCTGAAAGTTCGGATATGTCTCCCGGTTTTCGGCGAGGCCTTGTCCTCTGTTAGACCATTGACAGATCCTTCTTGGGCGAAAGCATATAGCCTGCAACTTCGCGCTTTCTTTGTTCTACCAATGATCGCATATTTGCGAGGATTCGCCGCCTAAGCATGCTACCATTGCATGCTCTCATTATGCTTCTCATCAATTGTGCCACTTTTTCCGAAGCCGCACCGTAGGGATTGTGGGCTCCTAACAACATATCTATGAATGCATATGGATAGTTCGACTGGCCCAATCCACAGACCAGCATTGAAGTTACACATTAGGATTTTGGGGTTTCGACTCCTCGTTTCCTTGTATTGTATCATTGTCGTGCTTAGTGGAGCCCGCCCATATTTCCGCCTTTTTTTTTTATGGATGGAGGTGGAAATCTTAGAAAGACGCTGCTGCGCCAGGTTGCAGCAGTGTGTGGGATTCACGCCCACTAAAACCACCCCCACTCTTCCGCCGCTCCCCGCGGGACCACCGTGAAATATTACTTCGCGGGTGAGGCACTGGTTCGCTATACCAGCTCGTCCATGTCACGTCTCCGTCGCGCCGCCTTCCGAGCTCGATCCAACTCCAGGAGTTTTGTCTGCACCACGGCTACTGCCTCATTTACCGCCATCCAGTTTTCCTCCGACTTCAACATCTCTTCCACCAGGTTGGAGGGCTCGATGTCCGCCCCTAAGATGCTGTTCAACTTCCTTTTCTGCCGCAGAAATCTGGGACAATGGAACATAACGTGCTCCGGGTCCTCGAGTGTAGCACCGCATTCAGGACAGTTGGGAGACTCGTGCAACTCGAAGCGATGCAAGTACTTCCTATAGCCACCGTGTCCCGTAAGGAACTGTGTCAGGTGGTAATTCAATTCTCCATGCTTTCGGTTGACCCAATTCTCGATACACGGGATCAATGTATGGGTCCACCTGCCCTTGTCGGAGTTATCCCATCGTTGTTGCCACTTGCCACACAACTCTCTCCTGATGGCTTTTCGGAAATCCGCATTCACCTCGGCTGGATTTGCCTTCCGTTTTTCGTAGAGCCAGTGTGCCTCGCTCGCTAGAAGATCTATAGGAATCATTCCTGCGATAACACACACTGCCTCCGTCGACGCCGTCCTAAATGCGCTGCACACCCTTAGCGCAATTGGCCGGTATGCCGAACATATCTTCCTCCGGTTGACAGCGTGGTTCAACGCTCCCGCCCAGACAGGGCCGCGTATAGCAGGATCGACCTCACCACTCCCGCGGCCCTCCCACGTTAGGCATCATCCTTGCAAGGGATGAGCTGGCATTTGCTGACTTCTCTCGCGCATAATCCAAGTGTCCCTTGAAACTCAGCTTGGCATCGATCATCACCCCCAGGTATTTGACAACCGATTTTGAGACGACCTCACAATTACCAACTTGGATGGTAACCGTGTTGTTCTTCCTACGGTTGGTAATGAGGACCGCCTCCGTCTTTTCGTCCGCCAGGTCCAGCTTGACCATTCGTAACCATGACTTGATGGTATGAATGGCTTCATTTGCATAAAGCTCTACGTCCTCGGGATGCTTTGCAATTGCAACTACCGCCAAGTCGTCCGCAAAACCAATCAGCGTTGTCTCCTCCGGCACGCGAAGGCCAAGCACTCCGTCGTACATTATGTTTCACAGCAGAGGCCCCAATACAGAACCTTGAGGCACACCTGCTGTCACAATGTACTCCTTCGGCCCGCCGTCCGTCTCGTACCAGAGAAGTCTGTCCGAAAAGTAACTCTCGATGAGCCAAGCCAAGTAGCTAGGAACACCCAGTTTGGCCAAAGCGCCCTTAATCCAGCCCCAGTTGGCTGAGTTAAAAGCATTTTTGACATCCAGCGTCACCAGAGCACAGCATTTGCCCATGGCCATTGCATTTCGAGCCAATTCCACGACCTTTGCTACTACATCGACCGTAGAACGGGCTCGCCGAAACCCATATTGCCGCTCTGAAAGACCACCCGCAAGCTCGATGAACGGGAGCAGTCTGTTGTATCATATATCACCCTCTCCAATATCTTCCCCATGGTGTCTAAGAGACAAATAGGGCGATATGAAGAGGGCACGCCGGGTGGTTTTCGGGGCTTCGGTAGCAAGACCAGCTTCTGCCTCTTCCACAGGGCGGGAAACACTCCTTCCGCTATGCACGATTCGAATGTGCTTGCGAACCACCTTGGTCTGGCCTTGACCGCCACCTTCAGAGCCCTGTTTTTCGACATTCGCATGGTTGGCAGTCACGTGAGTGAGATCATTTCTTCTTTTTTCTCATGAAATCGTTTTCTCTAATGCGTGGCGTTCCTTATGTTATTTTATCGACCGATGTCGAGGTGCGATGGTCTTATAGGAAATGGCTTTTCAGTTCATGATGGTGATCAAATGCCGTTGTCTTATGAGGATATAGTCGAATTGACTATGCCATGCTCTCTTTTCTCCTCTGCCACCTGTTCCTGTCTGCCTTTTAACCCACATGACCATTAATGAAGAACATATTGAATGTGTGGGCTACCGAAATAGGGTAGTTTATTGTCATTTTTACCGTGTTCGCGTTCTATGTCGCAGGTATTAGCACCACACCATTGGGTTTCTTGTAGAGCGCAAATATCAATGTGCCTCTTCCGGACGGTTCTTACGCGTTACTCCGTCTGTCTAGTGAGGATATCAATATTTGATGCTCAGACACGTATTTGTCTTGATGCCGACCATGTGCCAAAAACCGTTGCCTATTTCTTGACGGGACCGAGGCCCATTCTGCCCCGTTGACTGAACCCTAGCATTTCTCATTCAATACGATCATTTTTGTTCTTAACGCCATTGAATAGATATTCCTGGTTAGCCTGTCTAGGGACCTGCCACCAAAAGAGGCCTGCGAGGGTTTATTTATCTCCTTCCCGATCTCGGCATTTTATTTTTGTTTTACTGAGGATATTACAAATTACGTTGCCTCAGACCTTCCTTCCGTAGCTGGGATTAAGACCAGCATGCTATGTAAATAACATTGCGGAGTTTTGCCTATTTCTGTTTTCATTTTCGTAAATGATCTTCCTTACTTATTTACCTGTCCTATTCTTTTATATGGAGACGATTTAAAACCGATCAGAGCAAATTCTTGTTGACATCCGTTTGTTATCTCGATGGTTAGCCATTCTTGAACCATTATGTGACATTTGGCAACGAACCAGGGTTTAATCTATATTATGTCTTCGTACTCAGCCAAATTCACAGAATATATGGCTTTACTCTCTGTTCCTGCTTTCGAATCATGGAGGTGTTTCTGTAATGTGGTCCCCTCAATATAACAGCGATTATCATGCAAGCGAATCTGTTCAGAGTAGGCTTACTCATTTTAAGGGTTTGTGTAAAACAGAACCTAATTAAAATCGGCTTATTGTCTGTCTGTCACACCTATTATTTCAAAAACGGTTACTCTTATTGCTACGCAATTTGGTAGAAAGGTGGGACCTGTGAATCACCTTGCATGCAGTAAGAAATATATTTCCACAATAATTTACATAGATGCAAAGGGGAAGGTGTAAAATTTTTTTTCGCCGAGTATGGTTTCGTGAGTTATCAAAGCTCTGTTTCTGAAAGCGATGTTTATTTTGATATTGGCTGCAAAGGGGGCGAGTGTGGGAGTCTGAAAAGAATCAGCCACTTTAAAGACCCATTCTCAGAAACTACCTAATTAACCCAAATACGGTGGTCCATGTATGTGGTATCTAGGCCTCAAAAAACTCTCCATGCCGGTTCCTGTTATGCATTATATGTATATTTCTTAGAAATTGGCTGGGAACACCCCTTAATTTTTTCGTAGAACCATCAGGCTTTGCTGTAACGAAGGCTATACTACAGAGGGCGATGCTATCAACTTCGGAGTTTGGAGTTAAATTTGCCACTTGTGTAAATTTATTGTATTTTAAGACTTTAGATGTGACAAACTAAATGCATAAATATCATTAGCTATGAGGGGCTCTGGAGAACACTCGTTTTCCTCCTTCGGCAATGTGCTCTTGCGCTCTCAAAAGCCAAGTAGTAGCGGACGCGAATTCAGTGTCGGGCTACCGCAAGATGCGCTCTCTCTTCACCTGGATAGACTTCTGACTGCATGGTTCCGTTCCAGGTTAAAGAAAACACAATTTTCGATATAGTGGAGAAAAATGCTTGCTACGAGCAATTACACGCAATTCGCGGGAGACTTCCTAAAAGTGCCATTTTGATCGTAATGGGTGATCTGAATGCCAAGGTGGGCTCTGACAACCTTGCTCGGACATGTGATGAGGAAACACGGTCTTGACGACCGTAATCATAATGGTGGGAAGTTTTTGGATTTCTACAGTTTCCACCGCCTCGTCATTTGTGGCACTTTATTCGAGCACAGAGTTTGTCATAGGGTCAGTGTGGTTTCAACTAACCGACACCATACAAGCAATCAGAACGACCACCACTTCACGATCAGTAGTAGATTTAAGAGTTGGCTCCTATGTGCAGAAAGAGAGGCGCTGAAATCGATCTTGCAAGTGATGACCACAGTAGATCTACTATAGGCAGTACCCTTACAAAAATGACCCCAGTTGCAAATGTGCTTGCAGAAGCTTATCTGTACACTAAACAAGGAAAAGGCATAATTTTCGTCAAATCGTATTGGTAAGAGAGAGATCGGCGAGCTTTTGCTATTCTGGTACTACGGCGTGCTCACCCATATAGCAAAAAGTTGTTTCACGTATTCACTTATACATAAGCAAAAACTTGCCAATCTCACCAATACATTGGCAAGTCCGGGCGGTATGTCAAACACAGCTGATCGGGTTTTCGGTACATCTCGCTCATGCTCAAGGGCAAAACAATTTGAAATCGTGTGTACTCGCACTGATTTCCCCCCTTGAGGGGCAAGGGGGAGTGAGGTAGCTGTCTAGTATCTAACTGTGGTGATGACCATAGTCGCTTACGTTGTATGCTCTAGTCGTCGCTCGACAGTGGGAGAGGTACCTTGTTGATAAGACGGTAGATACAATCAGTAAGCCGCATGAGAATGTCGATGAGCATTGGGTCGCCATAAAAAATGGTCTTGTCTCGGGTAATATGCAAATTGTCATAAAATTTGGCTAGGAAGCGGATTGTGTGTTAAATGGAGGCGGTTGCAAACTCTATTGAATGCTGCGAGTGATGATGTGCGTGACGCGCTCGAACTCTGCTACCGAGCGAAATCCCGGGAAATTCAGCGTGGTGTGTTCCGTAACAAAAGAGAATTTGCCATTGCGTCGGTCAGGAAGGCGGCAGATGCCACAGAACGGAATGATTTCAGAATGGTATATTGCATCATGAAAGAGCTTTATTGTGGTCGCAAACCGTTCATTGGTCTTGCCGTTGCAAAGGTAATAGCCAGAACAATCCTGGAACGTATCAAACATATCTCGAAAGCTTGATGGATAGAGAACACGCTGGTTTCCGCTTCACCCTACGGATTATGTTGGAATAGCGCACGGAGTTTAGATCTTTGCTGCACCTGCTCGTCATTTACTTCGAGAGAGGTTTCGGTAGGGAACAGAGAGTGCTGGAGTGCTCTGCATAGAAGGGACATTCCGGAGAAACTAATAGTTATTATCAAAATGTCATGTGCAGCACCGAGGTAAAATCTTTTTATTGGTGACTTTTTTGTGCTGCCGTGTTCGGAGAACATGGAGGAGTTCAATGGACAATGACATCTTTTCTCAAACACCAATATCACAATACCCTAATGACATCTGTTTATTCTCTCACTGGGTCATGTCCTTGGGTGCAAGGGAGTTGCACATGGGAAGTGACCTACACTATTACTCAAAAGTCCCAAGCCTTTGTCAACACTTGCCTGCATCGCGTCGTATAATCTGGATACATTGGGCTGATACTGTTACAAGTGGAGAACTTTTTCGACGCACATGCATGGCATCCGTACGCGCTGTCATCGGAAGGTGGAAATGGCAGTGGATAGGTCACATGTTAAGGAGGAGCGGTAAGTGCATTGCTGGCTACTCTATGCAGTGGAATCCAATCTCCCAAAATGACCGACGAGTGTGTCACTTGGCGTAGAACAGTTGAGAAAGAGTAAATGTGTCTTAAGAAATTCGGGGGGAGCTGAAACGCATCTCGGAAACCGCGAACAATGGTGTGTAGCTATGGTTGACGTGCTATACCCCACCAAGCGGAAAATGGCAACCGTACATAAATTGGAAGGGGTGATATGATTCCCCATTCTATTGCGGGCATAATATCTCTTACGGCGCTTGATGATGAGGTTCCTCCGTCAGTTCGGCGCTCTGCGGTCAAGACTTAACGGCACTGATTGCTTCGCATGAATACAACTCAACATTCTTCTTTGCGGCCACAACAAATGCTATGTCGTCGGCGTTGCCGCCCCCGTTGGGGGGGGGGGAGATTGTGTAAATACATCATTGTACTTGATGTTCCACAGGAGTAGATCTAGTACGAAGCCCTGTCGGACACCTGCGGAGACTACATTTTTCTTGCATCCATCTTCGATGTCATACCAGGGCCTCCATTCTTGCACCAACCTGCGCCACCGACTTCCATATTAGGATCAAATTGAACTAATTGAACGCATTTCTCACGTTCAGGATTGCTATCACCCAGTATTTGCTAGAAATAGCCTTTCCGTGAAATTTATTTTCAGCCAAGCCAATAACAAATTTAATGGAAAATTTACGGAATCCTCGTTTATTCAACGGCAAATCTCCAGCAGCTCGCCTTTCGTGTATGCCAGAATTATTTTCACATTCGGAGGTCGCTATATGCCGTCAGTGTCCTTCTTTTGCTGGGTGAATAACCTTTGCATGATTTTCATCAAGAGGGTAGAACACGTGAACTGCGGAGATGAACGGCCTCTGAATCAGTCCATCAAGTCCCCCACGGGTTCATGTCCGCTTTCAAAAATTCCTGCATGAAAAATTCCCTCTTGTTCCGCTGTATAACTAGCTTGAGGTTTTTGTTGGCCTCCCTATGCTCATTTTGTCCGATTTTTATCGATCCTACTTACGGCCCTCTTAGTCGTTCTTCTGGCTTGCTGGCAAAACAACCGAAGTTGGCCAATTCACTATTGCACTTGGGAATGTACTTCTACTTGGCATGGACATCTCATATGCTTATTGATAAATTGCTTTACATGGAGAGCTTCATCTGTGAAAGCGCTTGCCTTATTGGGCTGGTCTAATCAAACTTCTATGGGTGCTTATTCATCCATCTATCAATATCGTGTTCTTTTCGATTTTGTCTTTGGACGTGCAGGTTTTCTGCTTTGTGACACCCTCCATAGTTTGATAATGATTGCCTGGTGGTCGCTTTACTTAAACTCCTCATTAAATTTTCAGGATATATTACGCGTCAGGGGAGAGCTGACAAAAGTCGGATCTACAATTGAAGGAGTGTCTACTTTCTGATAGGTTTTCACATCACCTTCGCCGGCTGTCTCATGTTATATTGTATGGTTTGGTGATCGTATGCCCATAATGCCGCTCTTTGAATTAATTTCGTTTTTGTCATTGCAGTTAACGCCTTTTGAAATTCTGGGCATATAGCACTTCCGGCAATAAGCTGATTATCCCGACCACTAGTACATGCCTTGACGAAGTGTCCAAATAAGAGGCATTTGAAGTACCTCTTTAATGAGATCTGTTTTCTTAGACGGCAAACTTCTTCGTATTTTCATTACTAGCCTCATTGTGTCCATTTGAGTACCACAATAGACTTTGCTGGCTGGACCCGTTGGGGAGAAGCTCTACGTTTAAGAGATCTTCTTCAATATCCAAGGTGGTAAGAGACAAGAGTCAAAAGAGTTTTATAAACGTCTCAAAATATGCGCAGACCGGAATGGAAGTCTGATTTAGAAGAGTCGTTCATCATTTTGCTTGAGGCAAAATTAAAGAACCGTCGAAATTTATTAAAGACGAGTACGTGCACCATGGAGTGAAACATATGGTGAGAGCTATCACGGTTTTGTACAACAAATTGCGAGAAAATTCGGGAGAAGCGGTGGCGAGCCCTAGAGCTACTTCTTCGACAGTAATGTAGTTAACGCATTAGCCGCCCAAGCGTCTACGCGTGGATGTGTGGGAAATAAAATGGTTCGGGAAAAGAAAAATGAAAGATGACCCAAAAAAACCAGGTATTTCCAAAAAAAAAAAAAAAATGTGTCGTTCACTTCTAGAAAGCGGTCTAAAATCTCGATAGGCCAAGAGAGCTGATGTCCAACGTGATGGTTGGACTAAGGTTGAACCAAAAAAAGCTAAAAGGAGAGAATGGGGATCAGTCCCGAGGTGATCATCATTCCACGCATGAAATCGCTATATAGTGCAAGGACTTAGGTGTGGTCACTTTAAAGCAGAAATCTTCCTTGCCTTGGCAGAGCAGTTCAAGCTGCGTGACTTATAGGAGGTATCTATTATAAATCCCATGAAAGTGTATTTAGGCACAGAGACGGCAACCATCCGAATACCAGCAGACACAGCGCTCAAAGTGCTGGACTACGGGAAGACCTCTATTGAACAGGTAGCCTGCCGCCTTAGAGGGAAAATCTCTTTAAAGAGGTGCTTCAAGTGTCTCTTGTATGGACATCTGGCGAGGGGATATATAAGTGTAGCAGTTTGATCGATGCAGACGGTATGGGGAAGCGGCAACGGATCGATTTCATGGTGTCTTCCTGCTCGCCGTAAATGAGACATAATGAATGTACCTTCAATGCTCATCAATGCGTATAAAACATTTTCGTTTTTGTCGTGAGCTCATGAAGTGCTGTCTCTTTGGATTTGCCTTTTTTGTAGGGATATTGCATACAGTGAAGTGACCACGAGGGGGCGTATTATCCCTTGCGAACCGATCTACTAACCTAGTCTTTTTAGGTTTAGTTAGACTGATCGGTCGGAAGATTTTTGCCTCGGTGTAAGTGGGGTTTGGGTTTGGGAATAATTATCACTTTCACATCACGTCAATTAATTGGAATGTAGCGTTTAAAGAGGAAGAATGATGCTATCCAGACTTACGGATTTGTATCTATTAAACGAGTTAAATGCTCAGTTTCGCCGCAGTGGCACTACTTTGTATGCCTGAGCCCATTCTGTCGGATGAAGTCTGTATGCACCTATCAGTACTGTGCTGAAGTTTTGGATGTTTCTTGGAAAATGCCGGGTAGTAGTCTGCCTCGTAGGTTTGTACTATCACATGCATTTTTCTCGCAGGTTCAAAGAATTTGGGGCGACGCGCGACGTCTACGCGAATCGCAGCAACACGTCACCTAACAAAGTACGATACCCTTAGAAAGCGCAAATATCTAGCAGGCAATGACGCAGAGGTCCCAGTCCTCCCCATCCGCAGACCCAATAAGCTTGTTCCTCAGCAGCTGAAATTAGCAGGAGCAAACTCCGTGCCTAACATAACATACGTCTACAGACAAATAGACATAATTCTTCGCTTGCGTAGGATCATTTCGTACCACTTCATTCTGGCTGACGTCAGTGTCCCCATATTAGGGGTAGACTTTCTGTGCCACTATGGGCTGCTGCTGTATATTATGCAGCATAGGTTCAGCAGGGAAAATTTCAATCTACACACTCAGCACTGTTTCTATCATTTTTGAAGATGTAGCCGATCTACGTATTCCTGCTTCAAAAATACCGCAACATCACTACCGACCCTATTCAGCATGATATCCAGCACCACATGAACACTTCTGGCTCCGCAATTTTCTCGAAGATGCTTTCTGTCCGAATAGCGGAGTGGTTAGAGCACAAGGCTGTCGTATGGAAGGTCGCGGTTCAAATCTCACTGGTGGCACTGTTATTTGTATCGCGATTTGATGGCGGATACCAGTCGACTCAGCTATGAATGATTACCTGAGTCAAATCAGGCTAATAATCTCGGGCGAGCGCAGTGCTGACTACATTGCCTCCTACAGGGTTCTGTAATTCTGTAGTGTACCGTTACGGTCGTGAATGAAGTGCTCTAACACACTTCAGGATCCTGATTTAATATACACCACAGAAGCTTGACGTTGCGTGAATAGATTTTGTACAGCTACTTAAGCAGAGTATATGCAGACCTTTCAACAGAATTTCCACTCCATCTGGTCCCAAAGAACAATGCCGAATATCGACAATGTGGAGATTGTAGACGCTTGAATGCTCAGGCGATTCCGGACCGGTGCCCCCTTCTTCTTATACCAAACTGTGCCCATTATCTATCAAATTGTCCTGTTTACTCGACCTTGGATCTCGCCAAGGCTTACCATCAAATCCCTATAGCTCCCCAACATACTCCAAAGGCAACAATGAGTTGAGTTCACACGGATGACTTCTGGCGTAGTTCGGCGGAAGTCTTCCAGAGATTCATTTATTCTGTACTTCAAAATTTGGACTTCTGTTTCGTCTACTTGGGTGACATTCTGGTCGCATCTTCCACCGAGTTTCAGCATTTGGCACACTCGGGTGAATTTTTTAACGTCTCCAATAAAATGGCCTAACTCTCACGTTTTCCAGCAGCAGATGCAATTTTTCCAGGAACTTCCATTACCCCTGACGGCATTCAACTCGACCCATATGACCCAAAGACGGTCAAGGGCCTGCCTAAAGCCGCTCACTACCAGGCATTATTTAACGCCTTCCTGTCTGGTCCTAAGACCAAAAATTCGTAAGTGGTTGTTGGTCTCTAAAAACCATCCAAGCGTTTAAAACCACTAAGTAACAACTGGTAGACGATACATTTTTGGCAATCCCCTCAACGAAGTCCACCCCTAGCCGTGTTCATTAATACCTCAGACAACGCGCGAATTACTAGCTGCATATCTGAGTATAAGGTACTTCTGTTTTCCCTTCAAAGCAAGGTGTTCCCTGTGTTCATGGATCATAAGTCTCTAACTTTCACCTCATGGCACAAGCCGAACAAAGCGTGTCCTCGTTAATTTCGGTGCTTAGCATACATCAGTCAGTTTATATCGGACATTCAACATGTGTCCGGTAAAGACAACTTGGTTGCTGATGCTCTATCTCGGATCAACATCTCTGTCGCAGTCTATTTTTCGCTAACTGCTGAGGCCTAGAAGGATGACGTAGTTCTTCACAGTCTGCGGCCGGACTCCAAATACAAATTTAAGCAGTTCCCCATCTTCGGTTCACATTCCTCTATCTACTGCAAGATCTCCGAAAATAGACTTAGGCTATATATTCCGCTAGGTTTTCATAAGGAAGTGTTTCTCTCGGTGCACGATTTGCACCCCGGTATTCGGACAACAAACCGGTTAGTCTTCAGTAAATATTTCTGGCCGTTCATGAAAAAAGAAGTGAGTTCTTGGGCGAGACAGCGCATCGCATGCCAAAGGTGTAAGGTCACTAGGTACGCTAAGCGCTTCCACACTATAAATCTCGACATTGTAGGCCCTTTGCGAGATTTACATTGCTACAAGCGTTGCCTCATGATCTTTGATCGGTTTACGTGGTGGCCTGAGGCAATATCTCTCAAGGATATGACAGCACAGTTATTGGGGGAGGCCTTTTCTCGAAAGTGGATTCCGGGGGTTGGTATTCCTGTCGTAATCATACAGATCAGAGAATGCAATTCGAATTCTCTCTGTTCTCGGAGCTTGGACAGCTCCTTGGATTCAAACGCCATCAAACAATAGCATACCGCTCGCAGTCCAATGGGATGCTAGAACATTGGCATCGGGGGCTGAATGCAGCATGACCAGCCGTCCTGGTCGCATTTCCCGCCTTTCGTTCTGTTCGGCCTCCGTACAATCGTCCACGAATAGTTTGCTGGCAGTCTTGCTAATCTGGTGTACGGGGAGAATCTACGATTACCCGGCGACCTGACCCTCGACAAGAGAGATGGACTTAGAGAGACTGGATTGTTGCGCCTTCTACGGGAGGCCGTTCTCAGATTTTAACCGCCTCCGCCACACCGCTGGGGACCTGAAAGTCTGCACCCCTATTCTAGTAAGGGTTGATGGGTCCCTATAAGGTCCTCGAGGGTGAGGAGCACACGTTCAGTTTGGCCATCGATGATAAGGCCAAGGTGGTCTTCTTTGATATATTAAAACCTTTCTTCCAGGAGGTAGACGGCCAAGTAGCCCGCTGCGGATTCTATCGCAAAAACCAGTCGTTTTCAGCGGGGGTGGAGTGCTGTGGTGGTATGAGCGTACTGTGTTTTAAAATTAGAGTTAGCCATGGCATCGGAAAAGTTATTTTTCCGCGTCAAGCAAAAAATAAAAAAATAGTGTGGATAGATCGTCTCGTGAGTTCTTCCTACATTAAGAAATTAATTATTAAAAGAATTACTAAATTTAATTAAAACAAGACGGGAAACGGGAAGCTCGGCGCTTCAGGTATGAAAGGTTTTGTTTGCTTCTTCTGTGAGTATATTTGAGTGTAGAACTATCCCATTTGTACGTTGCCCGTTATGTAAATGCATTTAGCATGTTAAATTTAGTACTTCGGGATGCAAATTTACACGGTAAAGACAACTTGGAGCTACTGTAACTTTCTTACTAATAGTAAGATTTTAATCAAACTTGGGAATAATATGCTTCACATCATATTTTATACTGCTACCAACTTTTATAATTCTGGGATGAACTTAAGGGAGGTTTCACTCAATTTTCCCAAAAATACGGTAATATACTATTATTAACTTAATTTGAACAGATATCGATATGGAGAGTATTTTGAGGCCTGGGCACCATATAGAGGCAGCTTCATGATTTTTTTCAAATTTCTCGGTTGGGTAGTTTCTGAGAAAGGACCTTCTGAGAATGGGTCCGTTAAAGAAATCATCATTTTTCCTCCCACTCTCCGCCTTTCTAACAAATTTCAAAACTAAGACCTAAGAACTAAGTACTAATTGAGACCTTTCATTTGATACCGCATATGACTATATTCGGTGAAAAAAATTTTTACACCCCCCTTTTACATGTATGGGAACCCCCCCTAAATATCAACGTAGAAGGATATCACTCACTGCCTGTCTGGGCGTTCACAGTTTCTACCTTATCATTTCGTGTCAATCGGTATAGCTGTTTCTGAGAAAAGTGCATGTGACAGACAGACAGACATACAGATACTACACTTTGATCTTAGCCATAAGGCCGAGAAGCGAACTACTGGTGGAATACTGAACTGGCCAGCCTTCGTTCAGCCTGTCACCGAGCCAGAAGAGCGGCTCAGAGAGCGATAGGCAGAATCGACCAAGGGCAAAAAGAGCGTGCCTATGAGGAAGCCCGCAAAACCCTCAAGCTCGCCATCCAACGGAGCAAGAGGGAAAGCTTTTAGGAGCTCTGTTCGGAAGCGGACGTAAACCTCTGGGGGGCGTCTATAGAATCGTGATGGGGCGATTTAGTGGTCGATCATCTCCGCTGATCACGTGTCCTTCAGTCTTGTTAAAAATTATCCAGGGGCTATTCCCACAGCAAGAGGACAGCATAGAGAGCTTCCAGCGACCTCTGAACGACACGGCAATACCGCCAGTCACCAGTGACGAGCTGCAGGAGATCTGCCCTAGGATGGGAGATAACAAACCTCCGGGTCTGGATGGCGTTCCGAATAGGGCCCTTAAGCTTGCGGTGAAATCCAGACCGGACATGTGCGCTGAGTTGTTCGAAGCGAGCATTGAACAGACAGAAGTTGGTGCTACTGCCCAAGGCTGGCAAACCTCCAGGTGAGCCAAGGTTCCGTAAAGCCAGACCAATCATTGATGCCATCAAAATGGTTACTGGCTTAGCCGAAGATGCAATCCACGGAGAGGGCAGTACTAGCAAATATTGCATAGTAGTGACCCGGGATGTCAGAAATGCATTCAATTCGGCCAATTGGAACCTAATACGGGAATCTTTGGCGAAGATTGGTATTGCCACTTATCTTGCAATTATTGTCAACAGCTATTTACAGGTATGACATCGATGACGGACTCCAGGAGCACGTTGTCTCCGCGGGTGTCCCACAGGGTTCCGTACTGGGCTGACTGCTGTGGAACATCATGTACAACGATCTTAATCTTCCTCTTCTGGAGGAAGGCACGCCGACGATATAGCGCTGGTTGTGGTCGCAAAGCACCTCGAAGATGCTGAGTTATACTAATGCGAAGCTGTTGCTGTTGAGGGTTGGCTAGAGAGTTCTGGTCTGACATTTGCGGAGGAAAAAACGGAAGCGGTTCTCTTCGCCAAACGCCGTAAAAGAAATTTTACCCGTATTCAAATTGGGAATCATATCATCACTTTTAAGCCTGCAATCAAATACTTGGTAGTGATGATAGACGGCAAGCTTAGCTATAAGCAACACGTGCAATATGTTAATGATAAAGCATCCACTACAAGTGTGGTCAAAGGGTAGTATAGGTTCCCGGGCGAAACGTGGATTGGTACCCACGATGGAGCATAAAACCTGGGAAATGGCAGCTGAACCAACATCAACAATTCTACTACCAAACCCTATCTCCACCTCCACGTTTTCTTAATAATGAAAAGCTGTAGAAGGAGAAGGATGAAGGCGAGTCTCCCGCGCCTAAAAACGGGACAAATTGTACCAACTGGTCCTGCAGGTTGGGTGTTGGGTAGAGCTGAGAACCCTACACGGAAAACAACTTGTTACGAAGCCACAACATGACCCTCGGACTGGACGGATTATACAACCACGAACCCGGCAACGACGACGGAATAACGATTTGCGCATTTTCTCATGGAACGTGCGCTCCCTGTACAGAGATGAAGCTGATGAGCAGCTAGCCGATACCCTGTCCCAATATAGGGCTGATGTAACAGCGTTACAGGAGATGCGTTGGACAGGGACCGGTTTCCTGAAGAAGAGTCGCTACACCATATATTATAGTGGCCATCCAGTAAACCATGTGCTCGGAGTAGATTTCTTAGTCAGCCAAAAAATGAAACCTGCTGTTATCGGCTTTGAAAATATAAACGAACGGCTATGCCCTCTGCGCTTCCGAGGCAAGTTTTCAAATATAAGCCTCATTAACGTTCACGCCCCTACAGAGGCGACTGCAGACTCGGAGAGGGATACCTTCTATGAGGCAGTAGAACGAACCCTCGAAGCTTGTCCCAGATACGATATCAAAATCATCCTTGGGGATTTTAACAGCCAAGTAGGGAAGGAGCCCGTATTCAGGTGATACGTTGGCTCCCATAGCTTACATCAAAATACAAATGATAACGAACTGCGGATTATTCAATTAGCAGGGTCACACGAAATGGTTGCTGGAAGTACCTGGTTTGCGCGGAAAACGGTCCACGAACATACGTGGGCTTCTTTAGACGGGACCACTTTCAACCAAATTGACCACGTATTGATCGAACGCCGCCACCTCTCAGCCTTGATGAATGTCAGAACATATAGGGGGGCCAATATAGACTCGGATCACTATCTTGTTGGCATGGTGCTCCGAGTTCGAATAACAATACCATCTAGAATCCCCTCTGACAATCAGGTGAGAGTGAATACTGAAGCCATCCACAACACAGCCCTCCGCGACACCTATAAGAGGGAAATGGATGCCGCAATAACCGCAGTCAACAGAGGACCTGGAGATGAAGCATCAGCAAATGATCTTCACAACCACCTGAAGAACTTGGCCCCAGCCGCAAAAAGAGTCGGAACGGCTGGTTTGACGATGAATGAAGCTAGCAACGGAACGGAAGAATGCCGCATACCGAATAATGTTGCATTCTCAAAGAACGCGGGCACGCGCAGAGACTTAGCACGAACTCCGTCGAGCGGAGAAACGACTTCACAGACGGAAAAAGGAAGCCTGGGAGAACCAACAAGTCTGTGAATTAGAAAAGTGCAGGGAGCAACCGCACCAGGCGCGGAAGTCTTACCAACAAGTCAGCTGGATGAAGCCTTACACAACACCACGATGCTCATCCTGCCGAGACAAAGAGGGAAATCTGATTTCCGACAGAATGGGCATATTGGAGCGATGGGTTGAGTACTTTGATGAGTTACTGAACAACCAGAACATTGGCGAGTTGGAGGTCCCTCCAACTGAAGACGACGGACAAATACTGCCACCACCAAGTTTAGGAGAAACAGTCCGTGCAATTCATCGGCTAAAAAATCATAAGTCGCTAGGAGTCGATGGAATTACAGCCGAATTAGTTAAAAATGGAGGCGACCAGTTACACTAAGTGGTTCATCAACTTGTGGTCAAGATATGGGATAGCGAATCAATGCCTGACGATTGGCAACGTGGCATTATCTGTCTCATACATAAAAAGGGAGATATCACACAGTGCAGCAATTATAGAGGTATCACGTTGCTGAGTACCATCTATAAGATATTCTCCGCTATCTTGTTAGGCCGGATAGCCCCATACGCCCGGAACATCATTGGTCCATACCAAAGAGACTTCACTCCAGGCAAATCAGCAACAGATCAGATTTTCTCTCTGCGGCAAGCGATGGAAAAACTGTTGGAATATGGACAACAGTTGCACCATCTATTCATCGAGTTTAAAGACGCCTATAATAGCATAGCCAGGGTAAAACTGTTAGTTTCGTCGGGATACCTAATTCTCTCATGGCCGTGTATCATGAGAGAATTCGGTATCCCGACGAAACTAATAAAACTGACTAGGCTGACCCTGATCAATGTGCGAAGCCAGATAAAAGCAGCAGGATTACTCTCAAGACCATTCGACATCAACAACGGTCTACGACAAGGGTATGCCCTATCATGCGTTCTTTTTAACTTGGCCCTCGAGAAAGTGATCCGTGATGCTGATGTAAATACAAGAGGTACGATCCTCCTTAAACCCACCGAACTACAGGCCTATGCTGACGATATCGACATCATGGGAAGAACCACCCGAGACGTACAAACTGCCTTCATCCCGATCGAGCAGGCGGCGCGAGATCTTGGGCTGCACATCAACGAAGGCAAGACAAAGTATATGGTGGCAACGTCAGCACCAAAGACGAACCAACCAACAACATCAAACCGCACTGGTCAAACGGGAAGAATGAGGACAGGAGAATACAAATTTGAGACCGCTGACAATTTCTCCTATCTAGAGTCGAAAATCACAACCGATAACAGTGCGATGATGAAATCCGTGCACGGTTGTTGTCAGCCAACAGAGTCTATTTCAGTTTACAAAAACTGTTCCGCTTGGAACGACTGACCATAGGGCCAAAGCTCTTACTGTACAAGACAATGATCTTGCCAGTCCTCATGTATTCCTCGGAGACTTGGGTTCTTAGTAAGGAGAATTGCGAACTCTTGGCCGCGTTCGAGGGAAGAATCTTCCGAAGAATTTTTGGCCCCCTGCATGAGAATGGATGATTTCGTAGCCTACATAACGACGAAATCTATGAGCGATACCATGACCGTCCGGTTGTGGATAAAATCCGGTGGGCGGGTCACTTAATCTGTATGGATTAGGATGATCCCACCCGGAAAGTCTATAAGGGTAATATCTATGGTAGAAAAAGAAGATGAGGCAGACCGTGCCTAAGATGGAGCGATGGCGTAGGCCAGGACGCCAGGCAGCTTTTAGAGATATCGAATTGGTGGACCTCGGCGCAAAACCGAGATGTCTGGAATTCCTTATTAAGGCAGACCTAGACCGGATACCGGTTGTTGCGCCGTTGATGATGATGATGCAAGTGTGGGCCTGGCAAGGATGATACCGAACGTGGGAGGGCCACGACATGCTTCCAGGTTGCTTATAGCTAGAGTAGTGAATTCGATCCTGCTCTATGCAGCTTTAGTTTGGGGAGTCAAGGGTGGTCTCAGTGGGTAAGAATCCCACACGCTGGCATGTCCAGGCTAGTGTCTTTTAAAGATTTCCACCTCTTCAAAAAAAAAAAATAAAAGACAGATAGACACCGAACCGATTTTAATAAGTTTTTGTTTTGCAAACAAAACTTTAAAAACGAATTAAAAGAGCACATTTTTAATAACTGGGCCCACTACTGTGGAACATCATGTATAATGATGTGCCTAACCTTCTGGTTCTGGAGGAGGCTACGGTGGTGGGTTATGCCGATGATATAGCACTGGTTGTGGTCGCAAAGCACCTCGAGGCTACTGAGTTGTACTCAAGCGAAGCAATCGGTGTTGTTAAGGCTTGATTAGAGAGTGCTGGACTGGCACTCGCGGAGGAAAAGACGGAATCGGTCCTAATCACTAAGCGCCGCAAAAGAAATTAGGCCTGCATTAGAATCGGGAATTGTATCATCACTTCCAAGCCGACCATCAAATACTTGGGAGTGATGATAGACGGAGGACTTAATTTTAAGCAGCACATAGAGCATACTTGTAAAAGAGCAACCACCACGAGTAAGACTCTGGCAAGGATGATGCCGAATGTAGGAGGTCCGCGGCATACTTGCAGGCTGCTCATAGTCAGGGTGGTGAGCTCTATCATGCTGTATGCAGTCCCAGTTTGGGGAAAAGCACTGCAGGTTTTTGGCAATATACATAAACTGAGTACGGTTTACAGAAGAACATCCTTAAAGGTATGTTCTGCCTCCAGGACCGTCTCAAACGATGCAGCGTTCGTCATTTCGAGAATGATGCCGATTGACATCCTGGCAACCGAAATGATGAACATTTATAACACCAGGTCCATCTCTCCCTTATCTCAGGTGAAAAAAGCCGAAAGGGAGATATCCATAAGCAGATGGCAAAAGCAATGGGAGCAGTCAGAAAAGGTTCGTTGGACTTACAGGTTGATCCCTTCCATCGGGGAGTGCCTGGAGAGGAAGCATGGGGAGGCCAATTATAATCTCACCCAGTTTTTCACCGGCCATGGAGGATACCGTCAATACCTGTACAGGTTTAAATTGGACACCTCACCTAATAGTCCAAACTGCGACGGGGTCTCAGAGGACCCAGCGCACGTATTCTTCCGGTGTCCTAGGTTCGTGGAAGAAAGCAGGAACCTAGAGAATACTCTAGGTGAAGTGTTATCACCGAATAATTGCCTTCGGAGAATGGTACCCTGTTAGGAAGACTGGGATGGGATCAATTCCATGATCGCTGTAATCCAGGATAAACTGCGAAAAGCAGAAGAAGTGAGGAAGACGCGGTGCCCAGGCCAGAGTCTTTTGAAGATTTCCACCTCCTCAAAAAAAACAAGACAGACAGACTAACAGACAGATGGACAGACAGACAGATATTGAACCCATTTTATCATAGTAAGGTTTTGTATGCAACGAATTAAAAGAGTACATTTTTAATAACAGCCGTAATGGTTTTCTATTTGAGGATTGAGAGGTTCTAAGTTCGCATCCACTTGATTGTCGAACTAGACCAATATCGGCCCGATTCTTTCTCGGATCGGCACGGTGGGAGCGGTTGGACAAGGGTCGACGAACTCATAGACTCAGACAGACACGGCGTATACCATAAATACCTGGTTTAAATTAGACAGCTCACCTTCGGGTGATCCGGAGATATCTTCTTTCATTGTGCTAGATTCGTAGAGGAAAGAAAGAGGCTAGAGGAGGTATTAGGAAATTCTAATTGGGGAAATGGTGTGGCGGATTCAGTGGAAGTTGAGAAAGGCAGAAGATGCGAGAAAGTCGTGGTTGCGAATGAAATCGAAGGGCGAAAGGAAAGGCTAGAGCTATGTCTAGTCCGCAATGTAATATTTTGCGGGGGTTTCGTAAGGGTTTTGCGGACAGGAGTTAAGGGGCGCTTTTAGTGGGTATCTCTTGCAGACAGACAGACAGACAGTAAACCGGTTTGAATGAGGTTTCGCTTTCCCCCGAAAGGATTTCGCAACTGAACGTGACAAAAGTTAAAGAAGAAGCAGAGGATTAGGCTGCTCCAGACCCATCCATTCTGTGCTGATAGTACTAAAGATATCGAGACATTGGATCTTTTGATTAGTTTTAGGACGGTTTAGTTCGTGGCATATTCGTTGTGTTGGATTCTCCTGTAAATATTAGGAGACCTATTATTCCTGGATCACTTTGTTTGCTGTTTTCTATAAACTAATAGATTCTGGTAATTAGATTAGATTGCTCATGTGAATATGCTAGGCATTTCTTTGAAGTGTGTTATATAATACATTGTGTTGTTTTTATAATAATTTCGATTTTAACTTTGAACGTATTTTTGCTCACATTTTGTTGAGTAAATAGCTCCCTCCCTTTCAACCCATTCCTATTTTTCTACTAGGGTTTGCACCTAGAAAACGATTTCACCCTTCCCATATTCAGACAAACTATGTCCTAACCAATTTAAAGTAAAACCATTCTCAAGAATCACCAAACAAGAAAGTATCTATCAAAGCACTATCGTCCATTGTATAAATCGATAATCGGGAGTCTGTTGCCTCATTCCTGCATTTATTCCTAGCAAGGGGCTAGACGGCTCAAGTTTTAACTTTGCGCTGCGTTTTTCACTTCCTTCGTGTTGATGTTGCGTGCGGATTCTTAGGCCACAGTCAATATGGGAGCACTTTTCACAAGCTTACACCACTGCTGGGGATCCTTTCTTAGCCATTAGAATGAATCAGCATCCAGCTTGCTGCTGCTATTCCTCAGAAAACCGTTACTTGCTGGACACGAAATGCAGTGCTCTTTTGGTGGTTGAAAAGGTCCCACACAGTCCTTGCAGCGTCACCTTGCCGTCCAAGGAACCACTTTTTCCTTTGTTCTAAGGTTGTTCCGTGCTGGCTAGATTATTGCACGCATCCTGTGAAAAACTCCCGAGAAATTGCAGGACGTTATTGCTAACCACGCAACGTCTTGTTGTGCAAATCGCATTCCTCGGTGAAAGTTTGTGGGAAAGCTTTCCGGGTGGTGTAAACCAACCCCGGTCGGCGGCATTTCCACGGAAAGCGCATGTGTTTTCCCTGTGACGATAAAATCATTTTAGGCGACGGGAATCCGCTTCGTGACTAAGAGCAATGAAAAGCACGAAAAAGCTAAATTAGTTCGCTGCGGATTTTTGACCAAAAAGCATTTGGGATATTCGCTTTTGTTTCAAGTAATTACGTTTACATTTCGTGTGCCTACAGTATCTGAATCTATTCTGTGCGCGCGTATTCATCTTTTTGTTGTGATTTTAGAAAGTGGGACCTGATTAAAAATTGAAGTGGGATCGATTGCGCCCGCGACCGGACCCTTTTCTTTGTAACCGTAACGGCAGGGTGAGAGCGAAATAAATCGTTACGAAATTAGAAGTTGTTGGTCGTGTCCTGAAAACTGATCAGACGGAGTTCGGCGTGGAATCCGCTTAAGGACTTGGTGATTGCGTTCGGGAGTCCACTGGGCAGCCTCGGTCTCTTCTTGGCAAGCCGTGCTGAACTCACACCTGTGCAGCGGAAATTAGAACGAGTGTGCGAACGGCGATAGGGTGCATGGTGCAAGTGCAAGTGATCGGCGAAAAGTGGTAGCGGCCGTGAAAACTGACTCGAACCTGCTCCCATTCCGCTCATATCGCGAGTCGCGTTGTATGCGTGCAGCGGATATAGAGGATTATCTGAGAGCCACCGCCGAGCACATTTCGGTAGCGAGCCCCATTACATCTTCAGTGCACCGAAAAAGTAAGTCCACAGATGCACACAGTGCACTTAGTTCGAAGCGCATTACATCCCCCACAGAGCACCTCCGGCTGCAGTTTGCAGTTCGCAGCAGAATTTGCATTGCAGCTAATTATTAGATCCGTCGGCATTCGATTAGTCCCCGAGCAGTGGAGCCTTCGCTGAACTTGCTGGGCCACGCTCCTCCCGAAACGACAATTTACGTGTAGTTATAAATCATGACCTTACATAATCATTTTTTTCAGACTTCCGAACTCCCCATGCTAGGACTCGCAAGGTGGAGCCGACAACTACCTTGAACACTTCACAGCCTGCGGACTTGGGGTTTAACTGCTTGGAAAATTATATACGAGTACGCTAGCGTTTCTCGCTCGCGGTGACGGGTGGCCTGCCTTCGTTAATGGGCCATAGGGTTCCTTGCGAAGAAGGTCATTACACAAAAATCGATAGCGCAGACTGTTTTGTGCATGCCGCGGTCGTCCTTTGGCGTGAGGGACGAATGCTTCGGCCGCGGTAATGTTGAACAATGCCGAATTCCACGGTTTTATTTTTGGACATTAGAAGGCGCAGTTGAAAGGTCGTAACTCCCTTTACACCCCTAATTACGTTTTCGTGTACAAACATAAAGAGCTGAAGAATGGATTTCGCAGTCCATAAAGAGTAGGAAGGCCGGGAAATCCGTTGGCCTACAAATGTATTCAATTCATGTGATGTCTTTCACCTTCCAGAGCGTGTAACGTATGATTCCGTTAAAAAATTTTATATCCTTTCAAGCGATTCGTCTCGGTCCTACGGTACCTTAATTTGTTTTGGTTGGGACAGGTAAGGCGCTGTCACGAGAAGCCTATCAGTTACGAGGAAGTCAAGAAAGGGACCTTCCGCAATCACATTTAATCAAATTTGAGGGGGCAACGGCTATGAAAACAATCAAGGGGGAGGAGGGTTTTCGTGGGAAAATCGGCTTGGATATGAACAGATAATTAGCAAATCTATACCATTTAATTAGGTCGATAAACGAAGTTGGAGTTAGGGTGTAATTAGTTTCGCTATCCCCTCGCAAGATTGCTCGAGAATATATAATGGAATGACGAAGGACAACTGTGTAATTGGAAAGAAGAACGGATTGGCAATTATTTGAAATTGTAGCCTTGCTCATTGTTTTTTCGCGTGACTTCAGAAATAAGGTCAATAACTCAAAGATGTTCTTTCGACGGCGAGGTCGTTGGAAGTGGTATGTGTATGTGCAATGGACGGGATATTGATTTCCAAAATGAATTAAGTGTCTTGGCAATGATATCAACTGTTACAAACTATTTGCGCCAGGGTAGGGTTGCAGAGTGGCTGATTATGACGAAAGATAGTATTTGCCATTGTGGTGAAGTATGTAAGTAGACAATCCGTCTTTAGATTGCTAAACGAATAACGTGGTGGTAACATATAGGCTCAAGAGAAACTTGGTTGACGTACTCCTTGTTGTTGTAGGCTTGCCCACAGTATTCTGGTGGTAATGAAGCTGAAACAAAGGTTGTTGTATTTTGGGCTTGGAAATTGGATGGACTAGACATTAAAACGATTCTGCTGCTTAAAAGCGAATTCACTTTTTTTTACAAAAATACTTAGCAAACGCATTCCTACATGTGCTTATTTCAAACTTCAATAAAGGGAGGTATTAGTAGCTATTCATATATCGATTTTGTGATATATGCTCGCACCTAAAATCCTGGGATATATAGAAATGCGGCTCACAAATATACGTAATTGGTTATCTTGATTAAATGTGCCATGTAATATGATGACCTGTCATTTTGTTGGCGAGACAGCTACAGAACTGGCACTAACCGTGATGGCCTAACTCAAATCGTATTGACTGGTGGTGACCAAACTCGTAGTGCGGAAATCAAAATCACAATACATCTGCAAGAAGGACAAAGAGTGATGGTGAAACGGTGCTGCGCTGAACATGTCCGTGTAATAAAAAAACTATCAGTTTGTTGTTTCGATTTGTCCAATAGGTTGCACGGTATATTTGACTATGATGACTAAGTAAAAATAGATACATTATAACGACATCATCCATAGTTAAATGTGGGGACGAAAAGTGCTTTCGCTGTTTGCAAGGTGTGGTTACTTTGCTAGTTGAAATTTAGAACAAATCAAGTCAATAAAGACTGCAAATATAAAACAAGTCGAAAACCGGACGCTGAGCGCTTTGTATTTTCTATTCGAAAGCTGCTAAAGATATAGTTATAATGAAACTTGGATCAGGGCACATTATTTAAAATCCCAACGGTGCACTACAGTAGCTTGGAGGAGGCAATCTGGTCAGCATTGCGCTCGCCCGGGATTATTACGCTACTTTGACTCAGCTTCTCATGCACAGCTGAGCCGACTGGTATCTGCTCTAACCACTAACCACCAATCCGGACCAAGATATAATTAAACACAACCTTTTGAGTCCGTTTAAAAGAGAAGGAGGGTATTTCAAGTGGTTCATGGATGCTCTGCAGCCCATTTTAGACCTTGGTCTTCAGGATGTCCTTTCTCCAACCACGTCGATCCATCGATGATGTCTTTCCGTTTCAAAATCTGAACCGCGATGCGCTGTTTTCGTAAACAGAATCTGCCCAGCCTTTTTAGGGTTGTCCCACGGGTATTCTTCTTCTGTTCTCATTTCATATCCGAGTATCTTCAATACGTTAAACATGGTATAATGTTAGCAGTTTTCCGACATGGGTGTTATTTCATTCGCCTTGTCTAGTGATAATCTGACGATAAAGTTTATTTGCTTCTATGCAGCATTGCTTCAGTTTTTCTCAAGTTTAGCACCCCTTTGCTTCTAAAAATACACTCCTTCCAATTTCCTAATCCTCATCCCAACCGTTATAATTTAGGGGTAGGTAGGTAGGTATCAGTGGCCGCTCCGAGGAGCCCAATTAGCGCTTTGGTGCGCCGTTTTGATGCCACAAACTCCTAAGACCGTGACTGTTGTTATGGGAGTAGGGAGGCAGAGTCCAACCGGTTCGGACCTTCAGAGCCAGCCCGTAACATTCACGAAGGAAAGCAGCTCTCCCACCCTGCAGCTAGAAATCTCTCTGAGGTCCCCAAAGAATGGTGTACCCAGTATCCGCAGCCTGACTCTAGCCAGAGTTGGGCAATCGCAGAGAAAGTGCATGTGGGTTTCGCTTCCTTCCCCGCAGCATTTGCACGCGTCTGGCACAGGAGTTCTTGTGATCGGGCTATGTTATAAGCGGGCCAAATTCTCCTTGACTTGGCACAGCTTGTAAGCCTTCGCCATCTCAGGGCCGCGGCTGCTAGGTAGTGCGAGTAGACTCCGCCCCCGACAGCCGCCAGTGGAACACCGACAGTATTCACCGAGGGACTGCCAAGAGCAGAGCCTTGGCTGGCCAAACCATCAGCCCGCTCATTCCTCTCTATATTATTATGCCCGGGAACCCAGAGGAGAGTGACCTTGAGCGTGCCGCCCAGACGGTTAAGCGCATCTCTGCACTGCCCCACCAGCCGGGAAGATGTCGTCGTTGAGTACAAGGCCTTGATGGGCGCTTGGCTTTCGGTCAGAATGGCTATGTTACACTTGATTCTCGAATCACGCTCCAGCCATCGACAGACTTCCAATATCGCCAGTGCTTCAACCTGGAATACACTAGCGAAACCTGGTAGTCCATACGACTTGGATACACCGTGTGTCATAGTCTTGCAACACGCCGCTGATCTTCCACTTTGCCCTGGTTGGAAGGTCCACAGCAAGGTTTCTTGTGAAGTTCAGCTTGCGTGTGACATAGTCCGTGGGGGATGCCCAGATTTCCCTAAGATGTTGCTGTGGCCGTAGGACTTCGCTGCCCAGTATCCGGACTCACGTAGTCCGACGGCACTGCACGCTCCAACATATTTAATGTGGAGGTCTAGGGGAGGAGATGCAGGAGTACATTGAGAGCATCTGCCGGGCAGGACTGCAGAGCCCCAGTAGCACCTGCACACGCGGTTCTTTGAATCCTATTAAGCTTCATTCTATTGTATTTTTTCTTAATTTAAATTAAATTTTTCTTTTAAAGAGGTGGAAACCTTCAAAAATCTAACTCTAGGGTTCATTTTTGAATGTGTGGGATTTTCACCTACTAAAACCACCTCTTGCTAAGCTACGACTGAAATTTCCCCAACCAGTAGCTTTCTTTGCATATTTAAGTTTTGCTTTTATTGGGAGGAGACTCTGTGGTCAACCCTAGCCCTTTGGTTGGCTTCGCCGAGGAACTGGCTGTTCCTCAATAGCTTATATCATTAGGCGTCCTTTATGTTAGCAGCAAGTCATTTGGCTTTACCCTTTTAAGTCGTCTCATTATATTAGCGGTATCAGAGAGACCTTCAAATTTTGTTTTTTTACCACAGCCTGGATCTGCTTATAAGTTAGCAACTTGTTGTGGACGGTCAGCTGGGAATTCCTT
Source organism: Hermetia illucens (assembly GCF_905115235.1). Lineage (NCBI taxonomy): Eukaryota > Metazoa > Arthropoda > Insecta > Diptera > Stratiomyidae > Hermetia > Hermetia illucens. The sequence goes on along the minus strand of NC_051850.1, from coordinate 62,962,004 downwards.
CCAATAGCTTGTGAATTTGTCTGTATCTGGAATTTAGCTCGTCCTTTTTTCTTAGGATGTGTCTTTTTCAGCTAAGCTTAGCAGGTGTCATACCTAAGTATTTGATCTCATTCTCCTGTCTTGTCCGTTTATGATGGCTTTATCTGGATTCTCTTTTTTGTTTATGAATGTACGTTGATTTGCTTTCCTTTAACTTTATTTTCCATTTCTTGGTCCATTCTTCAATTTGGCTATAGCTGTTTGTAGCTTTATTTTTGCTTTTTCCGTAATTTTACCCGTGGTAAGGATAGCAGTGTCGTCTAAAAACGTCGCTATTTTGGCTTCTTCATAGTAAGGTATATTATTGGTATACAAAAGAAACAGTGTTGGGTCTAAGGCACTGCCCTGCGTTACACCAGCTGCATTTTTTTCAGTTTAGAGTAGGTTCTTTCGTATTTCACCGTGAATAGGCGCTCTGATACATATGATTTTAAGATATCGAGAAAATCTTCTGGGAGGTTAAATGTTAAGTAATCAATTTATTTTTTTAAATAATTTTCTTTACTAAAACAAAACTTCTTTTACAAAAATATGCAATTTTCTGATATTTTGAAAAGGCCTAATCATACTGCATATTGTTGGATGCAACCTGACTTTGTTGTTGCTGGCTGGGGAGAATGAGAATTTATTCTCGCAATTTACATAATTTTCGCTTTTACTACCGCCGACTTTGAATATAAGGTTCAAGTGGAGGGTCAACAGAAGCAGAAAGTAGCATGGCGTAGACCGGCTGAGGAAAATTGACCGGTGATCAGCTGGACCAGAGAGATGGTGAGGAATTGCTGTCGGCATAGGACAGCAGATGGGAGTGGCATAAGGAATCAAAAAGTTTAGATTATATGGCATTTTGAAAAGTGAAAAAAGTGTGTGCGAAACAAAGGGAATTTAACCGATATCGGTCCCGGAGTCGCCAGAAACAGAAAGGAGGAAGTTTAGGAGTCGTTCGACTGTATTGTTGAGGAAATGCAAATAAAGTATTACGGCCTGTTTAAAATCCAGCAGATAATTTTCAACGAGTTAAACTCAGTCAGCCGGTAGCTCATTCACCTGTACTTTAAAAGAGCAACTTGGATAGGTCGTGTATGAATTCACATGGGATGCCAAATCAAGGAGAGAACATCAAAGGCGGCGCCTCATTGTATATCTGAGGCAGGAGAAGCATCGATTGAGGATGAGATCCGTCGTAGACCTTTCCTCTCGATAGCCTCACTCGGGTCGAAAGTTTTACCAGTTCCAGTGTCAGATTGAACAGTAGAGTGCCGAGTCCATTTCTTTGCTTGTCTGAAACGCATCAAGCTCTTGACTTTGACCTCCGCTGTTGTGTGTGACAGTGCCATTACGGCAAAGCCTACCATTTGTTCAGGAATTTCCAAGCCATGCATTACTTTGCACAGTACGTTTCGGTCAATATTGTCATATGCCATAAAGTCAACGAATATTTGATGGATGATGATGTTGAATTCCTAGCATTTATCTAACATCTGTTTGGTCTTAAATAGCTGGTCAATTGTCGATCTTTCAATAAGAAACTTCATTGGTATTCACCGATCGTCTGATCGGCATACAGTCTAATTTTTTTCTCCAATATTTTCGGGAAGACTTTATGAGACATAAAAAGTATTAAGATGCTTCTGTAATTTTGGGAGTCAATTTTTCAAATTTGTTGAGGATGTTGCGTATCATATTTTTGACCACCTATCTGGAATCTGTTTTTGGTTCCAGATGGAGAGAATCAAATTACGAGTCCAGCGAGGATGTCATCTATACCCGGCGTCTAATTGAATATTTGGGATTTGATGGCTGACTCCATTTCTTTCAGTGTTGACGTTGCAAATTCTGGTGACTAAGTTTTATGCGAGAGATGGAGGAGTTCTTTGAGACAAGATGCCTATCTTTCATTTGGTTCACTTTCACCCGCAATGATTGCCCTCTTTTTGATTTTACTGAGGTTGGTTTTGGATGACCGCTTTTGTCTATTTTGTAAGCTTGTCTTGTGCTGTTGCTCGCAGTGTTGTCGCCAATTTCCTTTAATTCCTCGTCAAAATGTTTTCGTTTCTTTTGCCTTAACATTTTATTAGCAATTTTGGTAATTTTTTCTCTTCTTTCTTGGGTGTCGCTCTATATGTTTTCTGCATGACTCGTTTTTATTGTCGAGCCTTTTTTGGCATTCATCGTCAAACCAATCATATCTCCGTTGTCGGGATTCATATCGAACCACTTCTCTTGCTGTCGTTTTGATGCACGTTTCAGATCGTGCCAGGTGTCATCGGGGAATCCCACGAAATTTTGGAAAATACAATCTAATCGCTCTCCAATTTTGCCTTGAATTCCGCTTTTTTAGTTTTCCAACCTCAAAATCTTGTAGTTGGTTTTTATTCGGCACCTGTGAAAGCTTTTTACCCTTTTGTGGTTGGAGTTGCAGGTTGTTCCTCGGATGGTCATGTTTAGTGATGAGAATATAGTCTACCTGGTTGAAGAGAATGCGGGGACGATCAAGTTCTTTTGAGAATGCGGTTGTGTAGGAAGCATGTCGATTTTATAATTAAATTTCGGCTACTTGTGAAGTCAATGGGGCATTGACCGTTGTCTTTTGATATATCATGAGGCTATACCCCACGGTCGTTCCTCGATGTGTTGCGTCGGTCCTAACTTTTGCCTTGAAATCATCGAGCAATATCTTGACGTCATTCGGAGGCAATGAGCCGTATAGTCTTTCAATGGTATCGTGAAATTGCTTTTTGACTTTGTCACCTGTTTTCTTAAGTTGGGGTGTGCATGCCAAGTATTCAAATTCTTTGCTCTAATACGAAGCGCGTACAATCTTTCGTGTATAATTTTGAAATCAATATCATTTGCTTTAAAGTCCCTATCAACGATATAAGCGGTAATCTCACAAGAATACATGTTCGGTTCCTGGACTGCCTAAACTTTGAGTTTGTACTTGCTGGCTTGTCAGAGTATCTGACAGTACAAATCTTATTCTAACATTCCAGGAATCAAGAGTGTAGTCATTCATTCGTTTATGCGATCGTTTCCATAAAAAAATCGTATCCGGCTATTTATCCTGTCTCTATACATGATGTTTGGTTTTTTGATGGTTGGCTGTAGGTCTAGCGCTCCGAACTCCCAACCTTCCATGATGAAGGGTTGTCATCTGATAGGATGCAGTGTATTGGAATTATCCCATCTAAGCCGGGCAATAATCTTTATTTTTTTTTCAGTCACAGTTTTTTGTTACTGGGGACGATGCAAAGTATGTTGCCTCAAACCCTCCTTTACCAGAACTGGCACCAGAATGCTATTAACATCGGGGAGTTCATTTCAGGGTGTAGGTGCGGTAAATCCCACTCGGTCTAATAGTTGAAGTGTTACTAGTAAGATGGGAGTGCCCCGCTGAAATAATCACTAATGTCTTGGTCGTTTCTACCTCGTTCTAGAAGATCAGGCCTATAACCGCTGGTATTTTCAAAAGATCCGTACCTCAATGTGTTTAGCCCAGACTAGGAGCGGAGGCTTCATCACTTTCCTCACAAAATTTGCCAGGATTATCCACAGGCATCCCTAGCTAACTACCTGGAGGAGTTATTTAGCCTGCTATGGAATTGAAAATCATCCAAATCTTTGTAGATTTTCGATATATGTTCCCAACATGTGAGAGTAGCTTTTGGTCTAGTATAATTCGTATTTATTTGACCTCTCTTTCTCGTTGAACTTCCGTGTCATGTAGTCTGATGGCTATCAAATGATCAAGCTTACGCTTCCTAGTGAATGGGACCTTCCAGCTCTAGGTACGAGTAATTCCCAATTCAGTTTGGATTATATCGTCAGTGTAAAGCTGGACCTGTATTGCTGCATTTGTTATCTCTCCCGGGAGCTCGTCAACTACTGAAAGATTTAGGGTGTAAAGGATACTTCACTATAACATCCGAAATGAGGATATCCGTGCGTTGCACTGATCATGGAAAGCATCAAGGGAGGCGTCTTCGGTGGTAGTTTATTTAATTCGCATTGACGCGAATTCGCTTGCCGTCTTGACCGTGCAAGTAGTCAAATCAAAATAAGGTTTTTTCCCTTTTCCATACATGCGAAAGGTGGGTGTTTTTTCCAGCGAATATAGTCATATTGGGTATCAAATGAAAGGCGTCGGTTAGTACTTTCCGAAGTCAATCTTAGTTTTGACGTTTGTTAGAAAGACGGAGAGCGCGGGGGATGGAGAGTAATCATTTTTTTAACGGATCATTCTCAGAAAGTACCCAACCGAAAAGTCTGAAAAAAGTCATGAAGCTGCCTCTATACGGTGGCTAGGCCTCAAAATAATCCTCATATCAATATATTCTCAAATTAAGTTAATAATAGTATATTACTATGGAAACAGCCTAGCAACCTGGCATTTCAGTTTGCCCTAGAGTCATAAAAATTTGCAGTAGCATAGGCTATCGCATGATATCCTCAAGTTTAATCAACATGTTACTATTACTTATAAAGTTGCAGTAGCTCAAAGTTATATCAATATCACATTAAATGCTAAATATACATATATGTACATTGTGCGCTACGTATAACTGGGATAGTTCTGCACTTACAGAAGAAATAAACAAAACCTTTCATATCTGAAGCGTCGAGCTTTATTTTTACTTACTTGTCGTCTTCTTCGGTGCTAGATCGAACTAATAAATGAAAAATTCCTTTTCATATTTCTCGATGTTTTCATATAACAGATTTGCCCATTGGATCGATTGGGTCTTTGGATCCCAGAAGAGTTTTAATAAGGCTGTTTTTGCTACGAAAAACGCGTCTCACAATAAAAGGGAGGTTTGGTTGATCTCCAAGGCCATTCGCCTTTTAGTCTGTTGATTTGCAGTAGCTTCCAAACTTCTAGAATAAGTTTGGTTTCTTTCAACACACCCTTTGAGGATATGGGGAAGGTTAATAGCCAACAGGTCATAAAGGCGATCTTATGTTTAAGACGTTTGGTATACGTCGGTTCCCTGTAAATATCTAGATTTAAGATTTGAGACTTGATCCCTTCATGTCCGATTTCTCTGGGATTTTGTTGCGTTTGGAGGAGCATTAGCATCCTTGTCCTTAACAAGGGGTCTCATTTCTTCACGCAAAGCATTCTTCCATTTTCCAGCTAACGTCCTCCCTTCGGGGTTTGCGGTGTCCCGTTCACGTCTCTCGCTTTTCTTCCTTCTCCTTGTTTTGCTAAAGATATAGGAATATTTACTGACAGGTAGGATTTACTTTGTAGTCCCTTCGACAGTGCGAGCTTTCATATGAGAGTTCCTAAACACCATCCTCCGCGCAGTTCCATTGAGGAGAAGTTTATCGATGATGCTGCAATTTGAGCTATTAGGTATGAGTGAGAGAGAGTTCTTCATTCTCGAAATAAAGATGATGCTCTCTCTGGTGGGTCAAAAACAGAGAAAGAAGGCTTCTTTCCAATCGGCCTGGTCTACCATCAAGTGGAAGGCGGAACCATGGCCCCTTATATTCTTAAACATAAATTTATGAGGTTCTTTAATTTCCTGTTGTGATTGAATTTCAATCTTTCATTTCCAGGAAATATGGGTCACCATGTGGTGACTATCTCTGAGCACCTTCAGACTCTTTGTTATAGTTCATTCACCAAGCTGAAACCCTCTACCTTCATGTATTTGTCATTCCTATCGTCAATGAATGTTTATTTCACCTTCCTTCAAGGGCCAGCCATCCAAAATTCGACATATTCACAATGGTGAACTTGGGTCGCACGCCAGAACAGAACGCCGGGATTACCTACTGGAGCTACCTTAAGTCATCCTTATCCTTCTCATCCTCCAAATGCAGGAACCGACCGGGAAAACCTTGATTATTCAATCTTGATTCCATCCTAAGTTTCACTGGTCTAAAGTTAGATTGCGGCTTTGGAGTTCATACTGGCCTTGAGATTATTCTCAGTAAGTCAGCTCCACCGTTCCATAGGAGAACATATCTATACATTCAATGGCCCTAAAGTGAATTTAGGCTACGTGTTCCACTTCAACTCCAAACTGCAGTTGCATCCCTTAAAGTTTAAAACGTAATGATGGTGAAGGCCAGGATGAGATTGAGTTCTATTAAGTTGAATGGCCAATAATAGAAATATGGACTTTCATCTCTACGTGACCTATAGGTAATATCGGACCCGGACTCTGGCCTTTTAGATGTGGAATAACCTCGATGATGTCCTGGGGTTAAACGGCTATCAGCTGCAAACTTGCGGGTAACTTTTGAAATCCTATGTATTTCAAGACATTCTTGAATGCTGTTCTGTGATTTATTCCCGCTTTTATAAATGTGATTGCCCTGTACGTGGGGCGGTTCAGTTGGAATTTGCTCGAGCTCTTTCACACTTAATTAACACGAGGGATATACTTGCGCAAACGACACACAAGTGATACTGGAATGATTTGCGCAACTGCGGAACACCACCAAGAGACCTCAGTTTCCTCTGTCAGTCGAATTGCATTGATAAAGTCCATCATTCAACTGAATTTTGCGCAACTTCAGAGTGCAGTTCACTTTTACCTGCGGAAACTGGTTTTCACAGGTAAATCCTATGTTTTGACTGAGCGTCTAGGAACGCCTTGAGAGCTTTTGTAATCGTATCTAAAATAGAAGCATTATATCATACTATAAATAGACTGCAGATAGCGACAGAAACGCAGAAAACTATACAATCTGTCAATGATCTCCGCATTGATGAATAGTTGATATATTGGTATCTGATTGATTTTCTTAGGATTGAGAAAATTTTAGATTGTATGCTAGTTAAGGATATTTAGAATTAATATCCTGAATACGTTATATTTCATTTTATTTTAAGCGCATGAAAAATCTCCACGGTCGTCATTTGAATTTCATTTCAATCGCCTCAGAACTTTGTATTAAATTTGTTTATTCCTAAATACAGGCCTCATTTTGAAAATAATTCCCTAATATTATCTGGCATGGCAAATCCCTGGTGAAATCAATCAGATCCCTCAAGTACCAGTTATTGTAGTCATTGCAAATACAAAGAAATTCCTTCGATGAGTAAAGCTGCCTTGCCTTTCTTTCTTTCCTGTTCACTTCTTAGCCGAGTAGAAAGCATCTACACAATCAGATTGTGCTTCAGTTTCACTATCATTACCCTTAACGATGTGCAAGCGATAAGCTTGCAGCAGCGAGGCAAACACAGTCACCCATAACGACCAGGATTCGAATCCAAAGCAGTGAGATTGAGATGCTGACGCTCTATGCCCTTAAGGCGCCTTTCTTGTTTTAGGTATTTTTAGTCTTGTGGAAAATTGTCTACCTGTCTATCTATCTATTTATATATTTGTTTTCATATTACATGCGCTTTTGAAAGCTTTGTGTAAAACAATAACCTCTTTTGCTGGTAGTTGAGTCCTCCTGAGGACTAGTCATTATTCGGGTGGTACCTATCCCAAAAACACTTAAGGACCCAGAACTTTTGACCAGTTACCGCCCTATCGCTCTCATTAATATGTTTGCCAAACCGCTTAATTCTATGATTAAGGTTTGTATGTTAATCGGCAGGCAGATCTACGCCTGCTTGCATCAGTGACATTCTTTTGCACCTTTCGATAGCAAAAGGGAAAAGTCAGCAGGTGTTGACTGTGGTACGGGATGTGAACAATGCCTATGCGAAGGTTGATTTGGCTATCCTTAGTGACATAATGTCATATTTCCGCTTTCATCTTGAAATTGTTTTATGGGTGTCAAGGATAATGTCCAATCGACGCCTTCAACTGGAAGTGGCATTCCTGAAGGATGTGTTTTAAATGCAACTACCTCCTTACAATATCATTTTGGCCACGGGAGACGATTGGTTGGCGATGAATCCCGACTTGAACTTATTTCTAGAACCGTAAAGGCAGGCAGGTTGATTAATTTTCCAACTGGTTTTTCTTGAGGTTTTACACCCTGTAAGGATATTAATCTCTATAGGTAAGGCCCATTGTAGAGTAAGTAGCCACGTCCACTATGAATCATAATTAATTTTAATTAAGGATTATGTCCGGTTTCGGGCTAAGTGTAAATGATATAATAAATCTTTTAACCTTCAACGATCCCTGTTCTTGTTTCTTGTATTGATCTATAATTACCCCTCGGGGCTCCAATGGTTCGCAATGGTTAATAGAGTCGTGCAGAAGTGCTTGATGCACACGGTGTCAGATAGCTTAAAACTACCGAGCAGCCTCTATGTGTTCTTGCGTGCGTTGATACGGGCTTTCTGGTCTGGACTGGGAACCGTTCGGATGGAGGATGCAGACAAGCTTTTAGTTCACTCGAAGGAATACTGAAGTTTGGTTTTCCGGACCTCAACCACCGTCCATTCTACAATGCATCCTTTTTTCCCGGATCTTATCTTTTTGTATACTAAAACTTATAATGCATCCTGGTCATCATCATCAACTACGATAATGACTAAAAAACACTAACATGCATCTACGCGAGAATTTATTTTTTTAACTTAAATATTGTCAACGTAATAACGACTAAACATTCATAACCCTAAAATATAAATGACTAATCCTGTGAACTACTTTGCATATAGCTAGTGGCGCCATTTTGTGTTGAGGTTGAAGATGGACATACATGCAGAAGAGGGTTTAGATATTTTTTCACAGAATATGGTCGTGTGGGTTATCAAATGAAAGGGCCCGATTAGTACTTTTCAAAACTAATCTTACTTCTGATGTGGGGGCTTGAAATGTGTGCCCCAAAACATTAAACAAATCTGGTTCTTAGAACGGGTCCTACCGAAAAATCTGAAAAAATCACTGTAATGCTCCTATGTATATGAAGTCTAGGCCTCAAAATACATCCCTTTTCGATATCTGCATATATAAAGTCAATAATGGTATATTACCATATTTTAGAAATATACACGAACATCCGCCTTTAGTTCATCCTACAAGTACCAAATTTAGCTCTAGTATATGCAAAATGTGATTGAATGTACACCGCTGCGAATTTTATTTCCAAGATGATGTCCAATGAAGAAGTACTTCTATTTTTTTCGGTATCCATTTTTGCTGTGCTTCGCGAATTCTGCAATTGTTCACAACGTGTCCGCAGTCCGCTGCGGATAAGGCTGGTCCGTCGCGGTAAATCGCTTGCTGTTTGATTGGGATGATGCAATATTTCATAATACAGAGTTCGGGACAGACAGTCCGCCCTGCGTTTTCTTCTTGACAAGCCCTTTAGACGTGTATGACGTTATTATCATATAAAGTGAACTTTTATGAATGATTGGGTCCATGGGGACATTTTTATTTTCCTTTTTTTACAAAATGTTTTGTTTTAACCTTATTAAAATTGGTTTAATGTCTGTTTGCCTGGGTTGGCTTGGGTTTGCAATTTTTGCGTTCATCAAAAATAGTCAAGTGGGGTATCAAATGAAAGGTCCCAGTTAGGATTTTCCGAAGCCGGTCTTAGTTTTGACATTGGGTGGAAAGGTAGGGAGCACCGGGGGTCGGAAGTGATCACTTCTTTCACGGACCTACTCTCAAAAACTACCTAACCGTTTGCTTATTTTTCACAATTTAAATAAATGGGGGCTCTCCTTACATACAAAGAGGAGATGAATGGGTTTTTTGCCATATGGACCATGAGAATTTGAATTTCTTTTTAATTACTACGAATCCAAGATTGAAGGTTTCTTTTGAATACGGTTCATATATTGTAGTGAGAAGTGGCCACCGTTGGTCAAGCGTCCCAACAAGTGCTGGAGGCAGAATGATTTCTTTTTAAATTTGGGGCGAATTCCAAACTATTATGCCTAATAATGGTTTTTTGGCATTATAGGCAGAGAGAGAAACGTCAAGGCTTAGCAATGTTATCGAAAGCTACTCCATTATTCGGCTTCGGTAGGCAAATAAAAGTGAAATATATGTCCTCGTTGATAATTGCGAGTGATATTTCGTAAACTACAAGGCGGAGCTAACAAAAACCGGGATAAGTTCTGCTTAAATTTCTTTTTTTTTCGACGATGATATTAAAAGAAATTCTTCTGGGTCTGCAAGGACGAAAATAATAATAATAATAATAATCGTTGACGCAACAATCCATATTGGATCACGGCCTTGAAGTGTGTTAGAGCACCTCATTCAAGATCGAACCAGTACACTACAGTATACTGTAGGAGATAAAGTGGTCAGCATTGCGCTCGCCCGAGATTATTACCTTGATTTGACTCAGGTAATCATTCACACTTGAGTCGACTGGTATCCGACGTCAAATCATGATACAAATCCCACTGCCACCAGTGAGATTTGAACCACGACCTTCCGAACGACAGCCTTGTGCTCTAACCACACAGCTATCCGGACACAAAGACGAAAATGCTTTCCTTTAAAAGGCGAATGTATTTGGGTAAATTCCCGAATCAGCGGAGAGTGGCAAACTATGTTAGTGGTTTGGTGAAACGTCCTGCTTTTTTCAAAACTTCAGACGGAAGAAATTTCACGATGGATAACTTATTTACTTCCATTGAAGAAACTAGCTATTTGCATAGTAGCGATATAGCTTGTCGCTTGCTTGGTACAATAGAGAGCAACAAAATGACGTATCAAGATAACTGCCTGTTCATAAGGAACAAAGTAAACTCCAATTCACACTAGGCTATAACTCTGCAAAGTTTGGGGCTGACTTTCTAGACAAGATGATGAAAACTTGGATCTGTTAAAGCTGAGCTTACTGCCCACGTGCATACATATAAACACAACTGAATTACGCTAAAATATATCTTCTTCTTTTTCAGCTTTTGTCCCGTTCATAAGCAAGGTCGGCTCGCCTTGATTGGTTTCGTCATTTTGCTCGCTCAAAAGCCTGATCTGGATGGAGTCACGAAGCGCGCGGAAGCACTATCCAGCGTTATTCAGACCAGTCTTAGCGGGTGAATTCTCTTTAGCGCGAAGACGTCTTTATCGCAATTTTTCCACGATCGGTGCAACCTCATATCGATCGCGGATGTCCTCATTTCGGATTTGGTTAGGGCGTGTCACGTCACTTGCTCAACGTAACATCTTCGTTTTGATTACCGCAAGACGTCGTTCATTGTCCTTTATAGTCGGCCAACGCTCAGAACCATAAAGGGCAGTAAGACGGACGACATTGCGACAAATTTTAGATTTGAGACGTTCGTTGATATGTTGATCACAAAGGACACCAGTTGTGGACCGCCACTACATCCAGGCTCAGTTCTGATCAGGCCATTACCACTGTCAGTGATAGTGCCTGATTCATTGGGACTGGTTGTCAAAAATTCTGTTTTATTCAAATTCAATTTGAGACGTTAGGGAAACATCATCTGGATGGAACAGTGCAGAGAGCGCTGGACGTTGGATGTCCCGTTTGATAGCGTCCATAATAAGAACAAAGAGAATTAGCGAGAGGACGCTTTTGATATACCGGCTTCATTTCGAACTTTCGTAGGTAGGTAGGTATCAGTCGCCCTTCCGAGGAGCTCAATTTGCGATATAGTGGCTCGTTGTTATGCCACAAACTCCAGACACCATAGCTACTGTGGTAAGAGCAAGGGGGCCGAACCCAGCCGGCAGATCGCCAGAGAAAAGCAGCTTTCCAAACCTTCAACTAGAGATCTCCCTGGGATACTCAAAGAATGGTTTAGTTAGTGCCCGCAGATTGCATCTACCTAGAGCTGGGCAATCGCAAAGGAAGTGTCTGAAGGTTTCTCCCCCTTTTCCGCTGGTTCGGCAATATAACTGCTATAGGGTATGCCAAGTCTGGTGGTATGCTTCCCTATAGGCTAATATCATGTGCAGACCACCGTAATTTTGAATGTGTTTGCATGAACTCTAACCAAATGCACGACTTCTTCGGGCACTATGTGTTGCCGCAGAGCCTACTAGATGACACACGATTAAATGTCTTCCTTAGATTCAGAAATACGAAGAATTTTTCCATGAGTAAACGTGCAGCCTCAGTAGTTCCGCAGTTCTTGACAATCCCGGCTTGGTTCACGGTTATTTGAAGGATGTCGCGAATACGTTTGTTAAGAATGTGTTCAAAAATATTTATGGTATGGGATAGCAATCGGATCGGATGGTAATTTGAACAGTACGCGTTTTTTCTCATATTGGGACGGTGGTTCTTTCTTGCTAGTCTACTAGCCTAGTACTACTTTGTCAGTAACCCGATTGAAGAATTGACTGAGCCACAAAGTTGGGTCTCAGCTTTTCGCTTTCCAGAGCTCAAATGCGATGTGGTCAAGTTCTACCGCTTTCCCCGATTTCACTCGTTTTATTGCTTCTTCGATTTCAGTGGGACTGACAGGTGGAATTGGTCGCGGAGCAACCCGTCTTGTCAACTATCAGTACGTCAGGCTTGTCGTCCGAAATATGGCAATACATGCTGTAACCCGAACTACAGAAGTACTACTTGCGGCTCATATTGGTTAACCGGACATGTTTCCGTGATCAGCCCATGCTTCTATGCAAGGTTTCGATGAACCATCTTACATATAGCATTATGCCTGGTCATGTATTTAACCGATGCCACAACAGTGCAACCAGAAATGAGTTGGTCTAACGTCTCCATTCTGCACTGGTCGTTCTCCACCCGTTCTTTTATAATGAGCTTTCTATAACTTCGGGTGGCGACCACATCGTCCTGAATGGCGAATATGAATAACTTCACTCCACTCAGAGGATTGAAAGATCGACCCTTAAAATTAAGTGGAGTCAGCACATAGTCTGCCTTACAGACAGCCGCATGTAAGGGACTCGCCTGCTCTTTGCTGTCAAAATAAGCGCGCTGCGAGTCGACTTGGAGATGGTGTTGTGCTGCCACGTCAGCCACGCCCCTAACTCCGATGTCGCGAGGCAGGTTCATCCGCTCCACGGCAGATTTTCTACGATGCATTTAGAATTTGGACATAGTTGTCCGTATCCACCGCTGGACGTTTTCTAGATCGGTCTTCGTCCACGGCAACATTTCGAATGCATAAGCCAGTGAAGGGATGATGAATATATTCAACGCGCTTATTTTATTCTTCCCCGAGAGACGCGATTTGAGTACCAGCTTTACACGTCGCAGGAATCCGGATAGCAGAACATCCTTCAGATCACCAACTCGAGTATGGGTTCCTTTCAGAATTCCTAGGTACTTGTAGAAGTCTGTCTCGGTCATAGCTTCGATGTGGAGGTCACCAATGCTATGTCCGGCATGTGGCTTATGATGACCTTTGTAGGTGGCTTGGATTCAACACGTGTCTAATCTAAACACCATCTGACTATCACGGCTTTACATGTCTACTATTCGTAACAGACTTCTAAGGTGGTCGTGAGTACCAGCTTACAGCTTGATATCATCTAAGTACATCAAGTGTGTCAATTTGCGCTTATCACGTAGGCCATATATTAATGCAAAACCATGCCCTCTAGCATCATTCCGTAGCCATGAAAGGGGGTTCAGTGCCATACAAAACCAAAGGGGACTCAACGAACTTTTCTGGAAGATTCCCCTCAGTATATGGATGGGCTCTGAGTTATTAGCACCCTAAGATGTACGGACTGATAAGGTGGTATGCCCTCCTTCAATGACTGTGAGGAAGGGTGGAGATTCCTCCGGCCGAATAATGACCTGATTTATGCTATGTGCCAACCGACTATATATACTGGTGAATTTTTTGCATCGAAAGTTCTGCACCCAATCCAGACCTGGGCGTCTTCAGTTCTTCGAGCTGTTTATGGCTCGTCGAACTTCCTTTTCGGTAACATCCGCAAAATTCATGCCAGCCATATTCGCATGGCAGATGCCTTCCACGGTGATCCACTCAGCATGCTGAGCGGGAAACCCCCAAAGTCCACCCCAGTATTTTTTCGCTTTCGTTACCGAAAACTGTACGATCGAGACGCTCTGTTGGGATTCGTTGAGTGATCTGAAAAAACCCCGCTGGTTCCTCGCGTATATTGCATTCTGGGCACGCCTGGAGTGACTTTCGCCATACCGTCGTAACCGACTGCATATGACAGAGAGTTTCTGCTCTAGTGTGTCCAGAATTTCAACTACGGGTTCCTCAATAGGGATGGCATAGTTTCGGTAAACCCTCTGCACTTTATTTCTCACCCGTCGGCTGGCATGGCCAGTGCTGATGTGAATCAGTCTAGCAATGTCCTGCCTTAGTGATTCCCGCCGAAGTTCCAGACAAATTTTCCATGGTGGATCTCTTTGGTCACTCAAACCAATAACATGAAAACGAATCTTCTGACCGTGCAATCTGATAGCCGCCATTGCACCACAACACACAAGTGATTGTATTTGCAGCAGCGACATATTAGCACAAAGCCGAGATGCAATCTCAGCATTGATTTGAGATAGAATTCTCGGAATTGCTAGAGATGCATAGAGCCTGGGAATATCTGGTCTATGCAAAGAATATCTGCACGTGTGCGAATTGCGGGAAACTCTCGACGAATTGGTGCAACAAGGGGTGGTAAGATGTTGTACCTGCACCGGCCGTTATTTCGTAGTAGGAGTGGATGATGAAGAGGTTCATTTCTTCAGTCCACTTCATCCGATGCTTACGCTGAAGTGGTGGCCACAGATTGTGGCGAAACAGCTGCAGCAGGCGGAGCAATGCTCCTGGTTGTCGTGGCGCTTAGACGTCGAACCGCGCCACGACTAGCGGTTTCGACGCCGTGCTGTCCATTACGGGAGCTTGACCCAGCCACCAAGTCAGACGACTCCCGCCGGTTATCCATAGCAGATCTTAAATTTCTCCTTCTTCTCATTAAGTGGATTTGCATTTTACACCTAACTGTCAGGTGTGGGGATAGCTTCCTCAGGGAGCAATCTGCAAGACTGCAAAGTTCCTGCATTTTTCTCTCCTACCCATTGAGACGCTGCGGTGGCGTACAGTTATTCAGACTGAAGAAGACCTCCTCCTTTCACAACCGGGTTTGGGACCGGCTACACGGAGTTTTGTTTTTATTTTTGTTTATTATATTTTAACTTTTTATGTTATTTATTTATAACAAAGCTTCCTAATTCTACTAAAAATATAAAAGTAAAAGTAAAGTAAGAAATCTCAATTTAATTATTACTTAACTTTTTTTAAAAATCAATTGAGCCGGCACGGCCTACTGGCAGGTTACTTTATCTTCCAGTGCGCCCGATATCGCTCTGCCACAATATACACCTTTCGTGTAGGATTCCTGAAATACGAGTAATCCTCTTCACTATTAGAACAAATACTTTTCAGACACTTATCCATTTTCGTGTCTTCAAGAAGGTCTTCCTCACTTTTCTCTCGCCTCTTAAAACAATCTGACAAATAGCTCTGTTTTTGTGTCGGTCTCAACTTCTTCCCCACTAGCGATCAGGAGATCTTTTGCATTTCATTAAGTCATCGCCCGCCCCATCATGCGAAACAAAGAACATTGGAAATGTCACATAAATCTGTGAGTATTACTTGCGGGGGATTGCACAGGCAAAATACATGGAATTGCGCCCCAGGAGGGGCAGATAAATAGCATGGCAATAGCGGAAAACAGTGATGATTTTAGATATTTTATATTTTTACAGTTATATAGTGGTACAATTATTAAAAGTGTGATTTTGGGTTACGAGAAGTTTGAAGATTGATGGATTTTAAATTAAAATTAAAATAATTAGCTGAAATGAATATTTTAAAATACCCTTAATTTTATGAATCTGGATTCAGGGTGGGATTTAGACAATTGGAAATGGAATGATGGGAGTGGTAAACGATGCTAAGTAGCAGCCAAAGCGAACAGTGCTGCATGTTACGAAACCGCAGATAATACATACAATTCACACACAAACGCAGTCGTGTTCTATCTTTTCTCACCACTGAAATATCCATATCCTTAAAATTATCAATTATTCAAGTATTAAATTCGAAAATATGTCAACCAAAATTGGATTTCTCTATTTATGTGACATACATACGCACACACTTTCAGAATTTGAAATTATGTTACCATTTCTGTTTTGCTAAATAAACCCCAATTCATAAACATACACACTAAATATTCGAATTGAGTTATCTCTAAAACCACATCGGAGTTTCCACTTCTTTTCAAGTTGCTCCTAAATGTTTGATGATATAAATTGAGGAGGCTCGTAAGGCAAATATACGACAGCTGGAGAATGGCTTTAGCGAAGCCTTCATTTTCAATTTTCTCAATTTTTCTCGCTTAACTTTTTCAATATTTAAAATGCCGATCTAGAAATTCACTTTGTTCAAATGTTCCGTGCCACTTAGCGCAGACTTCCATCAATAACTTCAACATATTAAATAAAGTTGGGGCCATGTTTTTTACAAGAACACGGAGCCAACTGGTTGAATGGGAAGCAACAAAAAAGCTTAAATTCCATGTTTTTGGGTTTGTTTTTATATATAATTGAAATTTGAGCAGCAGCTAGGATACAGAATGTACGTGTAATACATCCAGCATTTATTAAACCTCAGGTAGTATATTCTATAGCGGGATTTCTTTACACGCACGCATTATGCGGTGAGGAAAGTGGTAGGTTTGGTTGGGTTTTTTCAGAATGATTGAAAAACTGATTCAAAGGGTTGAGGTATTTTTTCGAGGTTCGGGAAATTAAAAGAAATTTTTCATGAGAATAGAATGTTGGGATAAATAGTGGATCAGATGGTAGAATCTGTTAAGAATTTCTTAATATCTCTCTTCAGAATGGGCTGGAGGCGCCCAAGAGGAGAGAGCTATCCCAAAAAACTAAAAAGATGGCGAAATTGGCCGTGAAGGTATGCCGCAAATAATGAAGGTCCATTGAAGTGCTGCATGCCTCTGCGCTAGCCAGGTATGGTAACGTGGGGTGGTCTTCTGAGCGCTTCAATCCCTCACGTGTCATTATACGAGAAATTCACGTGTCCTTTCCGATTCATGGGCCTGCCCCGGATCCTTAAAGTTCTACAAACAGGGGGACTCACGAGAGTCTATCGAAATAACATCACATGAGCTAAACATGAAATGAAAAATAAAAAAAAAACAGTCGGAAAGTCGGAATCTAAACGCTTTAGGTATGAAAGGTCTTGTGTATTGCTTATATAAAGATATTTGCTTAATGTTTATGTATTTGGTTTGTCAGACTATTCATTTCAATATGATACTGACATTCAAAGCTTTAGAATGCAAGAAAACTTTGATCTATCATAACTCTGTTAGTAATAGCGCAATTTCCATCATCATGCTCTATATAAGATAAGATTGACTAGGCTGACCCTGATCAATGTGCGAGGCCAGATAAAAGCAGCAGGATCACATTCAAGACCATTCGACATCAACAACGGTCTACGACAAGGGGATGCCCTATCACGCGTCCTCCTAAACCTGGCCCTCGGGAAAGTGATCCGTGATGCTCAGGTAAATGCAAGAGGTACGATTCTCTTTAAGTCCACCCAACTACTGGTCGATGCTGACGATATCGACATCATGGGAAGAACTACCCGAGACGTACAAATTGCTTTCATCCAGATCGAGCAGGCGGCGCGAGATCTTTGGCTGCACATCAATGAAGACAAGACAAATTATACGGTGGCAACGTCAGCACCGAAAACCAACCAACCTACAACATCAAACCGCACTGGTCAAACAGGAAGAATAAGGATATACATACAATACAACTTTGAGACCGTTGATAATTTCTCTAGTGTCGAAAATCACAACCGATAACAGCTACGATGATGAAATCCGCGCACGGTTGTTGTCAGCCAACAGAGTCTATTTCAGTTTACAAAAACTTCCGCTCGAAACGTTTCACCATAGGGTTAAAGCTCTTACTGTACCAGACAATGATCTTGCCAGTCCTCATGTATTCCTCGGGACTTGGGTCCTTATTTAAATATATATCGGTTTGGGCAGTATTTTGGGATCCGAATGGCTCAAGTGTTTGGAGCATTGGGCTGTTGTAGCCGAAGCTCGTGGTTCAAATCTCACTGGTGACGGTGGGAGTTGTTATCATGACTGGATGTCGGATAACAGTCGACTCAGCTGCGAATGAGTACCTGAGTCAAATCAAGGTAATAATATCGGGCGATGGCAATGCTGACCACATCGTCTCGTATAGGGTATTGTAATTCTGTAGTGTATGGTTACGGTCTTGAATGAAGTGCTCTAACGCACTTCAAGGTCCCGATCTATGGTAATATGGATTGTTGCATCAATGATTTGGGTTGAGTTGTTTCTGAAAACGAACTAACTGATCCATTTCGGACCCCCGCACTCGCCCCCTTTACAATTAATGTCAAAACTAATACCGGTTTCGAAAAGTACTAATCGTAGACTTTTCATTTGATACCTCACACGGCTATACTTGGTGAGAAAAATTTTGCAGCCCCCTTCTGCATATGTGGGAAACCCCCAACCCCATTAAACTGGGTTTTGTTATTTAAGGCATACTAAATTTCGTAATAATAGGATTAACTGTTTCTGAGATAAAAGGTGTGATAGGCAGACGGACAGACAGACACATACAATAAACTGATTTTCATAAGGTTTTGTTTTACACAACACCTTGAAGACGCTTGTGCCACGATCGGAAGGGAAGATTTTTTGAGGCGTAGGCTTTTGTATCCTTATGTTACTCTATTGTAGGATGCCTCTTTACAAAGGGAGTTTTGCGGGGTCAAAGAGGAGTAGGGAAAAGGGAAGCCCTCAAATCATGACGAATTTATTTGAGGAGTAGATCGGAGGACACAAAAAGGCGGTCTCCTTATCTAGGTTGAAGCCCGTGTGCGCCTCAAAACAACGTCGCGTTCGCTTCGCGGAATGATGGAGAACGCAGTTCCGGGTTCGGTCACTAAAACCCCTAGGTTTCATCTCGGGGCGGAGTGATGTGGCACAGCGGGGTTAACAACATTAGAAATAAATTTCGATGCGAGCGGATAGATGACGCCGCCGGCGCTCTCCGTGGCTTATTCGAACTCGCCACGAGAGGGGACCGCATGGAAGACTAACCGGTCTATTCTGCTTCAACCGTCGTAGAGAACACGTAGTTCGGTAGTTTCAATTTGGTATTATAAAAATAAAGTAACGTTTTTGATCTTCTGACTCGCAATCGTTTACTTCTTCTGTACGTGTGCTAGATTGTGCTTTTAATCATAAGAATAAAAGTAATCAATATTTCTCCGCATTTTCGTTATCGATTTGGTCCCCTCGGCCAATGCAAATTCGACAGAGAAGCAGCAGAAACTGTTACTTCAGCAACACTGCCTAGAATTCCATCGACGTGGGTGCCAGCGTTGTTGATGAGGAATATCGAGGTAACGTAGGAGTGGTCCTGTTCAATCATTCCGATAAGGATTTCAAGGTGAAAAGTGGTACACGGGCTTAGAATTTAATAACCGTTAAACCCACAAGCGGCAATTCGCCCTGCGAGAGATTTGCAGCAGATCGTCAAAAATATTAGCGTCGTCAAAAATATGCGGCAGAGCATCGGAAATATTAGTGGAATCAGAAAAAATTCATGTTCTTAGAATATTCAAACCAAAAATAAGGTAATATACATATGGTTGCCCTTAACTCCTTGGTGGGCTGGAGCGCATCAATCAAACTTATGCGCCATCGCTCGCGGTGACCTGAAATGCGCTTCACCTGTCCCCACGACTTCCCGAGAAACTCGTAATCGTCCTCTACTGTTCTATGCCTAGTGCGCTTGGCTAACTTCGGAGAGTGGATTCCACTGCATGGCATAGTCCGTAATGCATTTGTCCCCTTTTTTAATGTCCAAGCTATCCACTGCCACTTCCATTTTGCGAGCATATCGCTCACGAATGCCGAGTTTGTGCGCTGACCAAGTTGTTTGTTTGAAATAGTGTCAGGCTAGCGTAATCCGATGGTATGACGCACGCAGTTACTAACGAAAGTTTGGAGCTTTAGAGTGACAGTGGAGTTCACTTTCCATGTGCTAGGCCCATATAGCAACACGCAAAGAACACTAGCACGAAGCAGTCTTGTGATCTTAGCGTTGAGATAACTGCATTTCCAGATTTTAGTCAGGGCAGCGAAAGCGCATCTAGCGCTGTTAATACCTCGGGCAACACCTAATTCGATGGTAGATATACAAATTGATGGACGCTTCCGCTGCTCTTCCCCTTAATGCCCTATGTGCGATGACCCGTCAGACTGAGAACCTTGGTTTTGTTGACGTTTATCTTCAGTCCAATTCTACTTGCCTATCTTCGAGGTCGAGGTGTTTGAGGAAAGATTTCATTGTCCATTGAATTCCTCCACGTCCTCCGGATAAGGTAGCATGAAGAACCTCACCGATCGCGAGAAAAAATAATATCGGTGACAGGATGTAACCCTGGCGGATTTCGCTTTGGACCTTAAAATTCTCGGAGATTTTATCATACCTCGGTGTTGCACGTGACATTTTGCGCCATCATATGTCGCTCTGATAAAACATAAAAGTTTCTTTGGAATGCTCCTTCTGCGTACAGCACTCCAGATACGCTCCCGTTCATGCTGTCGAAAGCTTTCTCGAAATTGATGAAAAGCAGATGAAATTCCGCGCACTGCTCCAAAAGGATCCGTAGGGTGTTGATGCGGTCAATGCAGGACGATCCGAAACGGAAGTGAGCCTGTTCTTTGTCGATCAAGCTTTTGAGACGTTCTTTGATGCGTTATTTTTGCAACAGCAGGGTGCATGCAGTTACCCCTCCGATTGTCACACTGAAAACGGGTGCCTTTTTTCCAATCTTAACGATCATCCCCCTCTTCTACTCTCTAGGAAAGGTCTAGGATTCTCAAGATTTCAGTATTAGGGGAAATAACAGATCAGCAGTAACTGCAGGTGCAGCGATAAATAACTCTGTACGGAGATCGTTAAGCTCAGCGGCTTTATTCCGTTTGAGTGCATTGATGGTGGACATGATTTTTCTTCTGCTTGGGGGAACAATCCGTATCCGCATGTTACGGCAACTAACTATTTCATAAGTGGAAGAACCTCACCGCTATGGTTAAGAATCATTCTTCTTCTTTTCATCTCTTCAGTTGTTCATCATCATGGCGTCCTTCACAGAACCATTGAAAGATTTGCTTTTTCGTTATGCGCTATACAGTTTTGAAATTGTTGCGATCTGCGGCATCTTCCCTGACGAGCACAATAGCAACTTCTCTTTTGTCACGGCGTACATTACTTAACTTAACTTCTCGGAATTTCGCCCGATGTTGGAGTTCGAACGCGTCACGCCCACCACCATTTGCAGCAGTCAGTAGAGTCTTCAACAACTTCCGTTCATCGATCCGTTTCTTCGACTCCGCAATCAGCCAGATCTTATGACGGCCCATCGGAACGTGGCCGAAGACCTTAGTAGCACCCGAGAAAAGAGCAATGCTCATCGATATTCTCAGGTTATTCAGTAGGTCTGCTTCTCGATCAGAAAAATAGCACTCCCATGGTTGAGTGACAGTTGGGTCAATGTTGAACTTAGCGGGTTGCAACTCCCCAACGCTGCGAGAAATGGCGGATATAACTCGCAAGCGACCAATAGATGGTTATCCATTTTAAGGCCGATATTAGCGCCTGCCTTGTTATGCACATCCAGAAGACTACTGCTGATCGAAGCGTCGGTCAGTTGAAACCCAACTGACCTGATGGCATGCTCAGTGCTTAAACGATGTGCCACCTATGACGAGACGGTGGCTCTTGAAGAAATCCACGAACCTTCCACCATTACTTTTACGGTCGTCAAGACCACGCTTTCCCCTCACATGTCTGAGCAAGGTATTGTCAAGTCCCATTTTGGCATTCAACCGAACCAAACCGCGTTTAATTGCTCGTAGAAAGTATTCTTCTCCACTATATCAGAAGTCTCCTTTGGCGCGTCATTGTACAATTGTGATGCTCCTTAACCTGGACCGAAATCTTGCATTTAGAAGTCTGTTAGAAACCGGCTCCCAGGTCAAGAGAGCACGCCTAGCGGTAACCGTCAGAAGCAACGTGACACCGGATTGGCTTTCCAGCGTACAAAAGCACATTGTCATTAGTATGACAAGAGGGAGAGGAGTCTCAGAGTCCCACCATCTTACTTCACTTAGGCCTATAATCATTCGTATCCGGTCTAGGCCTGCCTTAATAAGGAACTGCAGACATCCTGGTTTTCGGTCGAGGTCCACCAATTCGATATCCCTAAAAGCTGTCTGGCGTCCTGACCTACGCCATCGCTCCATCTTAGGCAGGGTCTGCCTTATCTTCTTTTTCTACCATAGATATTGCCCTTATAGATTTCCCGGGCTAGATCATTCTCATCTATACGGATTAAGTGGCCCGCCCACTGTAACCTATTGAACCGGATTTTATCCACAACCGGACGGTCATGGTATCGCTCATAGATTTCATCGTTGTGTAGGCTACGGAATCGTCCATCCTCGTGTAGGGGGCCAAACATTCTTCGGAGGATTTTTCTCTCGAACGCGGCCAAGAGTTCGCAATTTTTCTTGGTAAGAACCCAAGTTTCCGAGGAATACATGAGGACTGGCAAGATCATAGTCTTGTCCAGTAAGAGCTTTGACCCTATGGTGAGACGTTTCGAGCGGAACAGTTTTTGTAAGCTGAAATAGGCTCTGTTGGCTGACAACAACCGTACGCAGATTTAATCGTCGTAGCTGTTATCGGTCGTGATTTTCGACCCTAGATAGGAGAAATTATCAACGGTCTCAAAGTTGTATGTGGGGAGAGAAAATCTGATTTGCTGCTGCTTTGCCTGGAGTGAAGCCTCTTTGTTATGGGCTAATGATGTTCTGAGAGTATGGGGCTATCCGGCCTAGCAAGATAGCGGAGAATATCTTATAAATAGTACTCAGCAACGTGATACCTTTATAATTGCTGCACTGTGTGATATCTCTTTTTCTATGTGTGAGACAGATAATGCCCCTTTGCCAGTCGTTAGGCATTGATTCGCTGTCCCATACCTTGAGTACAAGTTAATGAACCACTTGGTGTAACTGGTGGCTTCCATGTTTAACCAATTCGGTTGTAATTCCATCGGATCCTGGAGACTTATGATTTTTAAGCCGATGAATTGCACGGACGGTTTCACCTATACTTGGTGGTGGCAGTATTTTGGTTGTTGAGCAGTTCATCAATACTCAACCCATCACTCCAATATGCCCATTCTGTCGGAAATCAGATTTCCCTCTTTGTCTCGGCAGGATGAACATCGAGGTGTATAAGGCTTCATCCTGCTGACTTGTTGGTAAAACTTGCACGCCTTCTGCGGTTGCTCTCTGCACTTTTCTAGTTTATATACTTGTAGGTTTTCTCAGCCTTCCTTTTACCGTGTTCGTGCAACATTACTCGGTATGCGGCATTCTTCCGTTCGGTAGCTAGCTTATATTCATCGTCAAACAAGCCGTTCCGACTTGTATCTTTGTGGGCGTATCAATGATAACGTTCTTCAGTTGGTTGTGAAGATCATTTGTTGATGCTTCATCTCCAGGCTCTCTGTTGACTGCGGGTATTGCAGCATCCATCTCCCTATTATAGGTGTTGCGGAGGTCTGTATTCTGGATGGCTTCAGTATTAACTCTCACCTGATTGTCAGAGGGGATGTAGGTGATGTCGTAATTCGAGCTCCGAGCACCATGCCCACGAGATAGTGATCCGAGTTTATATTGGCCCCATATATGTTCTGATATTCGTCAAGGCTGAGAGGTGGCGGCGTTCAATCAAACGTGGTCAATTTGGTTGAAAGTGGTCCCATTTGGAGAGGGCCAGGCATGGTTGTGGACCGCTTTCCGCGCAAACCAGGTTCTACCAACAACCATTTCGTGCGATACTGCTAACTGAATAATTCGCAGCGTTATCATTGGTATCCCTTTGTAAGCTATCGGAGCCGACATATCGTCTGAATACGGGCTCTGTCCCTACTCGACTGTTGAAATCTCCAAGTATGATTTTGATATCATACTTGGGACAGGCTTCGAGGGTCCGCTCAACTGCCTCGTAGAAGGTATCCTTCTCCGACTCTGCCGTCTCCTCTGTAGAGGTATGAATGTTTATGAGAGTTATATTTCTAAATATGCCTCGCAAACGCAGAGTGCATAGCCTTTCGCTTATATTTTCGAAGCCGATAACAGCAGGTTTCATTTTTTTGGCTGACTAAGAAACCTACTCCGAACACATGGTTGACTGGATGGCCACTATAATATATGGTGTAGCGGCTCTTCTCCAGGAAGCCGGTCCCGGTCCATCGCATCTCTTGCAACGCTGACACATCAGCCTTATATTGGGACAGGATATCGGCTAGCTGTTCAGCAGCATTGGAACTGTTCAGGGAGCGCACGTTCCATGAGAAAATGCGGAAATCGTTAATTCGTTGTCGTTGCCGGGTTCGTCGTTGTAAAATCCATCCTGTCTGAGGCTTCTTTCGTGGCTTCGTAACGGTTTTCCGTGTAGGGTTGTCAGCGCTACCCAACCCCCAACCTGGAGGACCACTAGGTACAATTTACCCTGACGACGATGACATCTTTCCTCAAGTATCTATAACTGTGTGCTCTTTCACGGGGTCATGGACTTTGGCCAAATGGTTCTAGATTTGGGAAGAGAGTAGTAGAGTTGGACCACAGATGAATACCAACAAAACCAAGGTTCTCTGACTGACGGGTCATCGTACTCTCCCTATCCTTATTAATGGGGGCAAGGCGTTGATCAATTTGTATATCAAGGAAGCGTGGTTACGGAAACGGTGATACCGAGCTGGATGTCACTCGATGTACAGTGCTAGATCCGTTGTCGCTGCTTTGCCTAAATTCTGGAGATGGATTTATCTCAACAACAAGATTGTTTTTACTGTTCTGTTCTCGGATCGGATTACGCTGATATTAACTTGGGCGAGGAATTTGGATTTGGTCGATGCGCAGACCAGTTATCCGAAAGTGGCAGTGAATAGTTGCATTGTTTGCTACGCCATGTAGTGGAATCCGCTTTCACAAAATGGAGACCGAGTGACGTGCTTTACCCCACCAGAGGGTGAATAGCAACCCTATATATTTATATATCCATCGTTAGCACCAACCCCTAGCTTGTAACTTCTAACCGCGTCTTGTATGTAACACATCCTGCATCCTGTCCTTAATCCTATCCCTTCTCCTACCTAAAAATTGATAATTTATTCAAGGACTGGAATTTTTTTTTCGAATTTTCTTTAAAAGAACGTAACATTTCTTTTTATTTACACCTTTAATTATAAGTTAGTTTAGGCTTTGAATTATGCGAGTACCTCAGATTAAGTAGCAGTTAGTTATAGTTCACAGTTAACACAGATGTTAAGTTATAATGATTAAATAAATAGTGCTCTTTGGTAGATTATTATAATTTTTCCTCTCCCACTTCGAACAGGAAACCACCGACCATCTTTGGCGGGTTTATATAATTATTTATATTAAATTTTAAACCAAACAGAAAAATAAATTTAGTATAAATAGCTTGTCCAGGGCCTGCCCCTTTCAAACAAGAATAGGTTATTGGGACAGAGAAAGAAAGGAACTTTCAGCACCATTTCCCAAACCCTCAACTTAAAATTTTAGTCATCAGAAGTCTTATAAGTCGCAGAGTGTCATTTGTATCCAAAATATTTTAAATCTGGGAATATTGCAGATATCAGTTAACTTCTGACTTATTTGGCTAATTTGTGTCCCGATTTGATGTTTTTGTCTTCAATATGAGTTGCAATGCCCAACAGGTTTTTAATGAGCCGCCCGAAATATTAAGTTCCACAGAAAGCGGAGAGACGCTAGCATGACAGTGCACTCCAAGGCCGGGCTGAGGTTTGTCGTCCGTGTTTCCCTGCATGGCATCGGTCGCGTTTTGGCATGCAGGGGTTTGAATCCGCGTGAGTGGCTGGGTGTTTTGCTTCTCTCTATTTTTTTATGTGTTACGGCGTTCTCGGAATTTAAACTTTACCCCGTTTTCGTTTACAAAGATACGCACTCCGCGAAATGGTGTATGTTGCCATTGAGAAGTAGAAGTGCAAGGACCACTTTCCCTAACTGCAGAGCAAATCGAAGACGAAATATTCTGCGGTGCTGTACATGTCTGCGATTGGACCTACACCGATTTCAAATGTGAGTTCCAATTCCCAATGTGGCTTGATAAAAGTCATCTTTGCATGATGCGTTGACCCGACTGATGCTCCACGTCCATTACACTAGGCAGATCGTTACCAATTCTTAAAAGAAATAATAAAATTAAACAAATTAAAATGAGGTCAGACAATTTGGTTAATTTCCGGTGGGTGCAAAATGTCCTTTTTTGAAGAAAATATTTTCTCAGTCAAATCTATGCTCATTTACCAGAAGCACCGACAAACACGTCGAAAGGAAAGAAAGAAAATTACAGAAGTAGAAAGGATATTCTAACATAGGTCTCAAACCTTGTTCATATAAAGAGAAATTGAATTTCTTATTTATTACTTGATCAACTCGATGTACCTAATATGGTGGAGCAAAGGGTTAAAACCGAAACTACCCCCATGGCTTTTATTAACAGGGATTTTGACACTTTTTTGTTTACCGATAATTTATGAATTAAGAAAGAAAGTCTACAAAAAGTGCATAAATTTTGAGGGAATCTGTCGATACTTAGGACAGTAAAATTTATTCAAAGGCTCAGTCAAAAGAATCTTTTCTTTTAACCTGTCTTTTTGCTGGAGGATGCTGCAAATCTCTGATTTCGTTTAAATGATGTCGTAATTTTCGAGCCAAAAATTTGTGGGAATTAATTGTGAACGATCTACGATAAGTGACAATTTTTTCCTTCATTTTTTTTTGTATACATCATCATCATCATCAACGGCGTAACAACCGGTATCCGGTCTAGGCCTGCCTTAAGAAGAAACTCCAGACATCCCGGTTTTACGCCGAGGTGCACCAATTCGATATCTCTAAAGCTGTTTGGCGTCCTGACCTACGCCATCATTCCATCTCAGGCAGGGTCTGCCTCGTCTTCTTTTTCTACCATAAATATTGCCTTTATAGACTTTTCGGGTGGGATCATCCTCATCTATACGGATCAAGTGACCCGCCCACCGTAACCTATTGAGCCGGATTTTATTCACAACCTGACGGTCATGGTATCGCTCATAGATTTCGTCATTATGTAGGCTACGGAATCGTCTATCCTCATGTAATAATAATAATAATAATCGTTGGCGCAACAATCCATATTGGATCAGGCCCTTGAAGTGTGTTAGAGCACTTCATTCAAGACCGTAACGGTACACAACAGTACACTGTGGGAGACAATGTGGTCAGCATTACGCTCGCCCGAGATTATTACCTTGATTTGACTCAGGTACTCATTCACAGTTGATTCGACTGGTTTCCGACGTCAAATCACGATACAAATCCCTCTGCCGTCAGTGAGATTTGAACCGCGACCTTCCGTTCGACAGCCTTGTGCTCTAACCACTCAGCTATCCGGACACCATGTAGGGCGCAAAAAATTCTTCGGAGGATTCTTCTGTTGAACGCGGCCAAGAGTTATAATTCTTTTGCTAAAAACTCAGGCCTCCGAGGGATACATAAGAACTGGCAAGAGCATTGTCTTGTACAGTAAGAGCTTTGACCCTATGGTGAGACGTTTTGAGCGAAACAGTTTTTGTAAGCTTAAATAGGCTCTGTTCGCTGTCAACAACCGTGGGTGGATTTCATCGTCATAGCTGTTGTCGGTTGCAATTTTCGACCCTAGATGGGAGAAATTATCAACGGTCTCAAAGTTGTAGACTCCTATTTTTATTGCGATTCGATGTTGTTCGTTCTTTGGTTTTGCCGCTGACACTTACATTCATTAATGTGTAGCCCAAGATCTCACGCCGTCTGCTTGATTTGGATGAAGGTAGACTGTAGGTAAGTAGGTAGGTATCAGTGGCCGCTTCGAGGAGCCCAATTAGCGCTTTGGTGCGCCATATTGATGCCACAAACTCCTAAGACCGCGGGCCAAATTCTCCTTGACTTGGCACAGCTTGTAAGCCTTCGCCATCTCAGGCCCGCGGCTGCTAGGTAGTGCGAGTAGACTCGGCCCCCGACTGCGGAACATCGACTGTATTCGCGAGCGACTGCCAAGAGCAGAGCCTTGCCTGGCCAATCCATCGGCCCGCCCATTCCCCTCTTCGGAACCCAGAGGAGAGTGACTTTGAGCGTGCCGCCCAGATGGTTGAGCGCGTCTCTGCACTGCCCCACCAGCCGGGAAGATGTCGTCGTTGAGTACAAGGCCTTGATGGCCGCTTGGCTGTTGGTGAGAATGGCTATGTTACCCTTGGGGCTCGAATCACGCTCCAGCCATCGACAGACTTCCAATATCGCCAGTACTTCCGCCTGGAATACACTGGTGAAACCTGGGAGACCATACGACTTGGATACACCGTGTGTATTCGAGAAAACTCCCACGCCGACTCCATAGGCCGTCTTTGATCCGTCCGTAAAGAATACCGTGTCATAGTTTTGCAACACGCCGCCGATCTTCCACTTTGCCCTGGTTGGAAGGTCCACAGCAAGGTTTCTCATGAAGTTCAGCTTGTGTGTGACATAGTCCGTGGGGGATACCCAGATTTCTCGAGGTATTTCATCTAGCATGTTGCTGTGGCCATAAGATTTCGCTGCCCAGCATCCGGACTCACGTAGTCGCTGCAACATATTTGATGTGGAGATCTAGGGGGAGGAGATGCAGGAGTACATTGAGAGCATCTGCCGGGCAGGACTGCAGATCCCCCGTAGCACCTGCACACGCGGTTCTTTGAATCCTATTAAGCTTCGTTCTATTGTATTTCTTCTTCAAAGCCCGCCACCATACAATAGAGCCGCACATCAGGATCGGACGCACTACAGCGGTGTACATCCAGAGAACCATCCTCGGCCAGAGACCCCAGTTTTTTGCAAAGGTTCTCTTACAGGCATAGAAGGCTATACAGGCCTTCTTAATCAGTTCTATGTTCAACCTCCAATTTAGCTTAGGATCCAGGATTACACCCAGATACTTTACATTAGAGGAAAGAACCAATCTTTGTTCATTCAGCCGTGGTAGGTGGACTCCAGGTATCCTTGTCTCGGTGGTGAATAGCATCAGTTGCGTTTTGGTTGGGTTTATGCTGCAACGCTCCTTCCATGATGTCGCTCATAATGGACAGAAACGTCCCTGATACTAATATCATCAAGTCGTCGGCATACGCCACCACCTTCACCCCGTTGCTGTCCAATGTATGTAAAATTTTGTCCATAAGGTAGACTGTACATCTCGGGTTGATCTTCCCATAATGTCAATATCATCAGCGTGGGCCAGTAGTTGGGCAGACTTGAAGAGAATGGTAATTCGTCTGCAATCATTTTCTCCAGAGTCAGGTTGAAGAAGATGCATGATAGGGCATACCCTTCTCTTAGACCGTTGTTTGTATTGAATGGTCGTGAGAAAGATCCTGCTGCTTTTATCTGGCCTCGCACATTGTTGGTCCTTCTGTGAAAGGATCTATATTTGGAAAGGAACCCGGGAGAACGGAGCTTTCACACGCCACTAATAGCTACGAAAAGGTAAGCGTGATTTATAAAATCCTTTATATGGCGTATTTCTGATAATATCCAAATTCGTAAAACGTAAAACAAAATCGAATTCTTAAAACCCCGAAAGTAGTTGGGAGTAGAGGAATTTCAGATACGCCCGCACCACTCGTCTACTCTTTTACGCTAAGAGCTCTTGGAACGACTAACTCATCTCAGGCGGCCATCTTGGGAGAGTATGGGGATTCTTCGCAGACAAGCGTTCATAAAGGCTCCTAGCCTTTACTTAGCATGCATGACGTAGCCAGCAATGAAGCTTTCGTCTCTTCTTAATATTCCAATTCACTGCCACTTTCGCCTTCCGATCACGTCGTCCAGGGGAAACTTGCCTGTGCGACGATCAAATTCTTTGTTCGAAATTCTATCAAACCAACGTACGTGATGACTCGTCGCAGACAAGTGTGTGATCACTGCATTTCCATATTTTAGACAGGACAGCAAAAGCGAATCTCATCAGCGAGGTGTAGTCGAGGTGTTCCGCTTTAAACCTCAAAATCCATAGAGATTTTACCTCTGGCAGCATGTGACATTTTGCGTCATCACATGCCGCTCTAATAATAGCTGCTTGTTTCTCCAGAATGGCCCTCCTGTGTAGAGTACTTCAGATACGCTCCCTGTTTAAGCCATCGAAAACTTTTTCGAAATCGATGAAGAGCAAGTGCAGCGAACCTCTTCTTCCAATCCCTGGGTAAGGTATCAGGTTCCTAGGATTTCAGGCAGATTTGCAGAAACTGCAGGAAACTGAATAGCTTCGCGGGGAGATCGTCAAGTCTAGTGGCTTTACTCCGTTTGAGTGCATTGATGGCCGAGATAGTTCTTCTGTCTGCCATTTCATCCACAATAGGAGGAACTTCATCGGATGTGATAGGATTATGAAGCTGTGCTGAAGCGTTCCTCCCATCTCTTCAGCTGACAGTCGTCCTGGATGAGGAGTCGATCGTTGACTTCTTTCACAAGATCATTGAAAGGTTTGTGACTAAATGTAAACTCTTTCATGATGTGGTATATTCTTCAGAAATCATTGCGTGTTGCAACATCTTCCGCTTCCTTGACGACTGCAATAGCAAATTCCCTTGTGTAAAGGCGCACACTTCGTTGAACTTTTCGGGATTTCGCATGATATCGGAGTTCGAGAGCGTCATGCTCGCCAGGAGTCGCAGCGGTCAATAGAGCCTTCAGTTCCTCAAAGGGCATTTCTGATGCCGGCCCAATACTTAAATTTATCTGACGCTTAAGCTGGCTGTTGTATAAAGTTGGTTCTGATATGGATCCCTACGGTATTTCTGATCTGACCGGCAGGAGATCGGAGTATTTCACTCTGATGTATAATAAAATCTTCGAACTTAGCGTAAGTTTGATTTCTATTTGACTAAGTTTCCTTATAGGAAACCAAAGGCCTTTCTTAAAATCTAACGCATAAAGTACTGCATGCTTATTATGGAGGTTTTGTGGTTGCGTTGCGTGCTTCTTTCGAAGCCTAAACTCATCGTTTGGAATGAAACTTTCTCGGTTGTAATATTTGGCTAACCTTACCCTTCATTTCCATTTGTGGTTCGTGAAAGGTGCTGAGGAAATAGCCACTGTTGATGCATTTATACAAGACTGCTAGAAAATACATCCTTGATGTCGTGGGTAGGTTTTTTTATGACCAATTTGCAATGTAGTGTAGCTAATCTTCTTCTTTTTCTTAAAACTTTGTCAAGTTTACAAGTGGGGTCGGCTCATTTGGATCGGTTGCGCCATTTTGTTCTATCAAAGAGTTGATCTGAATGCAGCCGCGAGGCTTTCAAATCCCCATCTACCGTTGTTTCGGCCTTGGTCGCTTACCATCGACTTCGACGTTCAGTCCAATCTTGGCAAGTGAATTATGTGACCATACCATCGAAGACGCCTCTCTCGCAATTTTTCTATGATGGGTGCAACCCCATATCGATCGCAGATATCCGTATTTCGGATGTGATCAAGGCTTTCCACGCCACTAGTCCAACGTAACATTTTCCTCTTCATTACCGCAAGGCGCCGTTTAATGTCTTTTATAGTCGGCCAAGACTCACAACAGTAGAAGGCGGCTGGGTGAACGCCACTGCTATATTGACCCCCAAAGCTTATCCCTAGTATGATATCAGAATCATACTTGGAGATTTTAAAACCCCGTATTCAGGCGATATGCCCACTTCCATTCATAAACAAATTTGGGCCTATCCGGATCGCACCACTCTTAACCTAATTGATAACGTGCTGGTTGAACGCCGCCATCTCTCAGCATATGAGGGGCGTAATGTACACTCGGATCACCACTTCGTTTTCCGGGCCCGAATTAGAACACCGCCTAAAATCCCCTCTGACAATCAGGTGGGAGTGAACACTTCAGCTAACCATAACAGGGACCTCCGGAATACTTAAAAGGGTGACATGGATGCTGAAATAACTGCAGTTAACTGAGTTCCTGGTGATGAAGTATAGAAAAATGATCTTTGCAGCCACCTGGAGAACGTTATCATTGATGTAATATATATGAGTACATTTAACCCTATATGTTCATGATTAATTGAATGGCAGCAAATTGTCCCTGCTTATTAGTTTACGCCGAAGCGGCTTTCGACCATATTTCGGAAGGCCGTATGTCAGTGTGTAAAATTAACACCTGTGTGTTACACACGTCTGTGCACAACTGAATAGTTTTGGGCGCTATAACTGAGCTTGTAGCACTGCATTTTTTACATGGGCTTGACTTTCTCAAACGTTACTTTTTGGTGAAGTAAATGCTTTACCGTGAATGCTTCATTAAGCTCCTGGAAGGGCGCGATTGCGATTGTCTTTAAATTATTTTACCCTTCCGCGTCAGGTCGTTTGCAACTATTTCGATTTTTTTATGAGAATGCTCCTCGGCGAACTACTGCATAATGTTGGCGGAATTCGTTTCCGAATAGAGGCTACGGTTTATTAGGGGCTGGTGATCAAAGTCGAAGTACTCTAATGAGAGCGAAAGTTGTTTCATGATCTCCAATTGTTTTCGCAAAAATGAGGGTCCTGTCAACCTTCGCATTCTTTTAGGCCACCAATAGTCCTTTTTTTGAAATGCTGGTACAGTCCTAACGACTTTATTTCACTTAGTCGCGGTGTTGCTTTCGAAACGAAATAATTTTTTTGTTTAAGGAGGTAGTGTCTAATTAGTTGCCTCTGCTGGACGAAACAAACAGTCGTGATTTAAAAAACAAGTCGGGAAACAGGAAACTGGACGCTTCAGGTATGAAAGGTTTTGTGTATTTTTTTTATAAAGACATTTGAGTGTGAATTTGTCCCATTAGTATGTAACACGTAATATTTGCATATATTCTGTGAGCATATCCACTTTCGGGTGATATTGACATTCAAAATCTTGAATTTCTAAAGAAGTGACAACTTTGACCTATTATAACTTTGTTAATAATAGTTCGATTTCCACCAAACTTGGTAGGGTCAAGCTCTATATTATAGCCTATATTGTTGAAGGGGAGTTCTACAGCCAATTACTGAAAATTATAGTAATATACTATTATTAACTTTATTTGAAGAGATATCGCTATGGAAGGTATTTCGGAGCCTAGCCACCATATAGCAACGGCTTCTTCCTCCTTTTAAGCAGTTTCTGAGAATGGACCCGTTAGATAAACGATCACTTTCGACCCCCTGAACTCCCCGCCTTGCTAATGAATGTCAAAACTAAGACCAGCTTCGGAAAGTAGTAACCGAGTCCTTTCATTTGATATGACTATATTTGGGGGAAAAAAAAGTACACCCCCTTTTGCATGTTTGGGGACCTCCCCTTATGTTTGACGTAAACGGATGTAACTCACTGTATGCGTGAGGGTTAACAGTTCCCGCTTTGTCACCAAATTTGGTGTCGATCGCTGCTATAGTCTATACAGACAGACAGAGAGTAAACCGATTTCAATTCTCAAACTAAAAATATCAGCAGTGAGTTTACTAGATGTTCTAGCATTTCAGATGCCGACATATTTGGCAAGGCCAGCTTTATGTTGTCACAAAAGTAGGCGTCCGCACAAACAAATTAAATTGATGGTAGGCATCTTTAATGCACTTAGAAGTAGAAAAGAGCCAAAATGACCAACAAGTTTATCAGTGGTCGACCACGTGGGTAGAGCTATTCTAAACCTGATGTGTGACGAAAATTGCACACCTAATTGTAGCACTAAAGGGAACCCCACTAAAGTAGTTCATCGACATATGTTTACATGCCTCTATGTTAGCCAGGGTCGGGGAAGCAGTCTGTCAAACAAGAAAGTCGAGGGGAGGGAGGCTATAGCGACTACTTATATTACATCAACTTCCATTTTGATTTTTTTTTAATTCTTAAAAATTTATTGATGGCCCCCTTAAGCATGAATGAAAATATAAGAATTATATAACAGTTAGTGTTATTAAGGGCTAGGTTTATGGAAAAATAAGGAAATGTAAGGCAGCAGACACCTTGCACTGAGAAATATTACGAGTATCGGAGTACTATTATATGCAATAATAAAAAACTTTACAAGCGACGGAAAAAGCGACTCTAGTAGAATATTCTTTGACTTTGTTGCTAAGAAATTTTTGCGGGTATATAGTCTATAATTCCAAAAATTAGCGCGATTTTCAAGAGGATAACCCTAAGACTGGTTACTCCATTCGGAACTCCTTTGATAATGCGCAGAACACTTTGTGATATTTCCTTAGGGGAAGGGATAACGTTGGGAATGGATTTATAGGTTAAACCGTTAAACCGTAAACGTTGGTGACATGTGGGCCAGTATCCCGTAGAAGATTTGCACTTTCGCAAAAAGGCGAATAGGCAGTACAACATTTTTAGTAAACTTGGTTCTCCGGCCCTATGTATTTTTAAATGAGACGAAATCATAGAAGAGATTGTAATTTTAGGGAATCTCAACTAGAAATTTCGTGCTACAATTAAATCAGTTTCCTAAGCGCGCTTTGAACATGCCATCACAGTTAAATGTCCACAATACCATTTGAAATGTGCATCAAAAAGCTCACAAGCAAATGGAAAGCAGTCATTCAGCGCTTCATTGAGGTTTTCATATTGGTACCGGAGTCGCTTGGCCACTTTCTCCTGTGATATCAACTATTTATATCGCCACAACCGCTTCAGTTCCTCTACCACTAAATATCCTGGAGAACGTGGCTTGCAACCCTGGTCCAGTACCAAAAATAGCACGATCTACTACCTACCTACATTTACCGGCGCCTCCAATAGTGCTTAACAGTGTAGCCACAACATCTTTTCTGGCGTCCATGCAATTGGCCCTTTTAACCTGAGTTGATTTCGTACAGCTCTCTCAAAGGTCTACGCCAAAGCTTTCATCTAAAATGTCTTCCTGCATCACAGATGCTTGAACTTGCTTTGCATCTCTGATTCAATGCAACCTTCTTTGCAGGCCTCGAACTGGAACATAGTCACCCGCCCTTTGATATCGTTTCTTTTGCCAGCGAAACTCCACTCCCCGCCGCTGCTTTATACTCTGATACTTTTTCCACCTGTGACAGCGGCCTCGGGTTAAAGGATACTCCACCAAAACAGTGGTTTATCTCCAGGCTGACGTTCGCTACTCCTACGGATGAGGCATTTGAGTACATTAAGGGCAAAGCTGACCAACTTTCACCATTGCCATGTGTCAAACTAACAAAAGACAGTAACCCTGACCGAGTGGTAGCATCTTTCAAACTCATTTATCTCCAAGAATTTGACTGAATCGGGAATTTTTCTTCTTAAGCATAAGGGTAGAAATTCGCGTGTAAATTGTATGCGCCCACTATGTTTGCCCTGCTCATCTGTACGAAGAATCGTTTCACAGTTTATCGGAACTCCCTACTACCAAATGCCCTCCCCCATTTTTCTTCCTCTGCGGGGATTTGAACCTCCACATGCTCAACAACTTCTCCCAT
This sequence comes from Hermetia illucens, assembly GCF_905115235.1. Classification (NCBI taxonomy): domain Eukaryota; kingdom Metazoa; phylum Arthropoda; class Insecta; order Diptera; family Stratiomyidae; genus Hermetia; species Hermetia illucens. The sequence goes on along the minus strand of NC_051850.1, from coordinate 62,926,431 downwards.
TCTTTCCTTCTATTTTCTTCTTTTATGAACACTTGTTTTGCCCTGAATTTCAACACCACCCCTCACTCTATCTTTTTCTTTCCAACCTCCCTGACGTCCACCTCTCTTTATTTCCTTGCAATTGCCGTATGTCAAAATTAAACGCTCATCACCCTCTCACTTGAATTTGAAGCGGAACTCTCTGACGGTTTTAACTCAGGCTTGGCGTTAATCAACTGGGATCACGTATTATCTAATTGAACGTGTGATCAAGCTCTTAGCCCCTTTTTCTCCTACATGTCTGCGCTCTTACCCAATTTGGGTCACTAGGGAAATTCATGACAACATACGCCTAAAGCGCGAATTGGGGAAGAAGTTTCGGGCTTCTAAGAATGATGTCGACTTTGTTCATTTGAAAGCTATGCTGCGAAGTCTATGATTAAAACAGTACATAAGGGATACTTGTTTAGCGTCAAGGCTGCCCTTGTTCGCGGTAAATTAAAACCCTTTTGATCCCACACTCGCTATTCCCGTAATTCAATTCAATTCTTCATTGGTAATCTTGACATCAACGTCGGACCTGGTCTCGATGGGCCTCCTAAACTCTTCTTTGTTACCTATAAACAATACATTTCCCTCACTTAGACTATAATCTTCAACAGCCTCGGAGAATACTACTTTCCTCACCTTTGGAACAAGGTCCTTATCATGCATATCCTTAAGAGCGGAAACCCTTCTCTAGCTGTCAACTTCCGTCCTGTCTCTCTTCTCTCCTTTTGTTAAAAAATGTTCAACTTCAACGACTGGCTGACTACGCACTTCGGTCAACTCATTGTGAAAGAACAGCATGGTATTGTGAAACATGGATCTACTGCTTCAAATTTGCTGGTCTTTACCAAATTCGTTATTAAATGTTTTAATTCACGACACAAGGTACACGCAATCTACACTGATTTTTTTGAAGCCTTTGAAATCGTTGGCCACAATATTCTGCTCTCCAAACTCTCCCTCCTTAATCATCTCTTGGCTTTTCTCCTACTTATCATACCCGTCATGTAGAGTCTCTTTTCATGGTAACTCACCCAGTTCCTTCACTCCTCCCGCTGGTGTTCCTCAAGGCTCTCTACTTGGCCCCCTACTATTCCTGTGTTTTATCAATGACCTCCCCTCCATCCCCAACTGGCCGTGTTTGTTTTTTCAGTGACGACCTTAAATTATTTGCTTATGTTTGGTCTACGCGGTACTGTGCTCTTTGCAATCCAAACTTGATGCTCTGATTTGTTAATGCTCGGTTAACAAGTTGGAACTGAATGTCAGCAAATGTTGCTAGATGTGGTATTAAGTTAAACCCTCCCTAACATCCTTTTGTTACTCTCTTTCTACCCCCTTGAAGACCTGGGTGTAATTTTCCATGACAAACTTCGTTTCGATTCCTACTTCGTAACATAACATTCTACCTTATTCTTCGTTCCTGTTCCGACTTTACCTCAATCTAGGCGTCCTTAACATTTTTCAACTGCCTTCTCAGAAACATCCTTGAATATTGCTGTCTGGCCTGGTTCCCCTTTCACAACCGTGACTGTCGCGCTCTTGAAGCTGTACAACGCAAATTCATCCGGTCCCTCCTTCTTAAGAGGAATCCTCCCCATGTGGACTATCCTTCAACATGCCACAGCCTCTCCCTAACAACGCCAAATGTTCCTTGATATATATATGTACCCTTTTCAACCCAATCGTCATGAAACTTGGTGTATATATGTATTTTTCCCGGAAAGAATGTTGTTTCCATCAACATTGCTGTAGTTCGCGTCAGATCAACTTCTACACCAGTCACCCCGGGGAGAGGGGCGGTTCTTCTTTCAGTTTTGATGAAAGCTCATGGCGAACACCCTACTCAAAAAGCTATGGCCCTTTAAAGCGGGTTTTACGTATGTCGTCATCATCATCATCAACGGCGCAACAACCGGTGTCCGGTCTAGGCCTGCCTTAATAAGGAACTCCAGACATCCCGGTTTTGCGCCGAGGTCCACCAATTCGATATCCCTAAAAGCTGTCTGGGGTCCTGACCTACGCCATCGCTCCATCTTAGGCAGGGTATGCCTCGTCTTCTTTTTCTACCATAGATATTGCCCTTATAGACTTTCCGGGTGGGATCATCCTCATCCATACGGATTAGGTGACCCGCCCACCGTAACCTATTGAGCCGGATTTTATCCACAACCGGGCGGTCATGGTATCGCTCATAGATTTCGTCATTGTGTAGTCTACGGAATCGTCCATCCTCATGTAGGGGGCCAAAAATTCTTCGGAGGATTCTTCTCTCGAACGCGGCCAAGAGTTCGCAATTTTTCTTGCTAAGAACCCAAATTTCCGAGGAATACATGAGGACTGGCAAGATCATAGTCTTGTAGAGTAAGAGCTCTGACCCTATGGTGAGACGTTTCGAGCGGAACAGTCTTTGTAAGCTGAAATAGGCTCTGTTGGCTGACAACAACCGTGCGCGGATTTCATAATCGTAGTTGTTATCGGTTGTGATTTTCGACCCTAGATAGGAGAAATTGTCAACGGTCTCAAAGTTGTATTCTCCTATCCTTATTCTTCTTCGTGTTTGTGTTTGACCAGTGCGGTTTGATGTTGTTGGTTGATCCGTCTTCGGTACTGACGTTGCCACCATATATTTTGTCTTGCCTTCATTGATGTGCAGCCCAAAATCTCGCCCCAATTGCCGCCTGCTCGATCTGGATGAAGGCAGTTTGTACGTCTCGGGTGGTTCTTCCCATGATGTCGATATCGTCAGCATAGGCCAGTAGTCGGGTGGACTTGAAGAGGATCGTACCTCTTGCACTTACATCAGCATCACGGATCACTTTCTCGAGGGCCAGGTTAAAGAGGACGCATGATAGCGCATCCCCTTGTCGTAGACCGTTGTTGATGTCGAATGGTCTTGAGAGTGATCCTGCTGCTTTTATCTGGCCTCGCACATTGGTCAGGGTCAGCCCAGTCAGTTTTATTAATTTCGTCGGGATACCGAATTCTCGCATGGCCGTGTACAGTTTTACCCTGGCTATGCTATCATAGGCGTCTTTAAATTCGATGAACAGATGGTGCAACTGTTGTCCATATTCCAACAGTTTTTCCATCGCTTGCCGCAGAGAGAAAATCTGATCTGTTGCTGATTTGCCTGGAGTGAAGCCTCTTTGGTATGGGCCAATGATGTTCTGGGCGTATGGGGCTATCCGGCCTAGCAAGATAGTGGAGAATATCTTATAGATGGTACTCAGCAACGTGATACCTCTATAATTGCTGCACTGTGTGATATCTCCCTTTTTATGTATGTGGCCGATAATGCCTTGTTGTCAATCGTCAGGCATTGATTCGCTGTCGCATACCTTGAGCAAAAGTTGATGAACCACTTGGTGTAACTGGTCGCCTCCATATTTAACCAATGATTTTTTAGCCGATGAATTACACGGACTGTTTCTCCTAAACTTGGTGGTGGCAGTATTTGTCCGTCGTCTTCAGTTGGCGGGACCTCCAACTCGCCGATGTTCTGGTTGTTCAGTAGCTCATCAAAGTACTCATCCCATCGCTCTAATATGGCCATTCTGTCGGAAATCAGATTTCCCTCTTTGTCTCGGCAGGATGAGCATCGAGGTGTATAAGGCTTCATCCTGCTGACTTGTTGGTAAAACTTTCGCATTGGTGCGGTTGCTCCCTGTACTTTTCTAGTTCACAGACTTGTTGGTTCTCCCAGGCTTCTTTTTCTGTCTGTGAAGTCGCTTCTCCGCTCGACGGAGTTCGTGATAAGTCTTTGCGCGTGCCTGCGTTCTTTGAGAATGCAACATTACTCGGTATGCGGCATTCTTCCGTTCCGTTGCTAGCTTACATTCATCGTCAAACCAGCCGTTTCGACTCCTTTTGCGGCTGGGGCCAAGTATGTTTGTGGCCGTATCCATGATAACGTTCTTCAGGTGATTGTGAAGATCACTTGTTGATGCTTCATCTCCAGGTCCTCTGTTGACTGCGGTTATTGCGGCATCCATTTCCCTCTTATAGGTGTCGCGGAGGGTTGTGTTGTGGATGGCTTCAGTGTTCACTCTCACCTGATTGTCAGAGGGGATTCTAGGTGGTATTGTTATTCGAGCTCGGAGCACCATACCAACAAGATATTGATCCGAGTCGATATTAGCCCCCCTATATGTTCTGACATTCATCAAGGCTGAGAGGTGGCGGCGTTCGATCAACACCTGGTCAATTTGGTTGAAAGTGGTCCCGTCTGGAGAGGCCCACGTATGTTTGTGGACCGCTTTCCGCGCAAACCAGGTACTTCCAACAACCATTTCGTGTGGCCCTGCTAATTGAATAGTCCGCAGTCCGTTATCATTTGTTTTTTCGTGTAAGCTATGGGAGCCAACGTATCGCCTGAATACGGGCTCCTTCCCTACTTGGCTGTTAAAATCCCCAAGTATGATTTTGATATCATATCTGGGACAGGCTTCGAGGGTTCGTTCTACTGCCTCGTAGAAGGTATCCTTCTTCGACTCTGCAGTCTCCTGTGTAGGGGCGTGAACGTTTATGAGGCTTATATTTGTAAACTTGCCTCGCAAGCGCAGAGTGCATAGCCGTTCGCTTATGCTTTCAAAGCCGATAACAGCAGGTTTCATTTTTTGGCTGACTAAGAAACCTACTCCGAGCACATGGTTTACTGGATGACCGCTATAATATATGGTGTAGTGGCTCTTCTCCAGGAAACCGGTCCCTGTCCATCGCATCTCTTGCAACGCTGTTATATTAGCCCTATATTGGGACAGGGTATCGGCTAGCTGCTCATCAGCTTCATCTCTGTACAGGGAGCGCACGTTCCATGAGAAAATGCGCAAATCGTTATTTCGTTGTCGTTGTCGTTGCCGGGTTCGTCGTTTTAAAATCCGTCCTGTCTGAGGCTCCTGTTGTGGCTTCGTAACAAGTTGTTTTCCGTGTAGGGTTGTCAGCCCTACCCAACCCTCAACCTGGAGGACCAGTTGGTACAATTTGTCCCGTTTTTAGGCGCGGGAGACTCGCCTTCATCCTTCTCCGTCTGCAGCTTTTCGTTAAGAAAGAGGTCCCAGCGGTCACCACGTGGAGGTGGAGATAGGGTTTGGTAGTAAAGCTGTTGGTGTTGGTTCAGCAGGCATTTCCCAGGTTTTATGCTCCATCGTGGGTACCAATCCACGTTTCGCCCTGGGACCTATACTACCCTTTGACCTTGTCGTCATGGTAATGTTTTAATTTTCAACCGTACCGCTACAAGGAGAAAGGATGGATGTGGTATGCGAAGGAAGAGGTCCCCCTCTCTAACGATGTTAAATAATTGCGGCAGCCCCAAACTTTCACTTCAACACGGTAGAGTTTAACTTTGAATCACGTCCCTAGAGGCGGAAAGGAGAGTGTGAATGAGGAATGGGGAGTTCTTCTCTCTCAAACCCCGTTGAAAAATAGCAGCAGTCAGCTCCCCTTAAAAAGCAATGGTGCTCCAAATGGGAGGTATTGTGATAGCATTATAGTGAAGTTTGGTTTGTCAGCGCTACTCTCGGAGGGGGAGGGGATAAAGACGGTGTTCAAAAGTATTAAAAACAACGGCGAAGAATTGTTGTGCTCATCGCCTGTTGAAAGGTTATGGCGGTTCGAAAAGCGGCTATTTCGGTTACATCCTCCCACCTGCGTGGATGCGGAAGAGTGCAGGGGCAAGGAGCAGCCATCTATCCAGTCTTTCTTGCACATTGCAATGAAAAAAGTCCCACTTCCAGGCATCGTAACTTTTAAAAAATAAGTGATCATTGTGGGTTTTTAACGGGGGTAACAAGGAGACGCCTCCTTATTCTTCCTCCGTTTAAGTCCTCCCTTTGTGGTGGCGGGAGGTGCAAATCAAACTTTACCATGGTGATATCAAAATATATAAGGGGGATGTTGATGCGATTTTTTAATCGCCACGAGTTTTCGACGGATTTGAAAATGGGAGACCTCCCCTTCCATCACCATAAAGCTTTCACCTCCCCCAGGGATGGGGCTGAAATTCTGAAAATTATTCCAAATGTCACCCAAAAAATAGAACATTGGAAGATCAACATGGCACGGCAACTGTCAGCCAGAAAAACTGAACAAGACTCGCCACTGGAAACAGAACGAATCAGAGCCCCAACTATTGCACCTGCTGAAGCGCGAGAATAATAAAACCCAGGTCGAAAATATGACCGCATCAAACATTCTACTTCAAGAGCTGCTGAAACATCAGAAAGGGGAGTTGTACGATTTGACAACCTACCAGCTTCAACTTCAACTTCAAGCGCTGCCGAAACATTTCAACAACATGGTATATGAATTACAAATCTTTGAGCAAAGCGCCTACTTTCTTCTGCTGTAATTCCCCCTTATTATTAAAATACACGACGTGAAGCTGAACGCTTAGGATAGACTCGATCAACATTGAGAATCGATTCTAATAAAGCAGGAGTCAATTACAATGAGGATTTCAATTACAAAATGCGTCAAAATGTCCTCATTTCGGCCATTTCGGTTTTAGTGGTACCTCCGGTAAGCCTCGTAGTGAGAGCTACTTCAGATCAGCTCCATTGCAGACTCGGGTCTTTTCGCCCTCCTCGACTACGTGCAGACAAAATACAAAGGCAACTGTATCATCTAATTTGTTTACTTCGGCAAATATACCTAGGCAGGCAGGTTTCAGCTAGTATTAAAGAGGTTTTCTTTTGAATTGAATCTCATCATTCACTATATAAACATTCTTACTTAACTCATCAAACTGGTTAAGAAAACTTCAAGTATTTATGCTCTTACACTCGTCGCTCATTTACCTTAAATTGAATGTATCTCAAGTCGTGAACCTGTGATGGCCTCATACAGTATGTTATGTCTTACTAACTTCACTAAGTAACTAAAAGCGTAGTGAGATGCCCAAGGGTGAAATGATATACGAACCCGGTCAAACAGAATTGCAACTTGAATTTTCATGTTGAGGACTACATGGGTTAAAAGTACTTTCCTCTGAGAAATGAAGTGAAACTACCTTGAAGATTCTCTTTGCAATTTGTTACCTCCTGGCGCTGTGGTGAATAGTTTATTAATAAAAATAAATCTCACGAAAGAACACATTCACAACCCCAACCACATGACTGAGGGTACGAGGTAATGGTGGGTAGCTCAGAAGGTATTTCATGAATAACTAATGTCCTGCCCACAATATGTACGTTTGCTGCAGGAGAATCTACTACAGCCTTCAGACTTGACGGGGAAGAATTTCACTCAATTACGTAATAATACAAGTAGTTTCATGCATGTATCAACCTTTTCAACTTCCTTCTTTAATCTTATGTTTCTGTTTCTATCTTGTTTCTATGATTTCATTTTTGTTAGTTGTTTGGAAGAGTAGAGGGACAGGAACTCACTCTTACTCTCTTCCTAGCCAGTGAATGATAAAAAATAAAGTTATTGATTTAGATTTTGGATTTTGAATATTTTATTTTAGTAGCAATTTCAGCAGAGGCGATTGCTGAAAAGATGCTGGGGGGTAAGATGATTACTTCCAGGTTCGAAGTTTTTTGGGGGCTCGGAATAGATATTTCAATAAAAAAAGAGACAATGGAGGCCCCACATAATTGTCATTCATCCACATAATATACATAATATACGGTACTGGTTACATTCCTTAGGATATAAAGATAGGTAAGTTCTCCTTTTCTTTTGCCTTTGTCCCGTTCACAAACGGGGTCGGCTCGTCGTGATCGGTTGCGCCATTTTGTCGTTGTTTCGGCCGGCCATTTAGTCATTTACAGGCGGGTGATTTTTCCTTAATCGAATTATGTTTCCATACTACTGAAGACCACTCTCTGGCAATTTTTCTACAATCGTGGTTGCCCAATCAATATCCATCGCGGATATCCCCTCCACATTTCGGATGTGATCAACGCGTTACGCAATTAGTCCAAAGCAACATCTTCATCTCCGTTACCGTGAAATGCCGTTTAGTATCTTTTATAGTAGGCCAACACTCAGAACCATAGAGGGCGGACGACACTCCGGTAAATTTTAGATTTGATACGTTCATTGATACGTCGATTATAAAGACCACAAGCTGAGGAACGCCACCTAATTACATTGGCTGATAGCATCGACCCGAGATATTTAAAATTCTCAGTTCTGGGCAGGTCAGTGAAATGAGAGTGATAGTGCCTATTTCAAGGGGATCGGTCATCAAAAATTCAGTTTTATTCAGATTCAATCTGAGACCGTGTTGTATGGGGCAATCATTTCATTTTTGAACAATTTGCTCGAGATGATTTCTAAGGTTTTGTGTAAACACAAAACCTTATTAAAATCGGTTTACTGTCTGTCTGTCTGTTCGTTACACGCATTTTTCTCGGAGACGGTGTAGCGATTCACACCAAATTTTATAGAAAGGTGGAAACTGTGAACGCTCATACATACAATCAGTAACATCCTTTTACGTTGAAAGGGGGGGCTGCCACTATATGGTGCCTGCGCTCCGAAATACCTTGCATACCAATGTCTGTTCAAATAAAGTTAATAATAGTATACTACTATAATTTTTTGTAATTGACTGGAAACGCCCCTTAAATTCATCCTAGCGCAACAACATTTTGCAATGATGTAGGCTGTGATATAGAGCATGATCTTACCAAGTTTGGTGAAAATCGCATTATTACTAACAAAGTTATAATACGTCAAAGTTGTTGCTTTTGAAAATTGAAGACTATGAATGTCAATATCACCCGAAGGTGGATACTCTCACATAATATATGCTTATATTACGTGTCACGTACTAATGGAGCACACTGAAATGTCTTTATAAAAGAAATACACAAAACCTTTCACACCTGAAGCGTCCAGCTGCCGGTTTCCCGAAAATATCATCTGCATAAAGCAGAGCTGGGCGTTAGATGTCCCGTATGACAGTGTCCATAATTAGTGTGGAGAGGGCGCTTCCTTGGTAATCACCGACAGAGACACGAAGCGGTTTTGATATACCCACCACACTTCTAGCTTTACTTTTTGGATCGTGGTAGAGCAATTTAACCCAGCCCTCAAGTTCAAGTGGGAAGTTTTAAACGAATTATATAATATATTATGCCAACTTGTCGTAATCTCTAAACAAACAAGAATGTTTGGCGTAATTTTGGGGATTCAAACATCGTTATTTAAACATTTGTTAGTGCATTAGGGTGTTTTAAGGAAGCAAACACGATGGGCAGGCTTTGCGTTGCAAGTGCTTGCCGCAAATTCCTATTGATAAAGAATAAAGGAAAGAAAGGAGTCGATGCAGGACCTTTAAAGGAGACTGTATATAACCTACACTTGCGATCAGGAGAGAACACTTCAGGGAGAGCCGTTCGATCGGAGTATGTTTAAAAGTATAGAATGATTAAAGTAATGAAAGGCTTTTGAGAAATCAGTATAGACTGTATGAACATCTTTTCTTTTGTTCAAAGGCCTTACGACAAAGTAATTTCAAGCAAATTAGTGAAGAAAATTGAGCGCTTCGATTGAAATTCATGCTATTCCTTCACAATAAAGTGTTCAAAACAACACGAGGGGCAATCTTTTATACAGTTCTTCAGAATCACGGAGATTATGGAAAGGATAGATATTGCACAGTAGTTTTCGGTCAGAGTAACATCATCTTTTTGTGTAAAGGGATGAAACGAGACTTCTTCCACTTATCCGGAAAGATACTCTTGGTCAAAAATGATAAACAGGGGAAGGAAAACGTGAGGCTTAGAATTGGCAGGTGTTAGGACTACAGCATTACTGGCGGTTCTGTCAATAAGGAATTCGACAATGGACATTGTGTGACCACAATGGCCTAACGTTCAAGGGAGAACTTTTTTAAGTTTATCATAAAATGTGAAGACAGCCTGAAGAAAAGTTATTCGAGGCTACGAAATCTGCAACATGGAAATTGCGACGCAGTTAAGCCGGGAAACGATCATCGAATAATTTTTTAATTTTAAGGTAAACCAAGTTACAAAAGGAAACGATTGTGGGATTATTGGTAAGAACCAGGTGACGGATCCGATTGTTCCCATTGAATTAGAGCCGGAGTTCATAAAGAGAGAGTCATATATTTATGCGCCACCGTTGGCGGTTCAGCTCCTATCAGGTCTTTCCGAGAAGCCTACATTCCAACTTTATTGTTCTGCGCTATGTGTTACTAAGGCGATCCATTCGTTAGCCACTCTCGGCATGGCACTGTCAGCAATCAAGTTACCGCCCTTTTTCTAATCCACTGCTCCTTTTTCCTTCTTCGCAATTATGAGAATGTGCCGGGCCAGGGTACACCGAAAGAAGGCCTGGAGCCTTTGAGTAACAGTGGTGGTAATTTTCCCTGTGCTGCTTTTATATAACAACACAGTCACAGAACAACCTCAACTCGATGCTGGTTTTGAGATATCTGCATTTTCAGATTTTACACAGAACTGTGACAGTAGAACTAGCCTTAAGGCATCAAGTTGATGCGGACTTAGGACCACACAATTCCCAAAAAAATATTTTCAGCTCTGCCCAAACTCTGGCCAATAAGGCGGATTTGCGCTCAATTTAATTCGTAGTCATTTTATGTTCTGCGAATTATATAAAGGGGCACTTCATACCTGCGAGCTGCTTCGGTCACGCTGCTCCCAGGGCAGAGCTGAGGTTGCATCTGACGATTTGCCTCTGCTCTGGTAAGAAACCGTAAAGCCGTCATAGCCTAATTTTTTGTAGAAGTAACCTGTTAATATGTTGAATAATATAATAACAAGCTCAGTGTCACCCTCTATGTTCTGAATGACATTTGCATCATCGTGTGTCGCTTTTATAATAATTGTTAGTTTTTCGAAATGACATCGAAATCAATGAAGGGAGTGCGAAGCGGAGATGTCTCTCTCATTCATTGGGAAAGATCTAAGGTTTCCAGGCTTTGCGAATAAGAGGAAACATCAACTATAAAGAGATTGCAGTGGTTACGCGGAAGAATTCTGCAGATAGAACGTCATGCTCGGTGGCATTACTTCGCTTGAGTGCATTGGTAGTAGAAACGAATCCGTTTCTGTTTGAAGAAGCAGTTTACATCCGTATGTTAAGTTAGTCATCCCGTGTGAAGGCCGTTTTTTTGCCTTTTTTGAAAAATTATTTTGAAGGACTAGATAAAGATAGAAACGTGATTATTTCACCATATGTTCATTGATATCTCTAGTATATGTGATAAATTTTTCAGCTTGATTTCATAGCTAATTTTCGGAATAGGTGTTAATTTATGCACCCATCTCCAAAAAAAGGTGTTTTTCTGCTGCCACGCTGGAGGGCGCTGTGTTCATCTGAGGGAAAAAAACTAAACGACATTGTAATGTGGACAATATTCCACGGTCCGCAAACTAGGATAATTAGAAAATATTAAAAGGTAAATTGTTGGTGGGCTTTTAAACTTAATTTTTTGGATTTTGGTGTTTTTTACGGCTACCCGTCCGATTGCAATTATCCTAGTTTGCGGACCGTAGGAATATGTACTAAAGAAGCCGTGAAAATTTCAAAGAATTTGGTTGGATAGATTTTGAGCTATGGTGGCAGCCGATTTTCAAGATGCAGTTTCGAGAAAAACGCATTTGAAAATTTAAATGTGATTATCAACAGTAAAATTTAAACTCACCATTAATCTACTATACCTGGTCCATAGAGAGCACCCTCCGTTTCTTCAAAAAGGTGTTGTAAGGCCGATTGTTGCTCTCTGGTGTTAATTCTGGCTCTTTTAGCGATGTCAGTCGATCGTCGTTCGGACCGCCAAATTAGCGCTTCATTACGGCGGTCGGCATAAACCTGACATATGTGACCAACTTGACATCCCATTGTCACTAGGATTTTGAGAATACCATTGAATCCTTCATTGAAAATAATTACAGCCAGAAAAGTGGCTATTTCTACGACCTTGGCCCCAGAATGAAAGTGTTTAAGAGCGAAAGTTCAGATCAATGCATTTAACGACTCATTGTTATTCTGGGTCTCTGTTCCTAAACATCTGTTCAAGAGATCATCTCGTGACAAATCTTCGTAGATTGGTTTGATGGCTGTGTGAATTTCTTCAGTCAAAGGTGCCTTCTCGTGGTGAAAACTATCCAGTTCTCCTTTAGCTTCCGCTTTGCGCCATTTGCACCAGCTGTCCTCGCCTGTTGGACAATTTTGAGGATTGAGGAGGATTTTCGTCTGTAGAACATTTATGGAAGAAAGTTTCCCAAATTTCTTGCTTCATTCCTTCTCTCGAATTTGCGCGTCGACGAATAGCTAGCCCAAAAAATGTAGTGGGGTCAATGCCTTTGTGATTCTTCTTTGCATTTCTAAGCCGCGTTCCCATTCTTTTCTCGACATGTCCTACGCATTCCTTTTTTACTACCACATATATTTTATTATTTGCGGAAATTTGTAGAAATACCGGAGAAAACTCCAGCAAAATCCAATATACAATATTCAAAACTTGTCGCAATTGGAACATCCATCTTCATGCATGCTAAAAGTTTCTTTGCTGATGTTGATGCGAAGTCCTTTTTCATCTCTGATAAGTATCGATTCAAATGAAATACTCGTTTTTTAGTGCCAGCATGACGTTGAACGTTAAAGCGATCTCCCTTCGTACGACCCATTTAAAAAAATCACTGAACACATAAACAGCACAATACTTACAACAAAACATAACTGAGTATAGGTTGAAAGCCTTTCAGTTCTCAATCTAGACTGGATTATCCTTTTTATTCCAAACAGCAAATAAGTTTAGACAATTGATTGGTTTTCCATCTTTTTATATTTATATCTATTTTCGAATTTATAAGGCTTAGGTAAAAAACTAACAGGTAAAAAAAGATTCGATGCTCTTTCTCATCGAGTACTCTAGTCGCGGCTGCTTACCTGTTTAACACTGTAATTTCGGAACGACTCGGAATATCAGAAAATCCCTTTGTCCACATATCTCCACTATATATACATACAATTGATGCAAAAAAAATCGATTTCTCCAACCCGATACGCGGGATGACCCCCTTAAGATGTTTAGGCACACTAAACAAGGAAACGGTTGGTTCCCGAAATATAGTATCCGCAAACGATAAAAATTCTTTCATTCATGAATGGAATAAACAATCTTTTGCTCTAAATTTGAATCACTGGCTAATAAAAGTTACTTCAGACTTCAACTACTCAAAGAAAAGCTTTGTCTTACAAAAAACTTAAAATGTTAAAAAATGTGTTTTAAACATTTAGAAAAATGACAATATTTGTGTGTTGAACAAATAATTCTGAGAGAATATAGCAATAATAATGCGAGATTGACAGCATAATTTATTTCAGGTTTCTCGTTTGCTCTACCCCAATAAGAGAAAATTGAAAACAATCATCTACATCTTCCTGCATACCCATTTCCATTATTTAACTCGGAAAATTCATTTCCAATCTTATGCAAAACAGAACGGCACGAACCATAATTCATGTCGAAAAACTGAAATCATGTCAACACAACTGCTTTTGCCTGTTCAAATCCAAATCCTTGGGATTGGTACCCCGGGGAATTATTTAATCGTAACGAATTCAATTGGAAGTGGAAGAAGTTCCTGGGGCTCTGAGGGTTGTTCTTGTGGGACATGTGTGGTCTAAGATATTGCTGAGATTCGAGAACTTTTTCCAGGAAACCCAGATATATGCCAGATATAAGAGATGGATACAAATAGAAATGGGGATTGGATATGTATAAACTATCTAACAAAATTAGAGTTTGTTCAAGCTCAGAGCGCTCTAAATGGGTAGTGTACATGCAATACACAATAGCAATCCATACAGGCAACCAAAATATGCTTCAAGGGGAGGGACAAAGGCGAACAAAGAAGAAAACAATATTCATATCAGGTTTGTCAGAAAAACATGGAATTCTCATTTTTTTCTGTTTTCAAACAGGAACACAAAGCAATAGCCGAGAGGTGGAGAATATCTACGTTGATGACCTCTCCTAGTCAGCACCATCACGATGAATACTATTTTGCCTGAACAAAGATATTTGAATTGTTTCGATCCCAACCAGGGACTCCTAACAAAACTCTGCCAGCTGTTCACTGGAAAATCTTGTTTTCAGTTATAGATAATTTCATTTCAAAATTTGTTCTAAGCAATACTGAATACAAAGCATATCATCCACATACATATGTATGTTTGGACACATATACTTGCATATTATGTATACTTCCAACACCTTAAGTTTTTCATCAACAGCTTCCACCGTTTCATAATTTCCGGGTCAGATACGCCTCTTGAGTTTCTATGAAGACTTGAGGGGTAGATAAATTGTCCTTCCTTTAGTATAATACTTAGTCACGAATAGCTTCAATCTCTTGATTGCGTAAAAAAAAGTTCGTGAAGCGGTTAACCACTCATTACAACCACCTTAAGACTTTGTTTAAATGAGCGATTAGCACCTAAATAATTGCAAATAATTAACTAATTGGATTTCAGCTACCTGTGGTCACATGATTAATTGGACTAAGCCTGGGTGTTGGTGTTCTTGTTCAGCTTATACTATATGTGCATATATGCACATATGTAGAAGTTGCGGTTATTATTGAAAATATTTTGAAAAGAAAATAGGTTGGGTATTCATTTCAAATATTTTCGTTTTAATATACAGAGATATTACCGAAATTCGTTCTTTTTTCACAAATTGTAGGACGTGTACGGATTTCCATAATTTCAATCTGTCAACTTTTTTGTAAAGGTTTGATAATACTTATGTATGGAAATATATGCAAATATTCGTATATCCTGTAGTTTGGGGGCGAAAAATGCAAGTTTTCACTGTGATGTGAATTTATGTTGCATCATAATCCCGACGTCACAGGCATTCTGTATTTTTTCTGCTGAGTAAAAAGGCTATCATTATCATCATCGTTTACTTGCATAATTTTTCAGTAGATGTGATTGATCGGAGTATGGCTACAGAAATTGATTTATACACTTCAAAAGTGCCCGCTTCGATGTGGAAAGAAACATTGACAGGGCACAATAGATCTCGGCAAACATGTATATAAACTTATAACAAACTTTTTAGATCTGTATTTTTTAGATTTTGTATCAAAGAATACCTTATTAAAATCGGTTTACTCTCTGTCTGAATGTCAGGCGGTCTGTCAGATGCATTTTTTCAGAAACGGTTCTATCGATTGACACCAAATTTGGTGGAGTGGGTAACATTGTTCTCTGTGGAACTTAAGGGGGTCCCCATACATAAAAGGGGGGAGGGTGTAACTTTTTTTGGGGGTATCAAATGAAAGGTCTCGATTCGTCCTTTCAATGTGTTGTGACAGTTGTGACATTTAATGCAAAAGGGGTAGGAGAGGGGCTGGAAGATGGTCATTTGTTTCATAGATCCATTCTCGGAATATACCCAATAGAAAATCTGAAAAAAACACACACCTGCTACTATACAATGCCTAGGCTCTCAAATACCTCCTTACTGATATCTGTTCAAATAAAATTAATAATTGTATAATACTATAATTCTTATCAATTGACTGTAAAACCCCCCTTAAGTTCATCCCAGCAACATGAAAATGTGGTTATATAGGCTATAATGATGATGATGATCCTATCAATTTTGATGGAAATTGCACTATTAATAAGTTATATTAAGCCAAAGTTTTCGGTTCCCTTGCAAATTCTAAGACTTTCATCATCATCATCATCAACGGCGCAACAACCGGTATCCGGTCTAGGCCTGCCTTAATAAGGAACTCCAGACATCCCGGTTTTGCACCGAGGTCCACCAATTCGATATCCCTAAAAGCTGTCTGGCGTCCTAGCCCACGCCATCGCTCCATCTTAGGCAAGGTCTGCCTCGTCTTCTTTTCCAACCATAGATATTGCCCTTATAGACTTTCCGGGTGGGATCATCTTCATCCATACGGATTAAGTGACCCGCCCACCGTAACCTATTGAGCCGGATTTTATCCACAACCGGACGGTCATGGTATCGCTCATAGATTTCGTCATTGTGTAGGCTACGGAATCGTCCATCCTCATGTAGGGGGCCAAAAATTCTTCGGAGGATTCTTCTCTCGAACGCGGGCAAGAGTTCGCAATTTTTCTTGCTAAGAACCCAGGTTTCCGAGGAATACATGAGGACTGGCAAGATCATAGTCTGGTACAGTAAGAGCTTTGACCCTATGGTGAGACGTTTCGAGCGGAACAGTCTTTGTAAGCTGAAATAGACTCTGTTGGCTGACAACAACCGTGCGCGGATTTCATCATCGTAGTTGTTATCGGTTGTGATTTTCGACCCTAGATAGGAGAAATTGTCAACGGTCTCAAAGTTGTATTCTCCTATCCTTATTCTTCTTCGTGTTTGTGTTTGACCAGTGCGGTTTGATGTTGTTGGTTGATTCGTCTTCGGTGCTGACGTTGCCACCATATATTTTGTCTTGCCTTCATTGATGTGCAGCCCAAGATCTCGCGCCCACCGCCGCCTGCTCGATCTGGATGAAGGCAGTTTGTACGTCTCGGGTGGTTCTTCCCATGATGTCGATATCGTCAGCATAGGCCAGTAGTCGGGTGGACTTGAAGAGGATCGTAACTCTTGCATTCACCTCAGCATCACGGATCACTTTCTCGAGGGCCAGGTTAAAGAGGACGCATGATAGCGCATCCCCTTGTCGTAGACCGTTGTTGATGTCGAATGGTCTTGAGAGTGATCCTGCTGCATTTATCTGGCCTCGCACATTGGTCAGGGTCAGCCTAGTCAGTCTTATTAATTTCGTCGGGATACCGAATTCTCTCATGGCCAGTGTACAGTTTTACCCTGGCTATGCTATCATAGGCGGCTTTAAAGTCGATTAACAGATGGTGCAACTGTTGTCCATATTCCAACAGTTTTTCCATCGTCTGCCGCAGAGAGAAAATCTGATCTAGTTGCTGATTTGCCTGGAGTGAAGCCTCTTTGGTATGGGCCAATGATGTTCTGGGCGTATGGGGCTATCCGGCCTAGCAAGATAGTGGAGAATATCTTATAGATGGTACTCAGCAACGTGATACCTCTATAATTGCTGTACTGTGTGATATCTCCCTTTTTATGTATGAGACAGATAATGCCTCGTTGCCAATCGTCAGGCATTGATTCGCTGTCCCATACCTTGAGCACAAGTTGATGAACGACTTGGTGTAACTGGTCGCCTCCATATTTAACCAATACGGCTGTAATTCCATCGGCTCCTGGCGACTTATGATTTTTTAGCCGATGAATTGCACGGACTGTTTCTCCTAAACTTGGTGGTGGCAGTATTTGTCCGTCGTCTTCAGTTGGCGGGACCTCCAACTCGCCGATGTTCTGGTTGTTCAGTAGCTCATCAAAGTACTCAACCCATCGCTCTTATATGCCCATTCTGTCGGAAATCAGATTTCCCTCTTTGTCTCGGCAGGATGAGCATCGAGGTGTATAAGGCTTCATCCTGCTGATTTGTTGGTAAAACTTCCGCGCCTGGTTCGGGTGCTCCCTGTACTTTTCTAGTTCACAGACTTGTTGGTTTTCCCAGGCTTCCTTTTTCCGTCTGTGAAGTCGCTTCTCCGCTCGACGGAGTTCGTGATAAGTCTCTGCGCGTGCCCGCATTCTTTGAGAATGCAACATTACTCGGTATGCGGCATTCTTCCTTTCCGTTGCTAGTTTACATTCATCGTCAGACCAGCCGTTCCGACTCCTTTTGCGGCTGGGGCCAAGTATGTTTGTGGCCGTATCCATGATAACGTTCTTCAGGTGATTGTGAGGATCACTTGTTGATGCTTCATCTCCAGGTCCTCTGTTGACTGCGGTTATTGCGGCATCCATTTCCCTCTTATAGGTGTCGCGGAGGGTTGTGTTGTGGATGGCTTCAGTGTTCACTCTCACCTGATTGTCAGAGGGGATTCTAGGTGGTATTATTATTCGAGCTCGGAGCACCATGCCAACAAGATAGTGATCCGAGTCTATATTGGGCCCCCTATATGTTCTGACATTCATCAAGGCTGAGAGGTGGCGGCGTTCGATCAACACGTGGTCAATTTGGTTGAAAGTGGTCCCGTCTGGAGAGGCCCACGTATGTTTGTGGACCGCTTTCCGCGCAAACCAGGTACTTCCAACAACCATTTCGTGTGACCCTGCTAATTGAATAGTCCGCAGTTCGTTATCATTTGTTTTTTCCGTGTAAGCTATGGGAGCCAACGTATCGCCTGAATACGGGCTCCTTCCCTACTTGGCTGTTAAAATCCCCAAGTATGATTTTGATATCATATCTGGGACAGGCTTCGAGGGTTCTTTCTACCGTCTCGTAGAAGGTATCCTTCTCCGACTCTGCAGTCTCCTCTGTAGGGGCGTGAACGTTTATAAGGCTTATATTTGTAAACTTGCCTCGCAAGCGCAGAGTGCATAGCCGTTCGCTTATGCTTTCATTTTTTGGCTGACTAAGAAACCTACTCCTACTGGATGACTGATATATGGTGTAGTGGCTCTTCTCCAGGAAACCGGTCCCTGTCCATCGCATCTCTTGCAACGCTGTTACATCAGCCCTATATTGGGACAGGGTATCGGCTAGCTGCTTATCAGCTTCATCTCTGTACAGGGAGCGCACGTTCCATGAGAAAATGCGCAAATCGTTGTTCCTTTGTCGTTGCCGGGTCCGTCGTTTTAAGATCCGTCCTATCCGAGGCTCCTGTTGTGGCTTCGTAACAAGTTGTTTTCCGTGTAGGGTTGTCAGCCCTACCCAACCCCCAACCTGGAGGACCAGTTGGTACAATTTGTCCCGTTTTTAGGTGCGGGAGACTCGCCTTCATCCTTCTCCGTCTGCAGCTTTTCGTGAAGAAAGAGCTCCCAGAGGTCACCACGTGGAGGTGGAGATAGGGTTTGGTAGTAGAGCTGTTGGTGTTGGTTCAGCAGGCATTTCCCAGGTTTTATGCTCCATCGTGGGTACCAATCCACGTTTCGCCCCGGGACCTATACTACCCTTTGACCACCGACCAAGACTTTGTATGTCACTAAATTGAATATTCTGCAAATACATTACCTGCTAGGTAGATATGGAACAAATGTCCACTCAAATATTTTTATATAAGAAATACATAAAACCTTTCATACCTGAAGTTTCCAGTTTGCCGACATGTTTTTCAATGTATATGTTTTGTACATGTGTACAGATACTACCTGTTTTGAAGAGTTGCGTAAACAAAACTCTTTGGCTGTCTTTTAACTGTTTGTGTAAAACAAAACCTTAGTAAAATCGGCTGATTGCTTGTCTATCTATAAGTAAGATATTGGAATATATTGTATGTTCCGAAGTATAGGAAACTTCTGTCCTCTTCTCCGTTACGGGGATCGCGTCTCAACCTGTACGTCAAATCCTCCCCAGCATGTGGTTAACTGCGTACCAGTTCTCCTCGCACGCAACCATTTCTCAAATTATACTACTCTGGTACTGCTGTCCTACTGTTCTTCTGAGTGTCTCTCGACTCTTCCTTTCCACTGCGATTCTAGGATAATAGAAAACCACATGGGATACCGTTGCAGCTAATTGAAATGTCTAGTCTAAACCTATTTTCCATGTCCCGTGAGAAACTGCTTGAGATCTGCCTCCACATCTTAATAACAATAATCATCGTTGGCGCAACATTCAATTGGATCAGTACTTTGAAGTGTGTTAGTACACTTCATTCAACACCGTAATGGTAAACTACAGTACCATGTTAGAGGCAATGTGGTTTTCATTGCGCTCGCTCGAGATTGTTACCCTGATATGACTCAGGTACTCATTCACAGCTGAGTCGACCGGTATCCGACGTCAATTCACAATACAAATCCCATTGCCACTAGTGAGATTCGAACCGCGACCTTTCGTACGACAGTCTTGTGCTCTAACTACTCAACTATCCGGACTCATCTTGATGCTTGAAACAAATCTATAGATCCATTGTTGCTTTTCCATCTGGTCCCATTTTTATTACCACATGCTTAATGATTCGTCCCTTTGGGCATTTTTCAAGTCCAAAATGTCGATCTTATCATTCTGGCTTTCATGTAGGCCGCCATGGCGTCCTCTTTAGGCGTGCTTCTATAAACAACTCTTATTCCTTGGGTGCTGCATATGGTATTCAGTGTTGTTCCTCAAATTAGCACTGGGCAGAGCAGTATAGAGGTCACCACTATAATTAAAAGCAGCCTAAGGGTCCACTGCGGACCTCAAAATTGGACATTGTCCCTGCTAAGGTCATGCTAAGGTGGGATGCTTTAATGCAAGCATGAATACAATTCCACCTCCGTGAGATGTTTTGATCAAATATTATCACCATGTTACGGGCATAACCAACTATCGTGGCGTCGCTAACAACTGAAATGTTGACGACAATATACACGATGTACCCCAACAGTAGTCCCAGCCCATATCTGTATGGAACACCTGCGCAGATAGCGTATTGCCTGGTTCCACTGTCTGCGTCGTACCAATGCAATATCCTTTCTGTACATTGCATTTTCGGCTAAATCAGGTACCAGTTTGATCGCGTCGATGGTTAATCTGGCCGTATGGAAGCTGAATTGTCGGTTTAATAAATTCCCTAGTCTGGGAGCTGAAAGCAATCTGTTATAAATTAATCAATCGGTCCATAGGGCACGTAGGTCTATTTGAGGATGGTTCACCATGAGGAGTACCCGCTTTAGGCAACAAAACTAGCCTTCGAGATTTCCATACCTCAGGATAGATTCCATCTAAATAAAAATAAAACTAGGTAGCTTGCTCCTACTACAATATATTTTAATAGTTAGTAAATACATATTTCGAGAGCTACTTACTCTCTTCTTCTTAGCTTTAGCTCTCGAAATATGTATTTACTAACTATTAAAATATATTGTAGTAGGAGCGAGCTACCTAGTTTTATTTTTATTTAGAAGAACTACAAGCATCGGAACGATAACTATTTTAAGATTCCATCTACTAAGCATACTTCTCACAACTCAACAAATATATGCCGCCCCGGCTCAGCAGCTAGTTTAAGGTCTTTGTTTGGTAAACCGTTAAGGTTTGGTATTTTCTTGTTTCCCAGTCTACTGCAAATCTTCGGTATTTCTTTCGTCATTACTGCCGGCATTACAACCACATCTAACGCACTTCTGCTCTCCTGAGGTAATAAATTCCGAACAATTTCCAAGCGGATATTGTGTCATCTGATTTGAGTTGCTTAACTTTCCAATCTTCCCGCTCTCCCGGCGCTTCCCCGTCCTCGTTTGAAGAAGCCCCTCTTGCATAGCTTGAAGTTTCTTTGAGCTTCCTTGTAGGTCTTGAACTTGTTAGCACTGATGAAGGGAACAAATAGTTTCCGAAATATCGGTATTTGAAAGAATAAATATCCACCACCAAACGAAAAAGAAACAACAAATATTTTATTATTTCAGGTTCCTTGTAGGAGCACTTCTTTCACCTCCTGATCAGTCTATTCATTGTTCTCTAGGCTATTCGTCTGACCCGATGATATCTCGACCGAAAATCAGATCACTTTTCCACCAGCAATTAGTCCTACTGAGAAAAGTATAACCTATCGGCATTAATACGATGCATGTCGCTGCCATGCACTGATATGGAAGGCTCTCTCTGAGGCGGTGCCTGGTATAGTGTTCTGGTCCAACCACACATCTATAAATGTTTGCTTGTCAATTGTTTTCACAGACCAACTTGAGGTTTTCCTCATTCCTGGACGTGGAGGCCTCCAACCGCTTGGCTAGTTCTTCAGATCAAAGACGACTGCTTATTAAACACTGTGGATATGGTGTTCACTGACGTATCAAGACATATTGCGAGCTAACGAAAGATTACCAAAATCAAATCCACAACCAAACCGGGCCCTCCCTTCCATTGCATAGTATGCATTTGGAATCCGTGCCACATTCCCCGGCAGTGTGACCTTTTTCTTCACACCGTCTTCACACCGTCTTCATCGGTCAGACCTATAAACCGCACTATTTCAGGCCTTCGCAAGATGGGTATATACAAGGAAGACTTGAAGCACTTCTTCAAAAAAGTTTGCTTTCTAAGCAAATAGACTACTTATTCGCTGCTAAGGCAGTGCAAATTTCTGTCTTAAAAGTGATCTTGTTTGCATTGTATAGCGATTTTGAACAGGTACCACAGTATTGCGGCGTGGCTATCGGAAGTCCTCCAAGTGTTTATGATTAGCTTCAGCTCTCACTTTTCTAAGTGCTTGCGTAAGATATATTACCAGCGTTAGAAATGGTGACCGCTTCGTGGGAGATCCTTCTTTTCTTCTACTTTTTAGCCTTCGTATCTTAGCCTTAGTCCAACATCGCGTACTTTTTGATTGGGCATTCGTTCCCTCACTTTGCCACCATTTGTCCATCTATAAAGATTTTGGCCCGCTTCCTCAAAGTGGATGATACTCTGGTTTCTGGGGAACTTGTTATTTATCCTTTTGCGTCTGCAAGCATACGTTTGGGTGTTACCTGCGTTGCCTGGATTACCGTCGAAGCAGTAATTTCAGGGCTTTGCTTGGATTCTTTCGCACCTTTCTACGGTTTATTGCACAGAACCCAGATGCTGCCCCAATTGCTTGGTGCACATTGTACTTGTCTTTAATAAATTCCGACAGCCTCAAAAGTTTGGCTCCCAGCAAGAGGAAGGATGACCCTCCTAGGTTAGACTTCTGTTCAATAGCTTCTGTTTCTGCTCATTTCTGGATGTTTAGTCTGCTCCTTTGATCCAAGTCTTTCGATATTAGGGAAGATCTTTCTCTTTTCATCTATATTGGTTTATTGTTCTAAATCAGCACTAGCGAATAGGAAAAACAAGTTTTTATTATTTTAAATAGTCACTTTTTCCCATGGATGGGCGTTTACCTCGCATCTTCTCGACCTGTTGATACAGGCGTGCGTGCGCACAGTTCCATGTGCGCGTTCATGCACATCCACAGAACACTTCCATATCTGCACGAAGGGCGCGGTTGATGGGAGAATTGACAACTTCACAAAGGTTTGTCTATCTGTCTGTCTTCTGCCTCCCGTCACGGGAACAACTCTCTCTGCCACCAGTAAGATTAGAACCGCGACCTTCCGCTACGACAGCCCAACGTTCTAACCACTTGAGTCATCCGGACACTTTTAGAAATTATCCAAGCCTGAAATTTAAAAAAATCACAAAGCTGCTCTATGTAATGTCTAGGCCTAAAAATCCCTGCTTCTGGTTTTCAGCTGGTTTTTTGCATTGAGGTGGTAAGCATCGAAACCGATAGCACCGTAAACTTTATTGCACTTGTCTTCTTCCGTGCACATTCAGCTGGTGGTAGTCCTTCATTTTCCAGCATTTCTTGGATTAGCTCAATGTACGACTCGAAGTCGACTGCAGTCATTTTCTTTTCTCGGGTATTAGAAACGGTTCTCTTGGCTCTTTCAGACATCCGCACACGTTTGACAAGAAGAGTCGTTACCCTATGCGATGTACATAAATATGTAGCTCCTGTAGGTGGGTTTATTGAGACCACATATTTTTTATTTCAAGGACTTACTTTTACCTAAGATGAATGATAACCACTGCCTCTGCCTAGTAGTCCGTTAGTTCCAAGCCCTTTGTCTCTGTCCATTTTTCAACAAATTTCTGACTGTCCGCTCTACATCTTTCTTGTGTTTTCTGTATATTATAATATATTCCTACCACTGACCCTTATGATGCTTCAAATCCTATGCTGTCGCTAATAGTGCCCTTATTTTTGTGGAACCCTTTAACAAGGGAGTCAAGGGTGTTGGGTTTACTTCATACAGTGACCCATTATGTGGTCCGAAATAGCTGAATTGAAAACGTTTTTTATATCAATTAACGATATTTCTGGTGAGGCAAATGAATGTGTTGATTGAGTCTGCGGTAGATCGTACACTTTTTAGCCGCACTAACACTTTGGGAAACCGTCTGAAGCATATTGGTGTGTATGATGATGACGCACCAGAGGTTTGGCTCCTTTTAGGCAAAGGCACAATGAGCTTAGTTATATCAAACTGATGGTGAAGGCACTGATAAATGCATGAGGATTTTTTTCGACTGTAACTTTACTGTATTATTGAGGATTCTATCCAAATTTGGCTTTTCATTATTTTCATTCATTCATTCACCGACATCAGCAGCAAAGTATATTTGCCCTCCAATACTCTCTGGCTGTCTGGTCTAGCTCATGGCGATAATTTTCCCTAAAGTCTAGCCATACCTATCCTACTCCATATTTGCGTCAACGCATAACTGCGTATGCTTTCACTAGTATATAAGCGCTGGTGGGCATCAAAAGTTTTTGATGTTGAGATTATTTAGAAATAGGTACTCTTCGCAATCCTCTTACCTCCTCTCCGAAATTCGCGAACTGGACAAGTGTATCCGCGAAATAATCCGCACCCTTTACACCCAGTATCGCCACAACCGCCTTTCCAGCACCGAATTGAATCCTGGTACATACAGGGAACTCAGGAAAACCTGCCCGCGTTTAGGCAAATCAGTCCAACAAAATGCGATTCTACCCCAAAACATCCCACCCAAAGAAAAAGTGCACGTCCTCGCTAATCATTTCCCCCTCCAAAGATCTCCCAACTCCTAGCCCACGCTTCCTACCTCATTCCCCAACCCACACAAAATTCCTTCATCCACGCCCTCGCCGACCCAAGTCAGCGAGAAAATATCCTCCCCATTCACTTTGTTAGTCCAGACTCCGTCAGGGCGGCCATCGCCGCCTTAAAAAACAAAAAACCAGTTTAACTTGACAAAATCCTCTCCATCGTCCTCAAGAAATGCGCCACAAGCATTGCTCACATTATATCCTCCATCACCAACCTATGTTTTATCAACGCCCACTTTCCAACAGATTGGAAGAGTGCTCGAATTGTTCCTATTCCAAAAAGGAATCAAAATCCTCTAAATCCCGATAGCTAGAGGCCTATCTTAATCCTCTCATCTTCTGTCAAGATATTCGAGCGGATCATCAAAGTCATTGACTCCAACCATTCACTCCCACAATTCCAATTCGCCAACCGACCCAAACACTCGGTTGAGCATCCACTCCTTGTGCTCAAATCGGACGTCCTCCTCGGCCTCAACCGGATCGGACCCACCATAGCCTGTCTCCTCGACATAAAGAAAGTTTTCGACTCCGTATAGCAATGCGGACTCGCATACAAGCTTTCCGAGGTCCTGTAGTTCCATCCGCAGAATTAGCTTGCAGGGTAATTCTTAGCTTTCTTGAGGTACCTCTCCTCCCTATATTCTAGTCCCGCTGGCACCCCTCGGGGATCAGTCCTCTCCGCTACCTTTTTCTCCCTGTTCACCAGAGACCTACCCAAACCAACTCCATACCCAAATACAATACGCTGACGACCGCATCCTCTACAACTCCACCAGAAATATCCCGGCCGGTGAAGCCCGCCTGAATTCCTATTTGGACGAGTTCTACCGGTATTTCACCCGCTGGAAACTATCCCCAAACCCGCAAAAGTGCGAGACCATCGTATTCTGCGGTAACGCCTCCTCCAGAACACTATCAATTTCTTCAATTTCTTCTTTAGTGATAACTTAGTTTAAGCGATAGTTTTTACCGTAGATTAAGCTAAGCTGTTAAGGTGGTGCAGGTTAATTTAGCTTTGTAGTTATATAAGGTTAATAAAAAAGTTTTTGAGTTCTACTGGCTTTTTCTGGTTTTGCCCCCATTATTTCTATAATAAAATATATGTAGCCTACACAATGACGAAATCTATGAGCGATATCATGACCGTCGGGTTGTGGATAAAATCCGGCTCAATAGGTTACGGTGGGCCGGTCACTTAATCCGTAGGGATGAGGATGATTCCATTTGAAAAGTCTATAAGGGCAATATCTATGGTAGAAAAAGAAGACGAGGCAGACCTTGCCTAAGATGGAGCGATGGCATAGGCCAGGATGCCAGACAACTTTTGGGGTTAACGAATTGGTGGACTTCGGCGCAAAACCGGGATGTCTGGAGTTCCTTATTAAGGCAGGCCTAGACCGATGTTGTTGAGTTCTCATCAGCGCGAATTACATGTTTATACCATCAAAGGTGGCTTTTTTGCAATTTTTCCTCGGTGGGTTCATAATGATTCCGGATGTGCTCATTTGGCATGTGATCATGGCGTGTTACGCCATAGGTCGAATGAAAAATTATCATCATCGCTACCGTGAGTCGCTGCTCATTATATTTGTGGTTCGGCCAAAACTGAGAACTCAGAAGTTTTGTTTTTGAGATGTTCGTTAATGTGCCGATAAAAAAGAACGGCAGTTTTTGAACGCTACAGTTGCAAGTTGCGCTATGCTTAGGGCTATTTCATGGCACAGTTCACCATTATTAGTCGACTAATTTCGTTATTCAAAAGAGTAATCCATTCATTTCGTTATTTGATTATCGAATCGATTACCCGATTAGAATTCCAATTATCAACTACCTCACATTAATCATGATTAATGATTGATGACTAAAATGTAAATGTTTGCAAATTAAAGTTAATTATTGATAGCAATTAGCAGACATCCGAAACGCTACGAATTTTCTCATATTTCAGCACTCTTTTGACTTTTATGCTGTTGGTTTTAAAAAATTTAACAGATTCTAATGTGTTAATTTTTTTGTTTCAGGTAAGTCCAACGAAGATATTCAGTTATTTCGAGATATTTCTCGTAATAGCGATTTTCCTTGATCCTATTTTTCCAGGCAAGTAATTCAAAATGTGACCACATTGATAAGAACATCTTTAGTGAGGAATTGAAAAATCATAGAATTATGGAATATTCTTTGATAAAGATTTCATCACATAAGCTTTCAAATACGGTATTATGATATTATGTACAATACGGTATTATGATTTCTCTCAAAGTTTCCAGAGATT